>NC_024310.1:8254457-8259102 GCF_000523025.1 Cynoglossus semilaevis | reverse complement strand
GACAGAGATGAGTCAGTGTCATGCAGTTGAAATAGGAAACCAAGACTGCAGTGGTTAAAGAAGTGTCAGAACCACAGTTATTTTCAGTTCTACCCCAGTCTGTGAGGAGAGAACGATCTTTTCACCGTTTGTTTTTTTCAGTGATGATGATCAGAGGAAAGTTCCAGCAGAAGCATTTCATCAGTGTTCTGGTAAACTCTCACTAATGAGGATGTTAAGGGTCAGAACATTCAGATTCCTGTGGCTAGTTTTAGATGTCAACGTTGGCATGAGTCACACTGTTATATCACACACACACACACACACACAGTGTGGTGAATCCATCCATTCATCTTCTTGTGCCTCCTCCTTTTCTCGTCTCCATTTGTATAATCCTTGTGTGTTTTTGTTGTTGTTGTTTTCTGTTGAACTAAACTCTCAGGTTTTTCCTTCTCCCTGTTCTAGTTTTTCTTTCCCAGGAAGTGAAAGTGTGATGTGAAAGAAGTTGGTATGAAGTTCCTTTCTTGGAGCGCTTGTTAATATTTTCCATGGGAACCAGTCAGACCTCCTGCCTGCTGTCTCAACCTTTGCAAATGTCACCCGCTAGCTATTAGGTGAAAAATAAACCTGCGTTCTGCAGGGCTACCTCTAAAGTTAGTGATAACACATAATCCTTGACACACACACACACACACATACACACACACATCGTTGTGAATTGACGGCTGCACATTGCATTGTGGGTGTGTGTGTGTGTGTGTATAGGTGACGTCCCGATACAGGACTGCGAACCACAGTGTGGCTGTCCTGTCTTCCACAGTTTGTTTGTTTGTTTGTTTATTATGTATGAGATGAAACAATATCACTTTCTTTATTGATAAAACTCCACATTTTGGTAGTCAGTGAAAAGTTATTTTTAAAAAATATACAGTATATCTTGATGATTTAACCCAGTCATCATAGTTTTTTCACTCATTGTTGTATTTAGCACACCGTTGTTGTGGTCCATTTGTCAGAACCACCCGACACCGACCCAAAGGTCACACTGAGGAACATCAAGATCATCACGACCTCTTCATAAAACGTCCGCACATTTATTTGTTTTATTTCTGATAGAGGAACATCAAGATCATCACGACCTCTCCATAAAACGTCCGTACATTTATTTATTGTTTTATTTCTGATATAAAAAAAATTCGTATTAAGATCAAATACTTTTCTTCATTTTTTTTGTTCTTAGTACATCTGTGCTGCTGCATTTTAATAATGGTCATACTTGGAGAGCGAGATACTTCAGAACACTTACTTAATCCTTCTGGAGTCTATTTGGTATTTGAGTGTCGCATGCCACCTTGTGGTCATTTGGACCATAACGTTTTTTGAGGTTTTTTGTTTGTTTTTTTAAATCCCTCCTATCAGTGATTACACGTTGTTGTTTGTTGACAGACGACACAAGAGCGAATGTTAATGGGTGCAATTTTATTTAATTTATATTAAAAGAAAACCACATTCTCTCTCTGTGGCAGTGCAAGTAAACACATCTCTCTTTATTGAAAGCCGTGAACCATGACTTTGGCAGTTTGACCCTTTGACCTCAGTCAACTCTGCAGCATCTACAGCTCATACAACAGACAAGTTGAAGCAACAACACACGTATTTCTACACTATTGTTAAATACAGATTGTGCAAACATTAAAGACAAAACACACATTCCGATTGGCAGCCAAACAGCGCAGGAGTCGGCCTGTAGTTGGTGTTGTAGTGTTCTGATGAATAAATACAGACACGAATGCTAACGTGTGCATATTGCTGTGCTGGAGTTCTTGGGATGAGTCTGGACATGAAGAGGTATTAACTGTAATGATATAAAGACCAGTTCGTTTAGTTGTCGTTACACTGGTTCTACACCGTGTACCATCTCCCAAAATACTTGGCTCTTCATGTACCTTTAGTAAAATACGTCTCTCTGTAAAATAAACACACACACGGAGCTAGCAACAACATACTAGCTGCATTAAAAACTTCAGATACCAGATACCAGGAAACCATCAGATACCATGGGGTACCACTAGAGGGAGCCCAAGTACCATAGTTTGAGAACAGTTTAGCTTGAGCTGCATTAACCAATTGCCAAACTTTAGAGGTTGGTCAATGCTTAATTGCAAAACATGTAAATGTGCATAAAGTCTGTTCCAGTTTCCAGTATTCACTCCCAAACATTCAAGTTCTCATTTTTTACGCTGCTGCAAGTTGTTCAACAAATTCATTATAAAAAATACAGACAGTCACAGTGTTTGCTGCTGGAGACTGCGGCCCTCGTCATTTCTTCAGCCTGTCTCGTCTCTGTTTTCCAGCAGAGGTTTGAGCTCTGAAAATGAAAAAAAAAAAGGTAAAGCAGGATGACTTTTTAACCAGTCTCAGTAACCATTCAAGCTACTTCACTACAGATGGAACAAGTCATCATCAGTTGGCGAAAAATCAGTTGAAAAACATTATGAATCGCGTATCAAGGCATAAGAAGTAGGCTGCGTTATCTCTAAAAGTCACTGGTCATACCATGAGACTACACACTCTAGTACAGTAGGTGGCGGTATGCGCCCAAAAACGTTGCCTGTGACTAGCATTTAAGTCGGAGGTCACATCCCTACACAGCCTAAGTGGCATTCAGGTGTTCAAATAGAATCCTACACCTTGATCTTGTCAATAATAATAAATGAAATCATATAAAACAGTTCACCGTCTACAATTTCTCTGTGTTATTCTGTGCAGGTCAGTGTTTGGATGACACTGTTCAAATCGAGCCTAAATAAAGACATCAAAGCAGAATCCCGCGATACGTTAGCATTTCATTAATCTGTAACACATCCCGTCTTTCTGCGCTCACCTTTCATCTCAGTTCCCGCAGCTCCGTCCTTGCGTCCCCTGGATTCTGAACAGCTGCTGTTGTTCTTGGCCGCTGCGTTGGGGCTGCCTGCGGAGTCTGCTGTGTTACATTTGGGTTGATGCTGTTTCCCTGCAGCTCCAGGAGGTTTGTTTCCATCCACGGTGTCCATCTTTACCAGACACAGGGTCTGCAGCAGACCCATGGCGTCAAAGCTTTCCCCGGAGCCTCTCCTCTTCAACAGCTCCAACACCTGCAGTCAGACGCCAAACCAAAGGTCAATGTTTACTATGTTAGGTAAAAAAAAGGAGGGGGAAAGTGTAGTAGACCAGCAGACCTTGATGTATTTGAAGGACTTAAGTTCACTGATGTTTTCGTTGAGAAAGAGCAGATAGAGAGAGAGGTCGTCCCATTGACCATCTGGACTGGGCAGGACGCTCACTGTTGGCAGTGACTGGTAGATTTCCAGGAAATTGGCGTAACCGTGGCACAGGAAAGGACGAGCACTGGCGTAAATCACCACAGGAATCAGTGAGATGAACACAATCAAGTTGACCAGGCTGGAAACAGAGAAGAATTTAACAGGAATCTCACCAAGATGTCAAAGTAAAGGTGCATTTTAAATTTTGACACATGTCCTTAAAAACATTGTTAAATAAAAGAGCATGTTATTTCAGTAAATTATCAACATAGTGCTAATAAATGCATACAATCCCCTGATTATTAAAATCGATTACTTAAATGAGCTGTAATGCTGCCATCTAGTGACTTCACTTTAATATAAACCATATATCCACAGATACCTGAGCAAAGAGAAGACTCCCACAGCAATGAGCTTGCACTGCACTTGCTCAGGGACACTGGGGTCTGAGGCCAGCAGGCCGACGCGGAGGTTGCACTGAAAGTCATCAGTGACGGAGGCGCGGCGGAGGTAGTAAGCCAGGTAGACACAGGCGCACACCAGCGTGACAAATGTTAGGCCACGACACAACAGATAATACAGCAGCATGGTCCGTGAGCAGCGCTTTGTCATCAGAAACTTTTCCACTAGAGGGTAATTAAAACAGCCCTCAGTAGGATCACTGGTCAAACAGAGAAGAAGAAGAAAGCACAAGTCCCAAAGTTGGAATAAAGATGTAAAAAAGCTTTATCTGTAAAAATAAAATCAGCATTTAAACAATTAAGTGATGCAATGTCAGGGATCCCATTTCACTTATTTGGATGTAAAACTATTATTTATTTACTGATTCGTGTATTGTTAGTCAACGTGAGTGGCAGGCAGAAAAATTAAGTACACTTCCACTAGGCGGCAGCAGATGGCTACAAAAACGATGGCAGCAGATGGCTACAAAAACTAAAAGAAGATTTTCATGCATCTTTCTTCAATTCCTTTGAGTAACTCAGGGTTGTGTTCAACTAAACAGGCCAGCGTTCAAGTAAATTGAAACTTGAAGATCATGATAGCTCATTACGAATACTTTTGGGGACATTTTAGTTTGATGGTGAAAAAGTTAGATATAAAATGCTTTGCCTCCAAGATCACCAAATATGTCACAGTTTGGAGCCGGTGTGTATTAAATTATATGTCATTATAAGTCATGCAACACAACCTTTCTGCTGAGAGACACCCTGATGTTGACAAGCGCTTGGCCAGAGTGACAGCACGGTTGTAGCACCGGTCCAACTCTTCCATGATGAAGCCCAGGTCTGACTGCAGGAGTGGAGCAGCAGAAAATCTCCAGAACAACGCTGGGGTGTACATCAGCACCGCCACCAACAGGAGGA
>NC_024310.1:8188139-8254448 GCF_000523025.1 Cynoglossus semilaevis | reverse complement strand
AACTGGACAGGACAGAGACGGAGCATGACATAAGAGACAGGACATTTGGTATTTACAACAATCTCACTGCTCATTCAGAACCTAACAACAAGGAGAAAAACACAGTTTTATGTGTTTGTGACAATGAAAAACACAGAGCTGTGTCGTCACATGTATGAACAGAACAAGGCGTCGTCTACTAACTCTTTAACAAGACAATAAAGCATTAGGTACTAATACCCTAGAGGCTGAAACTAAACCGCAGCAGATGTAGTTGCACCCCATTCTTTTAGTGACTTATTTTAGGACAGTTTAATTTAAGCGTAACTTTGGTTTTCTTTAAGCAAGCCATTATCTAACTGCTAATCTGTGCACACAGGTAGCAGAACCCATTCTTTTAGTGACTTATTTTAGGATGGTTTAATTTAAGCACAACTTTGGTTTTCTTAAAGCAAGCCATCATCTAACAGCTAACCTGTGCACACAGGTAGCAGAGGACAAGCTAGCAAACACTCACTGAGAAAGAAGCTGCTAACAGAGACACCAGATCAAACTGGTTTGAATGAATTAACAAATGACTCAACAAATACAACACCAGCTTAAACCTACTTTATATTTGCAGGACTGTTTCATTTCAACACAACAGCCTTTGTCTCAAAATGCCCCGTGAACCACCCACTGTTGAACAACATCTTTACAGCACTTCAAGCTTTAATTGTAATTTCAGTGCTTTTATATTTTAGTACAATGTGCACCTAATGTTGAATATTCCACATGTTAAGTGAGGGGCTCAAAAGCACTTCAGGAAAAGTGCAAAACTGATCTCCACATGTTAAGTGAGGGGCTCAAAAGTGCAAAACTGATAGAAAGATGAACGCTAACTGCGAGCTAACTTTTAACGTACATGAGTTAAACTTGTTACACATTCAGTTACTTTGTACTTAATTTCTATTTATTTATTAATTCATGGAAACTATTTTGTACTATTGTCACAAATGTATTTTGTGCTTAGACTTATAAATAACAAGTTACCAAGCAACAGAGTTGGCCAAGGAAGCCACAAATTCGAGGTAGATTAGAAGAAGAATCCGTCTCATTGTTTTGGTAGAAGGTGTGTTAGAAGGTTGTTGTTGTGTTCAGTGTTAGCACCTTGTGAAGCCACAGAGGTTGAGTGTGTGTATGAACAGAGGCCCAGCAGTAGGAGTCCACGTAAGCAGCCTGTCGCCAGGAGAAGTTAGTTGGAGCAAAACAGCTGATCTGAGTGCCTACAAGAAAAATATACTACAATAAAGACACAGTCAGACAAATTAGCTCCAGCTATGATCCGTCAGAGCGATGGCCAAACGCAGATGGAAAATGGTAATTTCTCTAGTCAAATTTATTTTTCAAAATGACAGTGTCCACTTTGAAAAATAATATTTTGTTTGTTATGATGTTAATTAGGGCTAAAACCAAACGACCAAATGCCATGTAGTTTAAATCTGATCAGATTTCCCTATGACAAGAAGGCATAGTTATCATGAAGTAATGATCGTTTTTAACTATATTAACTTTTTCTAATTCCATTCCATGTTCTTGACCTGACCCACAGTAACCCATACTCACCAACTGACACTTCTTGTGCAAATGCCAATGAAATGAGGAGGAGAGGTAGACCCACCACCACACAGGTCACCATCTTGTCCACAGCCAGCTCAGTTCGGACACTGCGGTAACGAGCCTGTGTCGGCTCCTTCAGTAGGAAGTCACTGAACACATACTCTGTAGCCACATGTGCTATGGCCATCTCCTCAATGAACTGTTTCACCTGCACTGCACTGCATAAATATTATCTGTAGACACAAACATGAATAATGTGCTGTTCAAATACACATCAGCATTAAGGTTTTTTTTTTAACCAACCAAAACAGTATTAGTAAAAATGACCTTAATCTAGACCCACAGTATATCTCAATTTTAACAGTTTTCAACAATTCAACAATTTAACTGGCACTAATATACAGTAATCTAATGTTTTATGTTTGTGTTTTTAACACTTTTATTATTTGGTCACATTTATTGTGTTTACTCTGTTGTAAACTAGTATAGTCTAAACCACACACGTCCTGGTTAAATCGCAAAATGTTTACTATGCATTTTTTTCAACACCAAAAAAATAAATAAAAAAATACTACGTACCATCTACCAACAGTTATTGTTTACTGGGGTTAAAGTGGTTAAATAAAACCACTAGTCACAAGCACAACTCATGACTGTTTCACCACAACTAAAACCATAACAAATCAGATTAATGCTTTATCTGAACTATTTTCTTCTATTCAAAATATAATGTTTACAATTTCTTGATTACGTAGAATTTATTTTGACATTAGGCAACCTATTTGATTTTTGTTTACGTTGAACATTGTGATGAATACCGCCACGGATTTAAAAAAAACACACCCTCGTCTCTAAGATCTGCATTTAAATGCATTGATTTTAGATTCATTCATAATAGAATTGCGGCTTGATTTAAGTCTGAAATGGAAGTATGAAATTCAACTCACGTGCTGCAGGGTGCTGTATTTTCCTTATAAAATGAAGGTAACTTTCCGCGCTAGAGAAGACAACACAACGACATTCAACAGATGAAACAATAAAAAACACAACTTTCCGAACGAGCCTTCTTCCGGGGAGACTAACAATCTTCTTCCGTCGCGATGCATTCAAATGCAAATTGACAGCTCAGACTTCAGAGTTTTTATGTTTTCCCTTCTTTGACAAATGTTTAGCTGTGTACTGTATTGACTTGGTTTCAACAATAAAATACAACTTTTAAAGTCAAAGAACTCGTCAAAATTGTAACCCAATAAGGATGCCCATTAAAATTATTTAAGTTTGAAAATATGTTTTAATTTTTTCAACAAAAAAATTCCATTTTAGTACGAGGCCAAGAAATAGTTTGTGACCCACTACGACTTAGAATCACTGATTCTAACAGTATCTGTTATCGGCGTATCTTTGTGACCCACTACGACTTAGAATCACCGATTCTAACAGCATCTGTAGGCGTATTTAGACTTATAAACGGTCATATTATTTTCATGCAAATATTTTTTTCTTTGAACTTTAAACTGACCCACATGTTTAGAGTTTCCGACAATCATTGAAGGCAGCGTGAGAAATCTACGCAGCAGTGCTATAAGCAGCAGTAGCACATCTAGCAGTAGCAGTAAATGGATGAGTTTTTCTTGTATGTGATCTACATTTGAATATAATATGGAAATTAATTGTTAGAAATAAACGTATTCCGTCGTTTAAACAACCCCTTGGATAGCTCGTCTTGTGTGGGATAAATCAGTATGAAGCTGTTTGGGTTTATTGTGGAAATGTCTGAGAAATGGAAAAAAACAGGCTGGTGTTTAATTTGTTTTTGACGCTCTTGCTCTTTGCGTTCGCGATGAATTCTGGGCATTTCTCCCTCTGCCCTCCCTGGTCCTTCCAACTTTTCAGAGTCATCAAGTTCAACAAGCTGTACGCAAAACGTCCCGGGAAATTTGTGATTTGGGTCTACAAATCAAGAGTCCAACCGTTTTAAAAAAATAAAATACAAATACATAAAGTAAATATGGGTCAGTTGTTAGAATCTCATATAGAAATTGTAGTGTTGTATGGTATGACATGCATAGAACATGTGTAATGTGTGAACCATATGGTTATTTAGTGGAATAGTAGTTTTGTTGAAAAAGACAGTTAATAGGTTTTGGGGTTTGTTTGTTTTTTTTGGTTGAGCCAAGAGTGAATCTTGTAACTTTGATTATCTCGGATGACCATCAGTTTAAGTTATTTAAAGAAACCAAATACTATTTTTAAAACGTGACAGAAATGGCTACCCTACATGCCTAGACAAGGTTCTCGACACGAGGAAATTGAGTCATCAAACACAACATGTAACTTTATTATTTAGGTATTTCTAAATACTCCATGCTTTTTTCTTTAAATACCTGCAGTTAACTGCATCAACATACAGAAAGCACAGACTAGTGAAAAAAAAAAGTCAACGGAAGACTGATTATTTTTCCTTAATGTCAGCTTACACTGAAATTGCCTTAGATTATACATCTAAAAAATGTAGAACCCCGACCACATCTATGCATTGATCTTGGAGAGTAGCGTCTCTTATGGCTAAATTTTGGCTGCTATGTTTTGTTCGGCTTCAAAGCCCAATGGAGATCTCCTGTTTTCTTTTAAGCTAAACTGAGTAAACATAAATTAATAGTCAAGAATTAAATGATGCTATGTATTGTTCTTTGTTGTTAAACTTTCTCCATCATGTAATTAGGCTGAAAATGATTCTTTACTCACCTGTTAAAATAGGCTCTGTATTAATTATTATTGCAGATTTGAAAGATTTTTTATGGTTATATGAATCAGTAAATATGTGACTTTACATTAGGTGGTTACTGTATTACTACAACATTATTAAACCGTGTGTGATTTTAATGTAGCGGTTGTTAACAGATCAGAGCCTAACTCCCTACAACGATTGTCTAAATTTGTTTTTATTTTGTACACCAACCCCGGAAGTTATTCTTGTACCCGTATTCTGGAGTTTGACACCGGCAAACGTTTGGCTCTCCATTCATTTTACTCGCATCCAGCAGCGAGCCCTCCCCTCCACTTTCTCTCCGCCTGGAAAGATGGCTCCTCCGGCGGAACCGAGGAGCTCTGGCCCGACGCTCTGCCCGAGCTTCGCAGAGGCCTGTTCTTTCCTAGACCGATACGGAGCGGTGCTGGATCTGCCTGAGATGACTTTCCCGCAAATGGAGAGGTATCTGCGGGACACGACGACAGGTAAGCGTTCGATAATAGCGAAGAAGCAGTGGAAAGCTGCGACACTGTACAACTGAAGACGGGGCCACCACCACTGACACCATCATCACTGATGAGGAGGATGAGGAGAAATGTTGTATAAGTGTAATGTGGCCCTGCTGCACGGCTTCGGGTTGTAGTCCATGAAATGTCTTTCACTTTCTCCCCGGCTGTGCCGAATGTTGGTTTGAGACAGTCAAGAGCTGTGTCCAAGTTCTGACGGAAACCGTCGGGCAAACAGAGATGCTAACACTGAGCTAAGTAACCTACTCTGCTGTAAAGCCAATCTCTGTCACCTGAACTGTGTTGTGAGCAGAAGTTAGGGCTAACGGACACCGACGAAGCAACATAATTTGACACAGTAGCAGGGAGTGTTGGAACCGGAGCTGGATGACAGGTCGTCGACAGCGATGTCAGGACTGTTGTGGAGCTGTCGTTGTTAAAATTTTGGTTTGGGAGCCATGATGCAGCAGTGCCGAGCGAACACACAGCCAACCAGCTCCGGACTGTTGTCAGGTGTAATTTTTTTAACGGCCTTTTCCAAGCTAGACTCAGGCGACACCATGTCCGCAGTGTTTGCGTGTCTGCATGATGCTCACGACGACATTTTATACAGTTATCATATGTACTCGTAGCCAATCACTGTAGTAGGACAAACTGTAGATCTTGTTTTATTATTTAATTATTAATTAAGCAAGAGTGGCTGTCATTTGTACGCATGCGCTGTAGCTACGACTCTGGCTACTTAGCCAGTTAGCACCAAGGTTTCCGTCAACTTTTAGCCTTCGTAGAAAATAAACACCCGTCCCATTTAAATACTTTGTCACATATTAAATTAAGTTCATATGTAACCTGCTGTCAAGTAAGTAACGTTACATTTCAGCCCATTCTTTCTGGCTTGGCCCACATTAATTACCGTTAGCTTTACTCCGTCTCCCTTCTGAACCGTAAACAACAAACGATTAAAAGATTAAATTAAAGCATATATTGATATTTTCTGTAACTGTAACATTTGTCTCACATATGTGGATTAGTAATGCAATGAGAGTGCTGAGTTGCAATTCCGTAGACATGATAAACACAACATTTACAAAGGTCTTTAAAGTCCTTAAACGCCTCACCAGACCACACTTCGTTGCCTGCATTTAATGTAGGTAGAAGTTACTTTCATTTTGTGAAACAAGTGTTGAAACATTTCCACCTATAAACCAGGTAGAGTACCAAAGTGGTCGAATCGAGGAAACACATACTTTTGTAAAATAGCATTATCAACTTTCATATCATTCCGAACTTCTCATGCGTGGGGAAATGATAAACCTGAATTCCTATAAAGATGCTCACATTGTCCCAGTCTGTATTGTCTTTTATATACAGCAATTTGAACCTGACAAATGACAGAAAACAAAAGTCATCACCATTTTGTCACTATTTTTAGATCCAGAGCAAACAAATTTATGAACTAGGACCCACAGTGTGGCCTGAAAACATGCCTCCTGAGTTTTTGTATTAATTAGGTTGTGAGCATGCTATTATTTCTGTAAAAACTTTATTTATTTCTAAAGCTTATATCAGTCATCTTCTTGGGAATAGTCTGGAATAGGTTTGCCTAAGGATAAAGGGGGTCACAATTGGGTCATAAATTGTGCTTGGGTCTTTAAAATATATTTCTTTCAGGATATCTTGTATTCTGTTTTCAAAGACAGATATACATTTGTTTACATTTGTAATAAATATTAAACTTGCTGCTGATGCAGCAGATGATCAGTAAAAGCCAGAAGAGTTTGAAATACTGGAAAAAACATCATCAGTAAATTGTCACTTGGTGCTGGATCATTTTACCTGTCCTCACAAACCTGTTTGAAATTCATGTTTTATGCTTTTTTTGGTTTGTAAATTTTCAATTTTTTTTCTAGTCCCCAAACCTCTCGTGGAGCTCCATGTCAAGCTGCTCAGAAAACTGGGAAAGTCTGTGACACCAGACCGTTGGGAAAAATACCTGGCTAAGGTGAGACCTTTGTGTATGGTTGTAATGTAAACTAATAGCTGGAAGAAAAAAACCCATTATTGTTTACTCAGCTCTTCCGTAACACTCAAAGAACCAGATGCTGAATGTAGAGAGGATATTTAGGAGATTACAATGTTAGTCTGAGAATGTATGTTGTTATGGTGACCAGATAAAATCGTTGTTTCTCATAGGTTTGCCAGGATTTGAATAGTACCTGGGCATGGGAGCTGGAACAAAAGGGCTACCAGGAAATGTCCATGGAGTGCAAGTCAAGCATTCTCAAAGTATGAATTGATACTGATCTAATCTGAATCTAAGCTGTTGTGACCTCTGTCATCATTATTGTAATTTGTCCAATGTCCATTTTTTTCTTCTCTTCTTCTGTCCTTGTCTCTTCACTTTTTTCACCCATACTTTTTAGTATCTTTGTGAGTGTCAGTTTGATGACAACCTGAAATTCAAGACAGCGATCAACGAGGAGGATCCTGAGAAGATGCGTCTGCAGCCTATAGGTCGGGACCAGCAAGGTCTGATGTACTGGCTGCAGTTGGACCACGAGCAAAACATCAGGCTGTACACAGAGGAGCAGGATGATCTGGACGGGTCCTCGTGGAAGTGTATTGTCAGGTAACACTGCTATCTGTTTTTTTTTTCTTCCAAAATTTGTTTGGTTAGAGTTCAGCTTTTGACAGAGATAAAGTTAAGCCTTTATTTATCCAAAGCAGTAAAGTTAAGGGCAGTCTTGGTTTCTTGAAGACGTTTCACCTCTTCATCCATAAGGGTTCTTCAGTTCTGACTGCTGGAAAAATTTTGGTATTTCCCTCAGAGTGGTTGAATATCTGAAGGGAGTAATAATGAAACAAAGGAGGTGACCACACCCTTTCCTTATGACAGGATGTTGTGATCATCAGGGTCAACGTGTGAATGTTAGGTTGGGTGAGTCACCTGGGAGCCCTCTACCACCCGGGGAGCCCCTGGAGACGGTTTGTGGTGTTTTCTGTATAAGTGTTGAGTTTTCAGGAGAGTGACTCAGGACAACTTTGTAGGTGGCTAAAGGATGGTGTCTTAAGCCCCCCTTTTCAGTTGAGTAACGGTTCTTCTAGATTGATGTAGATAGCTTCCTTCAGTTGCTCTTTCAAACCATCTGTCTTTTTGTCTGTAGAAGCCTCTCGAATGAGAGGTGAAATGTTTTCAAGCAGCCAAGACAGCCCAGTTGTCCTCTTTTTAACTGCTTTGGATAAAATGACCTGGATGATTGAGAACCTTTTCTGTTTTTGTAGGACAGCCAGGCTGCGTGTCTTAGCCCCACACAAAAAAGAAGAATGTCTTGTTTCACTCTTCACTCTGAGTGTTAAGTTGTGATCTGATTAAAGTACTCTTTCCGTTTTATCAGGAACCGTAATGACTTGGCCGAAGCTTTGGACTCACTGAAGGCCCAGATTGATCCAAACCACAATCAAGACAAGGACCAAGACCAGGACCAGGCCTTATCTCGATGCTCCAGTCCCACACAGAACAGAGCAGGTAAAACACATTGTTGGACACGTGGCAAGATGTCAACAGTGATACATTATTATAAGCAATTGTTAACAAAATTACCACTGGGTTTGGAGAAAGGAATTGCTGCTCTGTTTTTGTGTTTTCTCCCATATTTATCAAAACTCCAATGGTGTTCTGATCAACACTCTTTAACAGCTAGATTCAAATCCACCCTATATATTTTATGTCTGCAAATCTAAAACATTGCTTTTTTGTGAATTTCTCTGTTTATATTTGTTTTGATGGCATAGGTGTGGACGATAGTGTAATCACCAACCCTTACCCTGTCAAGGATGGGGAAGAACTCACTGATAGCAAGGAGATTCACCCAATAAAGGAAGCAAAGCCCCTGCAGCAAGGTATCACAGATGGTTCTTACTGTCTACTGAACACACAAAAAACTATTTTTTAACCACCAAGTTCATTTACAGTATATAAATGTATATAAGTATATAATTAATATGGCACATTCTCTGTTTTAATTTCTCTTTGGTTTTATATGTCAGCTTTCTTTTGGAGGAAATGAACCCACCAAACAAATTGATTTTTATTTCTTTTTTGGTATTCTAGTGATAAACCAGGAGTTGCAACAGCCAAACAAGTGGGACAATGACGAGACTGAGGTGAAAGAAGAAAATGTGGACCACAAACCCTTAACATTAGATAACCGTGTAAGCACTATTACCACCGTTATCAAAACAGAATCCAGGGACACAGCTGCCCCGAAAAATGCAGTGTCTGTTGTCATGGCACCAGGTGCAATCCTGACAAAACAGGAAGTGAAGAAAGAAGATGAAGCAGAGCGGGCAGCAGTCAGGAGTAACCAGCAGGCCAATATCCCTCTGAAAAAGAGGGACCTAAAGCTAACAGAGAGCTATCAGAGTAATCATGTGAACATGAACAGTAGCAGCAGTATTATTGTGTGTAACCCCTCAGTGATCCAGAGCAAGGACTGTCTGGGACGAGATGGGAATTTAACAAACTCAGTGGCTCCACTCAGTGGACAGATTTTGTCCCAGCCGCTGCAGCCTATGGTCACTGCCTCCAGGCAAGAACTGACCAATGGAAGAGCGCCTGTGGTTCTGCCTCACAAAGAGGGAGACAACAGAGTCACCGGCGTCATAGGCCAAGTTGGTGTCATAGGTCATGTAGGGGTCATTCGCAGCCCCTCTGAGCGTCACAGAGTTGATGGCGTTAACCAACAGGAACCAAACGGGCCAAGTTTGGACTCTACCAGAGTAGTGGAGGAAGAGAGGGAAGTCAGTCGGCAGTCAGTGCTGGTCAGAAAGGGACCAACTGAAGGGGACACAGCAGCCGCCACTGCACTGACTCCTCAAACAGCAATGGAGGCTAAAATGACAAGCTCAAAATGTGAAGTAGCCTCTGAAGCAGCAGAAAACAAGGCTGATATTAGTGGCATTGTCTCGCTGTCTACAGAGGAGCCTGGCAGAGAAAGGGCAGAGGACCTGACTAAGAAAACAACAGAGGAACAGTTTATCATAGGAATGAGCAAAGAGTGCAGCAGCCATCAGCAGGAGGCTGATCATTTGAAGGACGAGAGCACAAAAGTGTTGGATGCAGAGGATGGCAGTAACAATGACCAAGAGAGGAATAAAAGCACTTTAGTTATGGTGAAGGTAGAGTCGGCCGACACAATTCCACCACTGAAATTACATCAACATATTGAAAAGGAGCACCTGCACCGTCAGAGAGATGGAGTCAATGGTTTGTTGGAAGCCCAGGTCAGAGTCAGGGATATTGGGCTTGGTTCAGAAGAGAAGCGAGTTCCACTGGAGGAGGCTTCCTCTGAGCTGCAGAAGGAAGGAATCAGGCTCAAGATAAAGATTCCTCCTCACAGAAGGAACAAGTTAAGAGGCAAAGGAGAGCGAGAGGAGCAGAAAGATAGGGTACGGGAACGGCTGGACAGTATGAGGCCACTCAGGAGATCTGCCAGGATCTGCAGGTACATGTGGAATAATTGATTTCTTACTAGCCATATGAAATTGAAATGTATGAAATTTAGTCCCATGTTACATTTTTGTCATCGCCATCTGTTTTCCCAAACTGCAGGCCAAGTTCGAAGGTAGTTGAGAGCCAGAGAAAGAAACCACAGAAAAAGCAGAAAGTGCCTTCCAAAGAGAGAGGTGGAGAAGAGGAAGATGAGGAGGACATGGATGAAGAGGAAGAGCAGACCCTGGTTGCAAAGAAAGACGAGAAAACAGATTTGGTTATTCATACCAGAAAAAGACGGGTAATTGTTCTCTTCTTGCCCATTAAGTAATTACTTTTGTTTTGTTTTTTCATTTCATTAACCATTTATTTTAAATTCAGGGTAAACGAAGGCATGGACGACCTCGATGGTACAACATACGCCCAAAGAAGCGCAAGCTGAATGAGGAAGTGGATGATAGAGAGACGATCCAGGCAGAGGAGTTGGTCGAGATAGGGAGCGGCTCAGGAGAATCCTGCAAATCAGAGAAACTAGTCAGTGAAGATGCCTGCACTCACTGTGGTCTTCCAAACCATCCTGAACTGGTAAATAGTTTTTAAACACAATTAAGGTTTTGTTAGAGGGTGGATGTATGTCATGTTTAGGCCTCACTGGTCTGAGCACTGTTTCATTTTGAGCAGGCATATGTGGCAAGTGTGACTCAAGTTTGTTTCACTTAAACGTACTATAAATTGACTGATATTAAGTTTTTGGTTTTTTTTACTTTTTTCAAACCAATACTAATACTGTGCAATTATTTTTAATGTGTAATCGCAGGTACCGAGTACTGTCACTGATATTTCAGATTGCTTTAAATAAATGTGCAGTGAATTTTAAGGCAGTGTCTATAGGGGGCAGAGCAATCCAAAAGGAAACAACTATCTCTGTATTAAACACAGCCAGCTGAGTCATTTCTGTGTGTGTTCCCAGATTCTACTGTGCGACTCCTGTGACAGTGGGTACCACACCGCCTGTCTTCGGCCACCACTCATGTTGATTCCAGACGGCGAGTGGTTCTGTCCACCCTGTCAACATGTAAGAGGAGCATGGAGAATGCATTTATTATCACGCATGCAAATCATAACACTGAACCACACTGTGTGACTCGTCTAACGCTTAAAAAAATCCTGCTGTTTTTGTCCCTTTAGAAGTTGCTGTGCGAGAAACTAGAGGAGCAGCTGCAAAATCTGGACAGTGAACTGAAGAAAAAGGAGCGAGCAGAAAGAAGGTAAACAACACACACATCACACACAGAATAATTAACACTAAAACCAAGCATTTCTCTGAATTCTGAGTTTTCTTTGTCCTCATCTGGCAGACGTGAGCGCCTGGTGTACGTGGGGATCAGCGTGGCAAACATCATACCAGTGAGTAAATGCCAATGGCAGAGTCTGACCTCAAGTGTAACCTTTATAAAACTTAACTTGGAAGGTTGAAAATTATATTGTCTCTTCAATACAGTATTTAATATTCAATATCAGCATGTGTCAATACAGGAAAATTATCCCAGTATTAAAAGTGGTTTTCTGTGCAATTAAAAAAAACTTTATTCTATTTTCTATTTTAGGAGGGAGATGAAGAAAAGCTGGAGGAGAAGAAGAAAGATTCTAAGAAAAGTAAAAACCTTGGAAGAAGGTCCACTAGAACCAGGAAACACATAAGTTACAGGTTGGTGCCAGACTTCAGTACAGTTAATACATCACTCAATAAAGCTGATATAATGTAAATGTGAGAGTCCATTCAACCAACTGTAATATCACTATTGATGTTGTGTCAGTATCTTCTTTAATAATTCATGCTAATGACATCACACAGATTATTTTAGAGAGGTGCTGGGGATTGTCAAATGTTACACATTAATAATCATGTCTGAAGGTGGGTTTTCTGACCTTATTCCTTTTATGCTACTGTGTGTGTTACAGGTTTGATGACTTCGATGATGCGATTGATGAGGCCATAGAAGAAGACTTTAGAGACCTCTGTGGTGAGTGAACTCAAATCAGAACATGGTGTAAATGCACTTCAACAAACCCATGTCAACTGTTTGGCCAAATCTAGAGATCCTGTCATTTAGATCTAGGGAAATGTTTTTGATTGTGTTGACATCAGTTGTTCACAACGTTGCCATGAAACAGGTCAAGGGAGAGACATCACTGCCATCCAATCAGGGGATGGGAAGGAGAGCCAGCAACCACTCAGAAAACAGGCACATTCGATCCGTAGCAGGAAGAAGCGGAGGCTGAATGACCTGGAGAGTGACAGCACAGCTGTGGAGAGTGAGGACGAGTTCATGCTCAGCAACAGGTAGCTGTACACATACACAAACACTTTACTTTTTGCTTCAGATCTGTCTCACTCTTTATTTACGCTTGCTCTATTTTAGCTCAGAGGATGAAGACTTTGCTGCGTCAGGAGGAGAAGAAGATGATTTTGAGGAAGATGGTGGCAGTGATGTGGGCAGCTGGAAGAGTGGGTCCAAGCCCAGACGAGTGCTGGGAGCTGTGTCCAAACACAAGGCCAACAAGACCCTACACCGGGGTAGGAAACGTCTAAAGCGACAGCGAAGACACTCTTCTGAAGAGGAGGAGGAGGAGGAGGAAGAAAGTGACAGAGATATGGGTAAATATTTCACGACAGGAAACCAAAGAACTTGAACTTCATGAGAGCATATTTCAGCAAAGAGTCCAACTAAAATATCTCTGCCTCATCCTCAGATTCAGATCAAATCAGCGATATGACTGACAGTGATGACAAAAAAAGACGGGGTCTGAGGCGAGGCCAGCAGCAGCAGGTCAACTATTGTGAGACAACCGAGTCCTCAGATAACTCTCGCTCTTCTGTCAATCAGAAGAAGGTCAAACGACGAGGCAGGCCACGCAAACAGCGTCTGTCCAGTGATTACAGTGATGGTCAGTTGCTATTCTGTCATTTTATTATCAAATTATATTTTATTACAATTCATTATTTCTACATTCATCCTAATGCGCACCTATTTTTCTGTGTTTGAATAAAACTTTTTTTGCAGTATCTCATTCTTCCAGAGATTCAGAGGAGGAGGATTATGAAGAAGAGGAGGAGAATGACCACCGAAGGAGAGGGAAGTGGAGGAGAACAGACAAGGAGGACTTGCGGAGTTGCAAAATGGGAGAAAGGCGGGGGAAATACAGTGTTGGCGACAGAGAGAGATGGAGGTCGATCAAACAGAAAAAGTTAATGCGACGGGAAAAGGAGAAGCTGAGACCAGTGAAGAGGACGGACAGGAAGGAGGAGAGCATCGAGGAGATGGGCAGAGGAAGGAGAAGAGAGATTCTCTCTCAGCAGCGACGCAAAAGGCTTGCACAGATGCTCAAGAAACGCCGGCCTTCAACAGATGAAGAAGACGAGGAGGGGTCGGCCAGGTCAGACGAATCAGATGAGTCAGATTTTTCTTCAGAAGAGGACCGTCCTATCCGCAAGAGACTTAATCGCATTGACTCAGATGACGAGGACATGCAGGAGGAAGGGGAAGAGGATGCAGAAGATGAAGAGGAGGAGGAGGATGTAGAGGAGGAGAAGGATATAGAGGAGGTAGAAGGAGGAAGGAAGAGGAAAAACTCCTTAATAGTTGAGATGGGGACTGAAGGCGAAGCCCAAGAAAAGGGAAGAGACTGTAGCTCGTCTCTGTCAGACAGACACCGGACCCTCAGAGAAACAGTGAAGCCTGGTCCAGGAAGTCCTGCAGTGTCCAGGGACAGTGATCAGCAGGACCCTCAGAATGGTCCATTCCATTCAGAGGATGAGGAGGAGAATGAAGATGCAGAGGACCAGACAGACTCCTTAAACTCTATCCACAACCGTCAACACTCATGATGGCTGTGATTGTGCTTTTTTTTTTTTTTTTAATTTCTTTCAGTTTGTTTTTTTTTTTAACTGCCAGGCCTTTTACCCATAAACCACCTGTGAAACGTGGTATCTTTATTCCTCCCCTCCTCCTCCTTTCTGTTGTGCTGTGATAGAGTGCTGTTCTCCTTCACATACTGTACCTCACAACAGAAATCGTCAGTTCCTCTCACACACACATCATGGAGTCTTGGACCTACAGCAGCTCACAGCACTGAGTGTTTGAGCAGACGCACTCAGTGGCCACTTTGGGATTTTGGACTATTTCTCTGAACTTCTGGGTTACACTGCTGGGTCCATATATGGTAGGATGATTGTGTGTGTGTGTGTGTGTGTATGTGTATACTGTAAGTGTGTACGTGTGTTTGCATTACCTTGTTCTAAGGCACTTCTCATTCTCATAGCACTTAATAACCTGCCACCAAGGAGAGCACAGGTGTCAAACCAAACAAGAACAAGTCAGGAGACATAAAGGAAAAAAAACCCACTGTTCCCCCTGGTGGCTTGTTTGCAAACATCAACTTTGTCTGCCCAAAAGACTTTCTCAGCATCTTCACATATGTTATATGCAAAGATTAATTGTTTTATTGAAATAATGTTATGTTTAATCAACAGAAAAAACAATAATGTCTAGGCAAAAATTATCGTATCGAGTTTAGTTAAAAAGCTTACACACACTTGTTTACATTCAAGGTCAAATAAAGGCATCGAGAACCTTTGGCATTTATTGTTGAACCTACAGTATAATCTGTACATCTATTAAAATGATATTGGACACAATTGGCTGGGAACAGATTTAAACTCACATTTAAAATTGTTCCAAAAAACGACCTTTCTATGTGACTGTGACTGACTGCACCAAAGAAGTTTTTTCTTTCTTGCATTTAATGTTTTGCATCACACGGTAAACATCCTGGTCAGTGAAGAGTTCACAGAAATCAATAGGGATTTCAGTTTGAGAGGTTTTAGCTAAACAAATTTCAGAAAGTGAATTGAACACTAAGAGGGGCAGCTCCTTACATTTGTCATATTCACATGTGTTCTTCATTTGTCTGGGCTCAAGGGGGAAAAAAGAGCCTGTAAAACTCTGATAACACTTGTATCAGGTTCCCAAAAGCATGCGAGTAAATTTGTTGTAGTTTAATAAAACCCAAGTTAATCCTTTTCACCATGATTTTTAAGTAATGTTTTGCTCATCATTGGAAGAGTGCTCTACTCACTGTAGATCATGGTGATGTCAGTGTCTTGCTGTGGGGAAGTTTAGCTGAATCTTAAGTCAAATGTGTGTGTGTGTGTGGGGGGGGGTTTATTTATCAGTCTGTGTTTCTAACACAAAACTGCCAGGTGTCTGCTACAGTATGAGACTGGATAGAGAAAAGACTGACATTCCAGAATATCACATTTCCAAACATACAGCTAAACCAACAGAAAGTATGTCCTGTTCTGTCAGATCACAGATAGAACAGAGTCAGTGCTAAAACAGAACCAACACTTCTTTAATGTTTTAGCTTACTTATACTGTACAACCCCATAATTTGTTTTTGTTTTTTTGTTTTTTTTTATTTATTTTATTATGACAAGAATTGTGATGGTAAATATTTTAGTGTCTTCTTTTTTCATTTGAGAAATTAGCAAATGAATAAGTGTGTGTAAGCTTTTTATCACCATAGTAGCTTGAAATTATGTTTTAGGTGACATGAACATAAATGTTAGATGTTTTAAGGCAACAGAAAAGACGAGAGTATCATTGAAGACTGACTAATGAGCTCTGGCTCCAAGGCCCCAACTTTGTTCTGCGTTGGCTTTGACACTGGTCGCTCGCATTCACAGTCCTTGGTTTGGTGGGAACATGTTTGCTGTACATACTCTGCCTGCACACTGTAAGATAATAGATGTTCTGTTCTTAGTCCTCTTGTAAAATATAGTGTTATATTTTCTATATGAAGGACACAGGAGTTTGAAATGCTGCTGTGGGCAGATTTGTGCTGACCTTTGACCTGTGTGCTAATAGAAATCCAGAAGAAAGCCCGTTCGCAGCTGAAACTGTTACAAAGATCTGAGTGCTGCTCATGTTCTGGCAACTGTTGTATACGTCTTTTTGAAAACATTTCGGTGCACTGACATTTTCCCCAGAGGATTTTTTAGATGCTTTATTTTCTTGAGTGGGGCTCAGTGGGGAGGACCAACACTTGTTTCCTTCACCAGTCATCTCACAATGGGGCCACTCTGTTTTTAGTTCACTGAACCCCAGTGTAAATAGGAAGGTTAAGCCTGAGACGTTCGGGTGTGTGTCTCAGACTAAAATGTCTTTATTAAAACATAAATACACAAAGTGATTCACTGAGTAACGTGAACTGACACTGGTTACGTCATAAAACACAGCTCAGGACAGTAACAGCTGCAGAAAAAGAAAACTATCTCACATTTTAAACTTTCCTGGAATAATATAAATATGTAAAACAAATGTAAGAGATGGAAGATTGCAAAATAGAAATAAAAAAAAATCTCCAGAAACATCAGGAGAAAATGTGGGAAAAGAACGTAGACAAGCCTTAATAATGTTTTTTTTTTACTCTTTTGCACTTTTGTTTTAAGTTGGTTAGTATATTTTTACAGATGTAAATCACATTGTCATCAGTGTGTAAAACAATAGTCTGCTATGAACATTTGACTGTTCCAAAAAAAAAAAGAAAAGAAAAGAAATTACAATATGTTAACCAACATGGAGAGAACGATAGATAGAAGTGTTTTCAGCAGAGTTAGCTGAGCTGATCTCAGGTCTGTCAGACATCCTTCACACGTTACAATTGTTTTCATCCATATTTGACCTCAAGAAACAAATCTGTTGATTTAGAGTTTTAGAAGTTTATTTTATTTTTATTAGATCTTAAAAAACCCCTCCAAAATCTGTGGGTCCATTTTACATCTGAACCTTTCAAATCTTCCGATACAGGGAGAAAAAAAACTGCCACTTGTTAGACAATACCAACAGTTATGATTGTTCAAGTGACCATTGAGAACTTGACTTGAAAAATTACAGCTTCAGAGCAGTTTTTTTTGTTTGTTTGTTTGTTTGTTTTTAATACATTTTGGTTTCTTACACGTCAGAAATCAGGCTTATTCTGTTTGGTAAAAGAAAGTGGTTTAATTGAGAAAATGCACCAAGTGGATGTGACTGCTGCTCCTTCCATGTTTCTGTTGTACTGTTGCTGTAGTTTTGCTGTAACATAAATGTTTTATAAATTATTAAAACCAACATCCCAGGCATCTCTCGAAACACATAAAAAAACTGTCTGGACTTTTATTCATCCAGAAATCTAAATTTGGATTAAATCTTGTACTTGGTGACATCGTGGGGGGAAATACTCCTTAAACTGGTCGTGGTACTGTGTAGTCTTACTTATAATGAATAATGATAAGTATGTTATTATAAAGGTAAATCTGTGTTATGTGCAATAATATACACACAATTGGCTGGATGTGTAGGTTCACTTCTCTTGAGTTTGTTTGTGTAGATCCGTTTTCTTGTTTCTCTTACAAAACTGTCAACACTGCTCGTGCAAATAAAACAGCGAGGAGGAGATAGTGGGGATTTTGTTTACAAAATAATGATAATAAGAAAGAGGTAATGTCGCGTTTCACTTTAAGTACTGATTTCGCATCCACACTCCGGTCTGTTGGTGGCGGTAATGACCGTGTATACTGTTTGACACATGCCACAAATCCGAAGAAGAGCTTGGTTACGAGGCAGACGTAAGCTCTTGCCGCGATATTTCGTCTTTAAGAGCCGCTGTGGCTGACTCGCTGTCTGTGTACTTCGTATTTGCCTAAACACTAAGACTTGTTCATTTAAACTCGAAGAAGTCACAGTTGAGTTTCTTCGTTTTTAGTTTATGCTCCTCCGGTGGGTAGGTACTGATTTAGCCCAAGTTATCTCAGGTGAAATTAGCAGACTTTGTAGCAGGCTATAACTTGCTTTAGTATCGACGCCACTGTTTATTTTGTCTCCGCATTTATAAGGAGCTTCGCTGCCATTTACAATGGTTTTACTGAAGAACCTTCAACCTCCCACCGAGGGAGTGCGGCTGGAACGAGCAGAGATCACGGCGGTGATGGACGGACAGAGGCTGGGTTGTGGCACGCTGTACATCGCTGAAACGTAAGCGGTTGTTTGTTTTATTATTTGTTTCAGGTAATGTTAAGCCAATTCGGTGGGCCCTAAAACATGAGTGTCATCAGGTAATATCAGAAACGGTACATGAAGTTTAACTACGACAAAACACTCTATGGCGCATGTTTAGCTTTATGCTAAGCACTTCCGGTGTCGAGCCTTTCAAAATAAACCAGAAAATGGATGGCATGATCGATTTAGCAGTATAGAATGCCTCATCAAACACAAACACTGTTTTTCTAATTCAGTCAATATAAGCTTGACATTTTTGTATTTATTTACGGTCTATGTCTTTTTTTTTATTTAAAGACGTATCACTGCTCTTGTTTTAAAGGCATAATACTTGCAAATATGACATGAAGGACTCTTGATATTTCAGTTTGTAAACAGAGCTGATGTCACTACCGTCCCCTCCCTGTATTGGGTGGTGAACATCTTGGAAGACTTGGTCTGTAGGATGAGTGTAGAGCTGAACTAATATTGTTTTCTTCAAATCTATTACTTTTATTAACGGATCATTTCCACCAATTTCCTGTCCTGCTCTCAAATTTTGTGATTTTCTTTTTATGCACAATAATGGTTAATTCACAACATAATTCTAGATCAAACATCGACATTATTGCATCAAATAATATTTAAAATATTTTCTATAACCCAATAATGTTATTACTTTCAGATATTTTTAATTTTAAATAACTATTTTAATAATACTTGTTTTAATAAAAGGATGAAAACACTTTTCTTTCTAATGTATGGTATCTGATCTGTAGTGAAAAACATATCCCCTGTGTCAGTATATGGACTGAAAACCTCAGATTGGTTCATCCGTGGTGATAATCACAAAACAATAATGTGCATGCTTTGTTTCTTGTAGGCGTCTGTCATGGTTTGATGGTTCAGGGTTGGGTTTCTTTTTGGAGTATCCCACCATCGGCCTCCATGCTATTTCCAGAGACGTCAGTGCTTACCCTCAAGAACACCTGTACGTCATGGTCAACGGCAAAATCAGCGGTGAGGTCGACTCTTAAGTGTATTTGTCTTTGGATCTGTCTCAAAAAGCTTATGTTGAGCACAAAAAATAGCTGTGGAGCTTTCACTTTTGGGCAGCTATAGTTACCCGTTGGGAACCACAGCCATCTGTCCTTGAAGATAATAGCCTGCGTTCTGTCAGTCCTGTTGTTGGGCAGTGAGTCCTGGTCAACATACTGCAGAGCTCAAGATGAATGTTTTTTCCTTGGCTTTAAATGATTGGATCACAGCTGTTTTGGATGCACTGGCTCAGAGGTCATGTTCGCCAACCTGCATAGCAGATGGACTAGCCTTGGTCAGCGTATGGTAGATTGGCCCATTGGAAAGGCACTACTACACGTAGAGCTAGCACAAGGTCACCATATGTTGCCAGCTGCAATGTACAACCTGCAGCAGGGCGGCATCGAAGAAATCAGTTGACCAATAATTATCAACCCACCAACTCTTTTTTTTACCTTCATGTTTTTAACATTAGACAACAGAGGGAACCGATGTTTTTCCTATTTGTGGTTCAGACTGGACAGTCAACAGGAACTTTAGGGCTCTGTCAGCCAGGGCGAGTTCAAAAATTTGGCCCTTTTCATTCCTGTTTAGATAGCAATGAGGCAGAAATGGCAGAAAAACCAGCAGATGATGGAGATGGAGATGAAAGCAGCAGTGACGCTGATGATGATCAAGACGAAGGAGTGATCACTGAGGTTCGATTTGTGCCAAGTGACAAGGCGGCATGTGAGTAGACGAGTATCTTATTTGAAGCAAAGACTCACTAATCCAAAAACTTAAACAATATTTTTGTTTATTAATGTCTAAGCCTATTCAAAATCTAAGTTTATATAATATAATGTGTAGCACTGTTTCTGCTTTTGTTAAGAATGAATATCAACTTGTGTTAAATATATTGACATTTTAAAGAAGATTAATTATCTGTGTCATTTGTCATGATGACAGTTCAGTTCAATGTTTAAAGTTAATCTACATGGCGAGAGATCTGAATTTCTTCATATGTGTGTTTTGTCTTTCAGTGGAACTCATGTTTTCAGCGATGTGTGATTGTCAGGCACTGCACCCTGACCCAGAGGACGAGGACTCTGACAACGACTTTGAAGGAGAGGAGTATGACGTGGAGGAGGCAGGTGGGAATCACTCGCATAAAAACAGACACAGAGTTGCTACAGCTAATAATTTAACTGTATTTATTCTTTACTGTTAGTATTAAATATGTTTATTTTTATAGATATAACATGTTTATGTTCAACATTCATTTTTTTGCCATATTACAAATGAATTGATTGTAATGAATAATTTATACAAATCATGATGACAATAATCAGTAATAATCAATTACTGTTTGTGAACTTAAAAATGTACCGGTTCTGTTTTTCTCCTTGTGTTGCTGTCTGTGCCTGCGTCTCTGGATCCTGTTTGCAGAAGCAGGTAAATTTCCACATCATTTCACTTCATATTATATTTACAAGCCAGTTTTAAAATACTAAATTGTTCCAGTTTTGGCAGTGAGTTTTCCTTTTTTTTCACCCAATCTAAACTTTTAATTATTTATAGTTTTAATATACCACATATAAATCACTATTTGCTTTTTTTTTTGGCTGTGAGATGTGAATGGCATCTTTGCTTATTCTTATGTTTCTCATTGACACGTCTCTCTGTACCTCAACTTAGAGCACGGCACCCCGAACATTCCCACTTTCTACACCTGTGATGAGGGTCTGGCATCCCTCACCCATGAAGGCCAGGCCACACTGGAGAGACTGGAGGGCATGTTGGCTGAAAGCATAGCTCAGCAGTACCACATGGCCGGAGTTCGAACTGGAGAAAACAAACCTGAGTTTGAAGGTTAGGATTTAAGTTCAGGGTGTTTTTGTTTATAAACTATTATATAATTGTATAACCTACTATGAAGTCTCAAGAGACAATTACCATTTGTCAGTGTTTTATATTTTATTTTAAAAAAAGAATACAGGTTTAATTGCCACTATATATAAAGAAAGAATTGTATACCAATAGTGACAGGAAACACCAACAACAGCTGAGCCATGATCACTGTGTGTTTCTACTGTTGACAGATGATATGGATGTGGACTCAGCAGCAACAGAGGCCGGTCAGTTTGAGGATGCAGATGTTGAACACTGGTGAGTTCTCCCAGCTGTCAAACAAATATTTTATAAAGTGCATGGCCTTGTGGTCATCTGTTGACTTTGATGTTGTCGTTCTGTAGATGGATGTCATCACAGGATCCAGTCACAGCACTTGGGTTGCATCATTTGGTTGGAGACGACAACAGCAGCACTTCTATCAGCTCTTAATATCCTTCTCTTTTTCAGTCAGTCATCTCAGTATTCTCACTGTATTCGCCTGCCTTTCCTCCCTGTCCTTGTGTGCATCCCTGTTGATTTTCTTCTGGTCTGTCATCATCACCTGAAGAATGAACACTGCTCTGCCGTTAAGTCAGGTCAGCTCAAGTTGACCTTTGAAAAGCAGCCCCAAAGGCTTAGATTCTGATGACTGAAAAAACAAAATCTGTTTTGTTTTGTAGCTTTTTTTGGTGAAGGAAAGTTCAAGTCTTTGTATCAATTTGTCAATAAATGCATAGTTTTTGTACCTGTGCCTTTAATCAAGTATTTTCATTCATTAGTTGAATATTATGAATAATGTTGGATTAAAACACTGCAAAGCTGCAGTAGTTTAAGCAGGAAGAAACATGGTTGCATCCTCGATGCTGCTTAGGGGTTCTTGAAAATCACAGTCTACAGTCGTGCCCTCTGTACATATGGAAAAGATGACCTGAGGTCACTACTATCTAAATCACAGTCTACAGTCGTGTCCTCTGTACGTATGGAAACGATGACCTGAGGTCACTACCATCTAATGATCTAATGATGTCATAATGCAGTCATTTTAGACATTAATTTTTTATTTCACATGTTTTTCACAATCTGTCAATCCTAACCTCATAAGAGCTCAACCGATGCATTAGGACATTTAACAATAATGCCATATGTCTTCTGTACTGCTTTGTGATTGGTCAAAGCCTTCTGTTAAAAATGTAGAAAGACTATGAACATAGAATTCAGATGTTCTGGTTAATATCCTCCTAAAATGTTGAAAATGTAGAATTACAGTGTTGAGCTTTAAATGTCTTTAAAAATGTTGAAAATGTAGAATTACAGTGCTGAGCTTTAAATGTCTTTAGTGACTGACAGAAGAAACAAGAAGAAAATGTTAACATTTTCAAAACATCCCTCAAGGTTATTTGAAAAATGCAAAAGTATTAAACTAAACTACACAGCTGTTGCGTTTGTGACAGTTGATCCAAAGACCACTCAGCCTCAGACTATTCTCAAACACTTTGTTTACGTCATACAGAATGTAGTGTCAATTCTTAGTGTGCTCGTGTCCAGGGTTAGAAAAGAATCTTTAAGGTTTAAGTGTCCTTGAAGTAACGTTGCATATTAGTGTTGTTGTAAATACAGTCATCTGAGGCCCCTGTCATGTTCTCAGTGTACTGCAGTCGTGTGCTACATTACTGACATGTGCTGCCGTGCTCATGTGCTCTTCTTGGTTTCTGTAGATCGATGGAGAGTTGATGGTTTTCTGGCCCACATTGGGAAGAGTTTGTCAAACAGCAGCACTGAGATCATCATACCTTCAACACAGACAATTGAAGAAACAGATTGAAGAGAATAGACCTGCAGACTCTACATCAACATACTTCATTTACTCTTACCCAACAGAGGACCCAACCAGTACACGAGGCAGTACTCCCAGAAGGAGTTTCCACTGCAGCGGAACTGTGTGGAGAAGGCCAGGGCTGGGTTAAACACGGCTCCTGTGGTGCTGCCACCTGCAAACACACATTTACGTTAAGAGCTTTGATTGACCAAAGTTAAAAATTAAGTCCAATTCGACGCAGCTCTAGGAAAATGTAACTAAACACAAAACTAAGACAAGGATAAGGTGTTCTGGTAAACTTCAAACTTCAAATGCAGAATAAAAGACCAAGGATAAGGTGTTCTGGTAAACTTCAGATGCAGAATTGATGGACTGAATATGCTAAGAAAGTTGCAGGAATTTTCATACCAGCATAAACCACAGATGCGATGACTCCAGCCACGGCAATCACGCGGTACTTCTCCTCCATCGAATGCGTGTGCGTGACAGCGGTCTGAACGGTAAACGCGCACGCCATCTCCACGGCCGCAGCCTGCGGTAGCGCTGCATGAATGGGACTGACGCACTGGAAACCGAGCATCTTGTGTCGCAGGTGCAGTCCAGATAAACCCAAGCTCCAGATGAGCGGCACCACGGTCCGAGCGGCGGCGGCTGCGGCGAATTGACACACGATCCGCCGCAGTGCGCAACCGCCCGTGATCCTGGAGTGATACGCTTGTTCCAAGGTGCTGGAAGGGTTACCGATGGCCCCGCTGAAGGTAAGTCCGTGCACCACGGCGGCCAGGTATGTTAACGTGATAGCCAGTCGGGGTTCGATACCACCCACCTCAGCCAACATCTTGAGCTCATGCGTGCAGCAGCACAGCTGAAGGGTGGAGACAAACTCCATCACGTAAATACTGAGTTCGGAGCCCGGCAGCGCCCTGATTATTAGTCTGCGGAACGCTTCACTGAGCCCGACGATCCCGGCCAGCAAGACCAGAGACACCGCCACATCTGCACTCATGTCCTCGGAGTTAGGGCGCTAACAGACGGAGACTGCTTCTGTCTGTAGCCGCTGAGAGGCTCCCGGTCTCTGGTCAATGCCCCGCGGCCTCGGGTCGTTTTCTTCTCGACAAGACAAACCAGGTGCCAGCTACGGTCAGCTTCGGTGGGTCTTTCCTCACGACTCTGCTCACATGATGCAGACCACGTTAAGCGAATTGGCTTCACGGTTGTTCTCTATTCTCTTCTGTCGACGTTGCAGCCTTAATGTCTCCTGCCCTGCCTCTCTTCTTCTGCCCCTCTCCTCATCTCTCGTCTCTTTTCTCATTCATCCTCTTATCTCCTCCCATACTCATCTACATCCACTCAGGCCTCACAGCATACAACATCCTGTCCCAAGTCAAACATCTTTGAACAGAAGAGCAGGAGTGTTTTTAAATGCAACAAAGGTGTTTGTAAAGTTTATTTTTATTTTAATGTCTGTACAGAAGCATCTTATAACAGAGTACATACTTAGCTCTTCGCTATTAGTCCACTAGATGTCACTGTCTTCTTATTCCTAAATGTCATTTATGCTACATGGTATTGGAGAAAGTGGTCTTTCAAGGAACCAACACATGATTAATTATGCTACATGGTATTGGAGAAAGTGGTGATGCCTTTCAAGGAACCAAAACATGATTAATAAAAAACATTTTCGTGGTCTTATGATTATGCTTTCTGTCATTTTATTTTATCATCCTAATATTGGATAAAAACTCACAACAACATAAGTGAACATGATAACGATTATATTAAGAATGCGAATAAAAATATAAACTTCTTACTTATTATGAAGTAATGTCGGGGTTTTTTATCGCTTGTTTTTTTTTATCGCTTGGTTATGTCACAGAGTCCTAATTGATCATATCAAGTGTAATTCTATCCACACACACAACCAAAATAAATAAAATAATTATCTGAATAGTGCAGTAAAGTCTAATGATCATTTTGACAATATTTGATTTTTAACCCGCTAGCACCTAACAAAACTTTGTAGTTTATTATAGTTCATATTATTCAATTTAATTTATAGTATTACAGATGGGTATTTCAGGTTCCGTTCATTACGAAAAACGGTCCCCGTTAAATGTTGTCACTCACCTTGCCCATAAAAAATTCGATTTAAAGCAGCTACAAACACTATTCGTCGTTATTTACAACAATGTTATGTGGGAGAATTCTCCCAGTGACACGTGAATGCGCCATCCCTCGTTTGTTGCCGGCGATTTTCGACCCGCCTTTAAATTGACGGGCACCCAGACGGACCAATCACCGATGGGGTGGGCTAAATATTGTCCAATGGTGTGACCGGAGACAGTCTGAGGGGGCGGGTATTAGCGTGCAGCAGGAGCAGTGTGTGCGAAGCTAACAATAACCAGGGATTGGCAAGTTTAGTGTGGAACCCGGAGCAGCAGGGCGGCTGTACGGACCTGAACAGAGCCGAGAGTGTTGAACGGAGCTCCGAACACTTAAGACCCAGAGTACCGGTGACAGAGGATATCATTTAGCATCGCGGTATTCACGTTAACATCAGGGCGAGACGGTGAGTGAGGCTTTCCAGTTTGTTATCAAGCATTACCTTTGCCGTTTATCTCCATTTGAGCCTGGCATGGTGCGTGGTGAAGCCTGTGGACTGGAAGGTGGGGGCGAACGCTTGCTGTGGGCTGGGACCACATGTATTTTCCTATTCTTTGCAGTAATATACATTTTAGGAATCGTGGTCCAGGTGCTCAAAGGCCCATTTCCTCACAGAAGGATGCTTTGGTTATTTATTTTATCATTATTTTTGTTACACGGGTTAGTTCCCAGTTTACCAGCAGGCTGTGATAACAGGGGAGTGTCTCCTGGTTAATAGACAACACAATGAATGAATGGATGGATGAATGAATGAAAGTCTGCCAGCATTTACTGTTCCTTCAGTTCAAACTCAAACCTGTGTTTCACCTGTTATTACATCATGCCTTGCCCAAAGTGCATTTGATTTGTAGTCCTAGTGTAGAGAGACACCTGTCTTCTCTTACAGTCAAAACTTACATTTAGGTTTTTTTTTGTGTTTACATTTTACAATGAAAGCCAAACCTTGAATACACACATTTGAATCTTTGTAGACGTGACTAGGTTTGGAAAGCAGAGATTTACTCCTATGGCGTTAATTATTCATGTAGAATTCCCTATAATGAGTGTGTCTGCAGCCTTCAGCCTTTCAAATAACATTCACCTCATTGTGCGTCTTAGACACGTGTCTCTTTATCTGTAGCTGCCATGTAAACCCTGTCGTTTTCTATAATCGGGTACATCCCTGGGTCTGTCATACGCTGAACCTCCAATTTTTCACATTGCTCAGCAGAAATTTGTGCACTAATCTTGGCGAGTTCCCTGAGTATTAACCGTGCGTTAGGGTGGGCTGTCAGACTGAGTGTATATCTGCTGCATCTTATCGATTACACATCTCCTTTGGCTTTTTTCCAAGTTCACCTGTAATTACTTCCCATTAACCCCTTTAAACCTTTTCTGACTCCTCAATATTATTATAGTTTTCTCTGGCTGAGGATTGGACTAATCTGGGCTTTTTCCCCTGTCATTGTTACCTTTAACTTTTATTTGAGAAGGACAGATTTCATGAGTAATAAAACCTGTGTGCAGGAAAGGTATTAAAAGTTATTACTATTAGATTTTCCTGTCTCTTTCTCCTTCCAAAGTCTTATGAGTCAGCAATATAAGAGTTTTTCTGTTGTGAATTAAATTATCAATTGATATTATGTGACAATTAAACATATCAAAATAATGCACAGGTTTGTTGGAATGCTCTTCAGTACCTATCATATAAGACATGAAAAGGACAAATTAAGGTTTTTTGGTTTTGAAAAGTAAGTCATTTCAATCGAAACATGTTGCACTGCTGCCTTTGGTGTTGAGCTTAAATAATAACCATTTTATACAAAGTTTTCATACATGCCAGGCTCAGTCCCCGAGCACTGAACTGTAGCGAGATACTGGCATGAGGGGCGTGGCATTTCCCTGCTGCACGACCATGACCAGGCCCTCACAGTCATGCAACTGTTGTTCAAAACCATCCAAGTGGGCGCTGCTATGTTGTAGTTCTATTCTAGGTGAATGCTGATTGGTTACTGAGCCACTATTGTACTTTAATTTTCTTTTTTTTAACAATAATATCCTAATAAATATAAAACAATTGTAGGATGACAAGCATGGAAATCTTGACATTAAAATCAAAAACATTTGTTAGTTGAGATTTTAATGAGGGATTTTTGGCATTTTTAATGAATCTTTGAGCAGTAAGATTTTAAAAAAAAATCTGTCTCTGCTGGACAGCAGTGGTACTGCAACCGTTATTAAAATTCCAAGGTGTCATTTAATGAGGCTCTGAGAGGATATTTGTCCTTTTTTGTCTGCATGCTAGAGACGCATCACAGTGTTGAACGATCAGTGTAAAAAGAGCAGGCCAAGGCAGCTGCTGCTTCTGCATGAAGCACTGTCCCACTGAGCTCAGTGTGCACTGTAGTTTGTTAGGTGAAGTCAAAAGAGAGTGGAGAGCAGTCGCACTGCTTCAAAAGCAGGAGGAAACCATCATTAAGTTAGTGGCCAATTACAGGTGATAGTGACTCTATCTCAGGAAACTTGGGAGACTTCCTGATCTGGATGAGGGCCACTCCGCTGAACCCGTGTGTGGAGTGGGAAATGGTTGTAGTTAAAAGACACTGGCGGCAGGGTGGTTGCTATGGAGACACTGGGTGTGGCTAAAGGAGTGCTTTATGACTCCTTGTGAAGTGAGAGGCCACCCAGTTGTCACTGTGACACCTTACAGAAAAGTTAATGACCCATTTGGCTCCTGTGGCTTTGCGCTAAGCTACTACAGTCTCTGTGTGTTGTATTACACTTAGTATCAGTTATTTTGATTCATGTTAGTGGTCTGTCAGGTTCTGAGTGCGTTAAGTCTGCTCATCTAGGAATTTCCTAGATTTTGATTTCCTTGAAGGAAATGTGAAATTAAAGGAGGACACAGGGATTTTGACATAATACTAGATATAATTAGAGTATACAAAACCAACAATGGTAACTAACAAATTAAATCTTTATTTAAAGAGAATCAATTACTAAGGGTAAATTAAAGATAACTAACTTTGTCTGTATTTTCATGTTTCCCCACAGTAAACCATTTTTTTGGCTTTTATTTCTGACTCTCTTCCTCAGTTGCTGAGCTTCGGTCATACTTTGATTTGAATTTTTCACAGTATAAAAGAACAAGAAATTAACCACAGATCCATGTATGTGCTGTGATTTCTAATTGTTTTCCAAGAAGAAAAAAAAAACGTACCACCACCCTCTGTACCCACCCTCTGTAACTAGAGCAATGTGCATTCTGATACAGTCACTGTATGATCCTTTGGTCTGCTAGCAACTCCCTTAGTTACTTCAAGATGGACACCCAGGGGAATCGGTGAAAACAAAGCATCGAGTCCTTTGACAGTCTGATCTGTTCTATATACTGTATGCAGAACTTTGAACCTGTACTGCAGTATCTGGGTCTAACAGGTCTATTTAAAGAACTAGATCTGTACCACTATTTTAGTACAAATGTCTAGACCCAATATGACTTAACATATAATTTGGTTCGGTCAGACAACACAGTAATGTGTGATGAACAGTGACCAGCCAATCTCTGTGCTCTGAGTAGTGTTTAATATTCCGAACTGCAGTTTAGTTTTTGTTTACACTTCGCCATTTAGTGAGAATATGTACTGTACAGTATTATATAAAATAAACAGTATAACGCTACCGAACTTCAGAAGAGCCTGTACTTTGGGGCTGTGGTACAGAAGTAGGCCACATGAAACTCCAGAACATCCTTTAATTGGTGGTTTGGTCCTGAGTCAGCAGTGAAGGCAGCATTACTGGGCTGTTCTGGGGGAAGAGGAAGCAGAATGTGCAAGCGCCATTAAACCCCAGGAGGAGGTACAAGTGGATGCCCAGTCAGACTATGGTTCCTGCCTTTTTTTTTATGTGGAATGTCTGTGATAAAACATGTTGATGAAAAACTGAACGGATTCATTCCTAGAAAAATGTGGACTAAGCACTTATTTAATACCATTATATTTAATGCAAATGAAAGGAGGCGTGATGGGGCATCATAAAGCCATTACAAGTGTAATTCAGGCTGATAATAGACAGCCCCAAACTGCTGATGTAATTAATGTAAAGACCTTTCAGATGAATATGCTGCTTGTCTCCACTCTCATTTGGCGTTGTTAAAAGCAAAGCAAGGGCAACAAATCTCTGACTAAGCAAAGTATTTACCACTGGAGAGAAAAATGTTTTTAGAAATTACGTTTCATAAAGACCTTACTGAAAAAATCCAATGGAATGTTAGAAGATTAGAACATAAAAGTCAACAGGGTTAATAACTTTTTTTTATTTTGATTTATTATTATTATTTAAAGCACAACTTATTAGGTAAGTTTAGGTATGTTGAGACTTGACTTTTCTTTAATTAAGTATTGATTACGCTGTCAGAATAAGGGAGAAGTCAAAAGTTCCATCAGGAAAAGGACAGCATGTGGGTGTGTGTGTGTGTGATGAATTTTTGGGAACTGAAGTATGTGTTCACACCCTGTAGGGTTGCATTCAGAGAGATGCTGTTGGAGGGCTTTTGTGTTACATCATGGCAGGATCACATGGTGTCACATATCGTTGTTGGATACCAGTGTAAATCAGCTGCACAATGAACACATGATTGGCAACGCTCTTAGACTTTGTTCCATAGAGTTAGAATGAGGTCATTGTCTGTGTGATTTGTGTCGTGAAATATGGAATGAATCAAACAGATGTAAGATTCAGCCCCAGCCCATATTTGTTCTCATTCCGGATTTCTAAGTGATGGAGTCTATTTTACCAAACACAATATTATCAGTGATTGTTACAGTAAATTATTAAAGAATAAATGTTTTAAGTTGCAAAGCTGAGTTTCTTTTATATCTTCTTGTAAATATTTAATCACTAGATTGTAACAAATCTCCTGGCTCCCTGTCCGTCTGGTTTATATCCAGGGTGACGGTTTGAGAGAATTGATACAAAAGTAAAGTTCTTTTTCATTTTCTCTGAGGGGCTTTTTCCATTTTGACCTGATGATACCAAGTTCTCACACTGTTACAAAGTCCCTGGGTAAATTTTTAAATGCCAACATCATGACCTCATCTTCACCAGTGTTTCACACCCTGTCATAATCCTCTTTCACCTTACATACTCCCTTTTTCTCTTCTCTTTCTGACATAGCTTTGTCGTCTTCTCAAAACTTTTCATGTTTTTCTTTTGTCTTCAATTTTTAACATTTGCTCCATTATAAATTATTTTCTGATTCTCATAAAACTGGCATTTCCCGACTCCTTCCTCGTCACTCCTTGTATCTTCTTCCTCACCTCTTCCTCCTCCCACATTCACTCATCTCCTCTATTCTATCTGACATAACTAGTGAAGCAGCGAGTTATCTCTGACACTGTCAGACAGAGGAACTTTCCCTTTCAATCCATTCGCTCACATTTACTTATTTTCCACTGAAAGAGTTAAACTCCCTCTCTGTCTTTATTAATACAAAGCTATAATATTTTTTAAATAGCATTCAGATGTTTGCTAAATTTTCATTGTTCCAGAAATCATCTTTGCTAAGTAGGGTGAAACAAATGGATTTGATTTGTCTGGGACACGGTCAGACATGAATAAAACGTCTGATTGTATAAATGTGATAACACTTTTTATTTATGACTGAGCTCAGAGTCTAATGCAGAATCATTTTTTAGGTCGTTGATTATCTTAACGGGTCACACAGTAGAAGGGTGGTTAGTTGGATTGTGCATTTGTAATTGTCCTGAATCTTAACAGTTAAGTGATGGCAGTACCCACACTCCGATCCAGGGGACAGAACTGAGTTGTTTACCTACCATGGAAACCATCGATCAAATCCTTAGTCTTTCTCTGCAGAGTTTTCACATTCTTCTAAGATATGCATAAATAAGTAAGTCAGTTTTAAAAGTCACTGCCCACATACTCCCACGTGAGCCATATTTGGCATGGTGGTTCAGGATTACATCCACATGGCAGCAGTGCTGAGCTCAGAGTTAATAATCAGATACAGTCAATAAGTACAATGTGACGTGTGGACAGAAAGTTCCTCACGCTGTGTCTGCCGTCTGTTATTTTGATATCAGTACAGGTGAGCTATACTGCTCGACACCGCCCCCGCAATTTACAGTGGTATTGCTGTGTTCTGTGTGCTGTATGACACAAAGTTTTCTAAAAATGTAGCAAATTACACATGAAACAAACGCTGGGGGTGGAAGAAAGGTCCTCATTCCAGGATATACCCCACCCTCATCCAGTGACTGCTGGGAATGGTGCCAGCACCTGCACCACCGTGTAAAGGATTAAGCTGAAGGAGATGAATGAACATTTCTCTTTTATAGTCCCATCATGTTTCATACCCTGGGCAATGTTGCCTGCTGTGTTCTCATCTCCATTTTAACAAGAAAATAGACAGCAGCAGGTTTCACCTCCTACTTTAAAATGTTGCCAGTCTACCATGTTAGTCTAACTTCTGTCAGCACACACTTTAAAAAAAAATTAAAGAAAATGACTGATGTTTGAGTCCCACATATGCTGTCTGTGGTGTCTTGAGCAAGCACTGTTTTTTGCTTGCAATCGCTGCTCTGCAGGAATGGATCGTGTTAAATTCAGAGGACAAATTTAGTTGTTTGTATATGTACAATGACATAAATGTGATTCTTCTTCTTCTTCTTCTAAACATATTCTAAAACATGTTTAATCCACACACATAAATGTGATTCTTCTTCTTCTTCTAAACATATTTTAAAACATGTTTAATCCACACATGTCGCCCATATTGTTTAAATGCTGCAGAAGCTTCACATTTGTTCCAGATGATCCAACTCATTTTCCCCATGTGCATCTTTGTCTTTCAGCTTGTCAGCATTCCTCACACATGATCTCGGCCTGTCAGCAGAAATGCTCAGACTCATAAAATTATTACGCTCACATCGTCTGCTAGGTACATTACATTAACATGCATCTGATTTTCCTGTCTAACTTCCAAGTGTGTTTAAATTAATGACACCCTGCTGCCCCAGACAGAAGGCAGGGAACAAACCAGTGCACAGAAAGAACAGGTTTGAATTAGTTGAGCTCTGACCTGTGCAGACGAGGCTAGTTTGAAGCTTAACCTGCTTCGTCTGTTAGAACAGTGACATTGTTACCATTGAAGCTTCACGTATACGTGCGTCAAACCATCTTTTAGTTGAACCACCATTTTCACCATTCAAGTTCATTTTTTAAGTAACCAGGGCTAGATACCAGTTTGAAGGCTTACTTAGGGTTAACCAAGGCTAACAGCCTGCGTGCTGTCAATTTGAGCGAGTGTGTGTTTGTGTTTTTTAGGAGGACACCTTAAAAGGCGACACGCGTCAAGTTGGTGGCCTGTTGAATTAGACTGTGCTAATAAGAGTACCTTGATAAGCTATGACCTACAGCTGTGTGTACTTAACCTACAGCAGCCATTACATGTGTGTGTATGTGTGTGTGTGTGTTCTCACAGTAGGATGTGAATGTGTGGACAGCTGTAGGACTGACACTCTCACCTCCTGCCCTCCTTCCCTGTCTGAGCTCTCATCTGTTGGGCCACATCTGAGCTGTCGATGACACCGACATGCCTCACACATGCCTCTTCCTCCTCACTTTTAGTATAACACAGTGTCAGTATAATGGCATGTGGAGGTCATCTGCTGAGAAAAGAAGAGAGGCAATAAAAATAGATTCTGAGAAGTGGGCTGCTGCAGTGATTCTGCATCACTCTGCTGATGGTTCAACTTTACTGATCTATCACTCCAAGAACACATTTCCTCTGTTTCCTTTAAAGCAAAGAAATCCGGTCAACATACTTTATATCTTTCTCTACAGCAGCTATTAGCTAAAAATACAGATTGACTTGATCTGATGAGGAAAAACAGCCTTTTTTATCTTTGATAAATCAATTTACCACAAGGTGAGCCTGAATTAAATGTCAAATTACAGCAAACAAAACGGAATGTTTTGTATTTTAGTTCCTAATCGTATGAGACTAGATAAGAGAATTAAAAAGTGATTAAATCACTTTGTGATTTTGAAATGGAATCAGAATCTGTATGTTGTCAGTTCCCGTCCCTATGTATCAGGCTGTAAACATTGGTGGTAAACCTTCACTGTTGGATCAACATCACTGACCAGTTGAACAGTGTGTGACGGCATCTCTTCTTCTCTCCGTTTACAGGCTGCAGCTTCACTCTGTCTCCCAGCCTTCAGTGATTGGAGCCTGACACCTCATTAAAAGGTAAGCCGTGGTCCTATGACACCAGCAGATTTGTCCACTTGCCTTATCACTAGATCAGATGCAAGTTCAACTGGATTCTTCTCATGTTCTACTGATTATTTTTTTTGTGCTTAGAGGTTCAGGATAAAACACACATTTTTATTCATGATACCTTATGAAACCAATATCTTGATAATTCAGTTCGTTAACTGAGCCAAACAGTTGTTAAACTGCAAACAATGTTCGTACACAGCCCTGCAGACCCACTGATGATTGGACGATGTTGTGGTTTCACTCACACATGTCTCACACTCTCTGTGTCTCACACTCTCTGTGCATCACTTTATGTCAGCCGCCTGCTCTCTGCCCAGATGAGTCCCACCATGCGCCTCAGTGTCTATTATTTATGGGGTTGCTATGGTGACAGAAATGGGGATGGGCGGAGTCAGCTGCTAGACAGCTGGTAGACAGGGGACAAGCAGCCCCTCCCCCAGCACACCTGTGTTTGTGTCAGTGTTCTTTTCAGTGTGTGCGCTCCACTGTTGTCTGTGTGTGTGAACCAGTCTCTGTTGGAAATATTATCTGAATGTCTGTGCTTCACTTATGGGATTATTATCAACTGGAAAATATTTCTTTAAACTATAGAAATATTGTTATATTTTAATATGATTTAACATGATTGATGCTATGGCACATTATAGAGGAGACTCTTTCAAAATTATTTATTATTTAAAACGAATTACAGCCACATCGTAGCTCACTGTTGACATAACTAATAGTGCGCAAGTGTAACAATAATCAAATTAATTATAAAATGTTTTGAAATAAACAACGTTGTCAAACCCACAGCCCTGGTCCAATAAATGGTTCTGTTACAGCAAGTTGGTCAAGAGATTAGATTGTCACCACTTTCTCTCCTTGTGTGTCTGTTGGGAAAAAATGTGATTCCTATTTCGTCATTATAAGCACACACACACACACACACACACACACACACACGGCCTGTGACTAGATAACAATAATTTTGCCCTTGAGGTCATTTTAAAAAAAAGTTGATTCTTTTTCTAAAATATCTTTTTGTTGTTATATGGAATATGGAACAATTTTGTGACCCTCCCATTAAATGTCAGTTGCAGCAGTGACCCCCAACTCATTTGAGTTTGAGACCCCTGTTTTTAAGAATCAGGCTTTTCGTTAGTGGATTGCTGGATGAAATCCCAACCCCAGCAGGGCTGTGGTGTGTTCAACAAGCATCAGATTCTACCCGACAGTAAAGTGCAGTTCACAGCCCTTATTTCATGGATGGGTTAAATGCACAGGGCAAATTTTGTTGTGCCATAGCAACACAAAGACAAAGTGTGAGAGAAAAGGCTAAAAAAGCAGTGGAGAAGAGGGAGGGAGGGAGAGAGGGAGGGTGAGAGAGGCTCAACTATAATAGAGCAAGAGAGGGGGTGAGTCCTCAGTGTTTCCAGTGAAAAATGCTCTTGTCTGAATTCCTGTGGACTTGTGTTGCTACTCGGCTTTCCTTTATTCTTTGATCCCTGGCTTTTTCTTCTCTCCTGGCCCCACTTGTGCCCTCCCCTCTATTTCTGTCTGCCCCCGTCCCCTTTCCTATTTTGCACACTTTTTTTAAGTCTCTTGTTATTCATTTTTCTTTCTCTGTTTAACATTCCCTTTTGTCATGTGCTTTTCTGTAACAAGACACATTTGTTATTTTGTCTCACTTTTATTCCCCTCCCTTTCTCACTTGCCAGGTAAATTTAACAGTGTCAGGGTTTTTGTGACTCAGACGAGCACAAAGGACAAAAGCCAGAACACAGACATGGAATAGGTTAAATTGTAAAAGAATATTTTTATAGTTTTGTTTTGTTTTTTTGAAAAATTGCCAGTTCACCAGTCCTCCACAGACCTAAATATAGAGCCACACAACCACTCACACTCACATTCACACCTTTTTTTTAATTTATAGTGTCCAATTAACATGGCCCTACATGTCGTGGACCATGGGAGGAGACCATCAGTTAATAACAGAGGTTGAACTGCTGATCTTCTTGGTGGAAGACAAGAGCGTCACCTAGCTCACCCCTGGTGGTCCCAGATCAGAGTCACACTGAAAACAATCCAGTCATACTGCAAACACATCAATGGGATGTTACAACTGATTTATTTGCACTGCATTGTGTCTGTGTGTTTTCCCCGTACGCATTATGACACATCAACCATAGCTTTGGCCCATGTTATGCTGCATAATGTGTAGTAGCGGTCTTGTGACTGTGTAGTATATTCCCGGTGCCTGTGTATGTGTTGTGCTTGTGTGTTTGCACTATACCCATCAACATCATTAGTGGACAGATACTTAAAAGCCCTGCAAAGCACCCTGGGAGTGCAGTAGTCGCTCTTCACTCTCATCTACTTGTTTCCCTTCCTCCTTTTCAGTCCTGTTATTGACATCTATTTTCCTCTCAGATGGATGAACTCTAAGTGTTGGTTATATTATCACACAATCCAACAGTGTGGTTGAAATAAATAGGTTTTAAATAATAAACCTTATCTTTGCTCATGTTTAAATTAGACTCATGGCCTCAGTCTAATAATAAGTAACATTAGGAATATTTCATAACTCGTAGCAGTCACATAAAAGACAGAAACGGTTGGAAGTTTAGTCTTGTAAGTACAGAGACGTTTTAATTTGAGGTTAAAGGTTAAAGGTTAACAGCTTGCTACGATCTCATACTTCAATCTGAATGTAGTACCTCTACCATTTATTAATTACTGATTAATTACTGCCTCTACACTGCTGTAAAACAACATTTATCCTGTTGGAACAGTGGAACATAATGTCATTACTCGTATGATAAATTATGTGCTGTGAATCACTCGGCTAGTGATGAAGAAGTAAGACAACCTGATGTTCAGATATTACTGTTCTCTTTCAATGAGTCTTGAGGGCTTTTTTTCCCTCCAAGTTGTCTCCGCCCCCATTGTTGTTGAACCAGAAGTTGATGTTACACCTTTGTTCAGAAATTACACAGCGGAGTCTTTATAATCTATAAACCTTAGGTTTACATAATGGCAGTGTGAGGACAATGAGAGGCGGCTTGGTAGAATCTCACAATAGGTTTTCATTTTTTCTTCTCTATCCTTCACTCCGACTCTTGTTCTTTCCTTCCAGGAAAACCAATCAGGTTGACTTTAAAGGTCCATCAATCTCAGGCGGTGAGTCACCTCTGACCAATGACCGCTGCTGATTCAGACCTTCCTTATGATGTCGGACACGTACACCTAGTCATCCAGGTCTAGTTGATAAATCATTAAGGACTCATTAAGGCTAATGAATATTCTGGCTCTTTATTTCATCATGTTTTACTCCTGAAGGATTAGACTTTAATCAGTCAGCTCAGTCGTCTTCAGTTTTCCTCTCTTTCATCTATTCATGGTATATAACAGTGTATTGGAAAGAGTTCATGTTTTACAAACATTAAAACATGGTTCTGGAGTCAATAATTAGTTGATGTGACATCTTCCTGTTGTCAGTGAATCCTTTCTTTAGTTTTTACCACCTTTACATTTCATCAAGCTGGTGGTGAATCAACACTGACTGGTGACTGAGGCTGTAAACACAGAAGCAGCGTGACAGAGTGACAAGTCATCTTTGTTTTGTTTTCCCTCAGCCATGATGGAAGACAGAATAAAATTTGGATTTGCCCAAGTAACTGTGTCCTTTTGGGTGTGTGACTGTGTGTGTCAGTACAGGGTTGAAAGATAAACCTTCATTTCACAGCTTAATGTGACCCTAATGACAGTATTGATTGTGAGCAGCTCAATGTGCACAGGCTCTGTTTATTGGATTTTGTCAGGAGTTGTTACCTCCGTGGTCCAGGTTGTTAATAATAATCTATGAACAGTTAGATTCTCACACTCATACATAATGTAGTACATCAGAAGCTTTGCTAATAGAACAGCAACATTAATCTATTTAAATAAACTTAAAAGTGATCTAATATAAGACCTTGAACTGAATTTTGAGGAAACAATCATTTTATATCCAGAAGAAACACAAACACAACCCATAATATTTTTAACCATACAAGGTCAAATTGATTTTGCTGTCACATAAATAAAAAACCATAACATTTTACACCTGCATTGCTGCATCTACAGTTTCATCTTTTCTTATTTCTTTCCTTTCTTTTCCTGCATTTCTCCTGGTTACAGTCATATTTCATACTTTACGGTGGAACAGATGAGGTTTTCTGTTCAACTGTGCCCCGAGGTCTTGTTTGTGATGAGATCATTTCTGTCTCACAGTTAAAAAGTGATATTGTTTCTTTCAGTTTATAGTTACAGATTGTCTCTGTGTGATATCAGACTTTGCCTCGTGGAATTTTCTAATTAATATTTGCACGAACAGTTATGATTAAACTCCAGTTACGGCAGGGTCGTTATGTGTTGTTGTTAGTGATGTTGATTTGTAGGAGCCTTAGTGCTGGTCTAGATGGGCTGTGGTTCAGTAGATCTGGAGGAAACCAAAGTGAGTGGTGATTCACTGAACTTTGTGGTCCTTACTGAAAAGAGCCAAACCATGTTCCACAACTTAGTTGCACTCTAACAATAATTAACCAATGAAAATCTGTGGTTAAAGACAGGATACAATTCTTGAAACATGCTTTTTTTCCCCTAAATGCAGGACATATTGTCTCCTTATTACCTGTTTAACCAGGAAAGCCTGAGTCATCGCACCGTGAGTGTGAAAACGTGATTCTTCCCAAGGACATTTTAACATGTGGTTAGGAGGAGCCTTGGACGGAGCTGCTAACACAGTGATGAGAGCTGCCAACGCCAAAAACACACAGTCAGGAGTCACTTGGCGTCCTGGAGGCACGATGCCAGGGCCAGACAGATGGTCGTGCAGAGCGGGTTGTGTCTGTTGGAGTTGAGGGGCGGCGGCGGTGGGGGGGTGGCTGTGGAATGAGATGCCTTCCATACAATGAGCTGCATAATCACTGCTCACAAATGCACACATGTGTACACCCCCCCCCCCTGTACCCCCCCCATCCTGACTGACTGCAGCCTCTCTTTCACATAGTCCTCTACCTTTTTTTTGCCCGCACATTTACAAAATGATAGACTACAGTGTGTGGCGTGTGGCAGAGGATGTAGAAGTTATTTGATACATGGCAATAATAATGACGTGTGTTATTCCTTAAGGTTAACTTTAGGCAATTTTATTTTGAGCAACCGTAGATCTCAGTACGTTTAATGATGGGTCGGTGTAATGCTCCGAATCACAAGATACATGATATGAGTGTGATGTTGAGATGTGACAATACCACATTACAGCAGTCAGGATGTACAGTGTGAACCCAAAACTCTGCCAGGGCTCGGCTTCAAAGACCCTAATTATAATGGGTGTGGTACAGAAGTGTGTCTGTGTGAGAAAGAGAGAGAGAGAATTCAAACCTGAAAATATAATCTGTGTGAGGGTGTATGCTTGCATGTGAATTTGCACTTGTCTCCATACATGTATGTGTGCTATGAAGTCTATGAAGTGTGGTCTGGCACTTGTCTCCATACATGTATGTGTGCAGTCTATGAAGTGTGGTCTGAAAAATATGCTAAAATATACAGTACATTTGAAGTCTGGGCCTCAGGGATTGTCACGTCACATTGGCAACACAATTCTGTCTCTCTCTGTCTGTTTCTCCATTTCTCTCCACCAGACTGTGCTAACAAGCTCATCTGTTCCTTTTACAGATTTCCTTGTACCTACTGTGGGTTCATTATAAAACACTCTGTTCACGTGGACCTCAGACTGGCAGAGGAGTTTCCATGTAATCCAGCAGAGGGGGTTGTAAATACAGCGTGACATCGGATCCCCTTTTTGTATCAATGCACGGACATTGATGGTGTTGGTTTCTTATTAGCAAGCATTTGTCCCAGCACCCCAGGGCAGACAGCATACAGGACACAGAGCTTTGTAGTCCTTCTGAAACTGAGGTCTGAAAAGGCTTTATCTCCTCCAGTTATGGGCTGAATTGTGGAAAGTGCCAGAACAGCTGGTTTGATGACCTCAGTGCTCTGGCTGTAGAATGGTTCTCAAGAAGCTGCGGTGAATGGGAAGATGCCAAACATTTAAAACAATTCCCATCAACTTGTATAAAAATGTAAGTTGTATCCACAAATCCACAGGTAGCCAAAGCAAAGCAGATAGAACAGGACTTATATGGTCATGACATTTCCTTCCAGCCAATAGGTCGGCCACAAGATTTTATAACTGTCTCCTCAATTAATCATTGACATCTTTAAAAATGGTAGTAAAGTTTTGGTCTTGGTAGAATGGATAGGGACAGATTCTAATCAAGATGTTGATGAAACATGTAATGACCGAGGCTGTTTGGCTGCATGAACGCCGTCTCAGATGGTTAATGTATGCAGGGAAGCTCCTTCAGTGTGTGTGTGTGAGTGAAATCCTTTTCCAGTAAACGTAGCTGATGAGGCTGGCAAGGCATTTTCAGGAAGTGCTGACATGTACTTGCTATCTTTTTGTGTGTGTTTGTGTCTTTTACACCCACACTCTGACCTGCTGGAATAATAGAAATCACCCCCCAACATTGGATTTAAACACCTCTAGCTCTAAATGTGACATGCAGCCCACGATGCATCTTTTCAATAGTTGAATACAATGTCAGAACATTAATTTAATAGCTGATGGCAGATTCTGACTAAATCGTCTTTAGACCTCTTGGTGGGCGCTTCAATGGCCAAGCAGTGTTTTAAAAATGCTGAGTCATACACACTGAACCAGTTTGAGTCTGATGGATTTTGACACTGTCATCTTGAAGTACGTCTGTCTCATCAGGTACAGAGAGAAACTGAATTATTACTATTTATTATTATTATTATGTGTATGTGACTTTGCTTCAGTTCAACGTCCTAAACACGTTCGTTTAGCTACTTAATACGTGGCTCAAATTTAAATGAAAATAAGGGTCCAGGGCTAAAGAAAGTCCTCTAGCGGCGTGAGTCAGAAAGATGGATGAGGCACAATAAAGGGCAGTGAGGTAGAAGGAGTGAGAGGTTGGTGGGAGGAAGGATGACACAAATGGTCAGAGATATAGATGTTGTTGTTTTTCTCTCCACTCATCAAACTTTAGTACTTTGTGTGGTTTGTTTTTAGTTGACCCCTGGCTTTTTTTGGAAACATGAGCCTTGTATATAGCTGCCCAGCAAAGCCAAGTTATACATGTCTAAATAGAACCTTTGTATTTTGTGGAACATATTTTTTTAGATAATTTAAGGCAGGACTGGTGATGTGAAATGCCCACAGATTCCAGGGAGTTTACTTTGTATTTACTGCTTTACTTGACTGTAAATATAGCTTGTAATCAGTTTTCCCTTGACATGCCTGAAATATGGTGTCATTTCTTATAAATACTCTTGGGTGTATTTATTCTCCAGAGCCAAATGTGTTAATAGTTTCTAATGAAAGTCAGTTTGACCCAGTTGCAGGATGAGAATTATATAAAACTGTAGTGTTGTACCAATGCACTGAACAGGGAAGGGACTACACGCTCAGTGTTAAAAATAAATAACCCTCTGCAGTTTCTACCCTTATTATATAATTATAAAAGAATCAAAGCCACATTAATGTAATTAAGTAATTAATGTCTTAATATGTATTTAAATAAGAACTTGCCACAATAGTCTGTTTCCTCACAAGTATCTTTAGGAGTTGCTTTATAACCAGAGGATGGTCTAATTGCCCCAGTCCAGCTGCTAGCCCAAATTTGCTAGTAACAAAGCTAATGGCTATGCCATCGAAGAAATGGAATTAGAATTAGACTTAAATGTGTGGTCAGTGCATGTTAAAGTCAGTCAAAATGTAAAAATAATCCATTAAAAAATCAATCATTATTGATAGGTTCTATATATAGCTAAATAAAATAAAAAATCTCAATTTTCATGAAACACATTTTACAGGGGAAAATTTCTTTGTGACTGTAACAATGTGAAGTTGCCACAAGTACAGTGTCCTGGTCTTAACCATGTTGGTTCCTGTCACACACAGCTGTGTTTTTTTTACCATCAGATGATTGACAGTGAGGACAGTTTCTGTCTGTCTGGGAAAATCCCTGTAACTTACTTTACTTTCTACCAGTGTTTAGATTCAGACAGTCAGTGTGTGTGTGTGTGTGTGTGTGTGTGCAGTAGACAGAGTGTGAGTTGGTTTAATAACAGGTCTCTGCTGAAACTGACAGGACTGTCTGAAATGTGAGTCCTCTGTTGTCTCCTCTTCTCTTTGTGTGTGTGTGTGTATGTGTGTGTGTGTCTGTTTGTCTATTTGTGAATGCATGTGCACATACTGAATGTCTGTTTGTTGGTGCTTAAACACATCCTGAAGACTTACAGTATTGTTTTAGTGTCAAAATCACAGATTTGCTGATTGGTTCAGTTTGGCCTTTGGTGCAGATTTAACAATTTAAGACACATCTTGTGTTCATCTGTGGTCAAAAATCTTTGTAGCAGATTCAGTCATAGGAAAAAATCATATCAAAAGTTCAGTTTTCCTAAAACATAAAATAATATTAAATTCTAAAAAAAAAAAAAACTTACTGCAGTAACCTGATTGTCCTAGGGGTCGCAGACCTGAGTTCACTTGTGAAGTGCTCTGCTCTTAATGACCATAAGACAAGGGGGGGGCAGTGGTGTGCTGTGTCACAATGACAAATAATTCACTTGTTCACGCACATGTTTTTATGGGTGTTAGACGCAATAAACACTTGTGTCTTTATTCATTCATATTCCAGCCTTGGTTGAACTGATTTTCAGTCTTGAATGTTTGCAATATCACGTCCCCATGTGACTCACCTGATGACATCACACAGTGACATCACAGTCTCAGGGAGGCAGAACTAGTGAAAAGTCAAAGAGCTGCACTCTTCCAGTCACTCTTCTACCATTTCAACTCTAAGCAGATCTGGAGGTTTTTTTTCTCGTTTTCTTGTTGTTTCTTCCTGGATCGTTTTTTGAGCTGTGAATGTGATGGTGTGTCTCTGTTAAGGTAATTACTCAACCAGTGCTGTCTGTCAGATACTGTGTCTATTAGCTTTTCAATCTGTGATTACTATTTCATCTATAGTTTTTTTTAGGGTAGGGGTCCTAAATCTAATGTCATAACTGTAGTGGGAAGTGTTTTAACTCAGGTTTAGTGTCATCTATCATACTCTGGTTGAACTACAACCTGTTCTACACTCTGATCCAGGGCTAGTACATCTTACAGATATAATAGAAGCAGCTGCTGGTCCAAAGTCACTCAAACTTCTCATAATATTCATTGGGCTTCTTTGAACTTGATCTCTGAATCTGGATCATGATATGGTTCTACGTGATTTCATTTTGTTAGGCAACATTGAAGGGTATCAAATCGGAATGTAAGGAGAAGAGGTTTTATTTTCCTCTTTTTGGTGACAGTTTCCTCATACCTGTCTATAGTTCATCTGTAGGTATGACCCTAATGTTCTAGTGGAGTCTTACGCAGCGATTTCTTTTAAATATATCCATCAGATTTCCAGCATTTATACGTAGCTACTTGGCACAAACAGAGCTCAGACTGTGTTGTAGCTGTAGGTCTGACATTAACTGATTCCCACCACAGCCAGGCTGCTTCAGTAATTTTTTTTATGTGTGTGTGCAGGAGCATCAGGCTGCAGTTGATCTGAAGATGTCTGATAATGGGGAGGTCGAGGACAAGCCCCCAGCCCCACCTATGAGGAACACCAGCACCATGATTGGCTCCTGCAATAAGGATCCCACACCCCTAAACCACAGCTCGAAGCCCCTCCCACCAAACCCAGAGGACAAGAAGAAAAAGGATCGATCCATCAGATTCATCCTGACTGGAGGAGGGGACAAGAGTGAGTATTGATGGGTGCCCTCAGACAGAACGTCAACTACAGTGTGGCAGCAGTTAAACAGAGATTTCCTCTGTACAGTTGTCTGTCTCTGATCTCTGGTCTCTTTCTCTTTGTTACATTACATTACAATACATTTAGCAGATGCTTCTATCCAAAGCAACTTACATCTGAGGTCAATCAACAGTCAAGCTACAGTAGACATACAAAACCAAAATATGTACCTCAAACTTAACCGTTAAGCTACAGTAGACATACAAAACCAAAACATGTACCTTAAACAAACTTAACCGTTGTAATCCAAACACCTGCTCCTGTTGTGTTGTGGGGCACATATGTTACTGTAGTGTTTTCCAAACTGACAGTGATCTCTTAAAGTGATATTATTCTTTAAAGATGATTTATTATAGTATAATACAGTATTTATTATTATTATAGTAGTTGATTTATTTTTTAAATTTTGCTGTGTTCTGACAGTAGAGATAAAAAGGTTCAAGCTGAATTCTGCTTCGTCTCACGGCAGCTGTGACCCAGTAAGGCCACAGCCTGTTCCACACTGTTATAAAACACAGATGGAGGAAACTAGAAAATAGAAACAGACAAACTAAAACAATGCAGAGTCACAGTTTTAATGCATGACTTGCTTTTCAAACTCCTAACGTTAGAAAAGTTGTTGTTTTTTTCTTTCAACTTAATGAACTTAATGAGACCATAAAGAAAAGACAAGGTGAGTGACTCAACAGAAGAATGTTCACACAGAATCAAAGGAACCAAACTGTTGTCTTTTACCTCTCACATCACATGGCTGGCCTACTTCAGACAATACACACATGCATGTGCTCTCACAGTCCCTGCTGTGAGGCCTACTGTTCACATAAACCATTATGCAGCCAGAGGACAGTGGAATGAGGATCAGAGGCCGGGGTCATCTCAGGACCCGCTGGTTAGATATCTTAAAGAATGGGACTTCACATCTTTTTTTTTGCACTTAAAAAAAAAAACAAAACTTGAAGATTTAGATAAACCAGAAATGTTTCCTCTGCTTCCTAGAATCAACGATTTGACCTTTCAGTCAGATTTAAAGATAAACATTGACTACAGCATGTTAACAGTTTTGTTTTTTAATCTAAAAGTAGGTTTATTATATATTTTTCCTAATGTGAAATGATCACCCACAAAGCTGTAGTTATAATCTAATAACGATGAACAGCCTGTGTGAAAAATGTCTGCTTGTTATTTAACAAGCAGTAATTAGAATGTTCTGGTCTTCAGCAGCACAAGTGCCAGGAGAGAACAGTAACAGAGGTCAGGTGCATTATACACACAACCACTGTGTAAACCTACAGATGAAACGTCTGAGGCAGAGAAGCTGAAACCAGCCTTTTCCCCTGTGCTTTAAGGAGCCTCTCTCTTTTTTTTCTCATCTGTGTGACTGGAGCTGTGCATGTAGGAGGACTTAGAGGCCATATTACCCATGATGCATGAATCTCCTGGTTCAGCATCATTGTTTGTTTTCCTGTCTGATTCCCCCTGGTACTCATGATTTCCCCAGGTATCACCTCACATCAGTTTAGCATGTGCCGTCTGCATAACCATCCTTCTCTTCTCTCTGTTCTTCATCTCTATGCTCTTCCCTCTCCTCTTCTTTTCACACCTTCTTTCACTTGTTCTTGTTCCTCCCTTGAGTTCCCATCTGTTTTTCTCTCTGTTTTCTTCTGCAGTTTTTTCTCTCTATTTATGAGTTGGTTTAAAATTATTTCCTTTTTTTTTTCTTCAACTTCAACCTTAAAGCTCCATGTGCTATCAATGGTTACAGCGCCATCTAGTTGTTCTCCTGCTCCATGGGAGGAGGTGACCCTAATTAAAATTATTTCCTGGGGAAATAACACTGTGGTGATCACTAAAATGTTCTTGTCATGGCCAGTGTCCAGTCTCAGTCTTTGGCTCTAAACTGTATTTGGTAAAAATTGTGGTGATCACTAAAATGTTCTTGTCATGACCACTGTCCAGTCTCAGTCTTTTGCTCTAAACTGTTTTTGGTAAAAATTGGTAAATTTAAAAGTTGTAGTAAAAAAATCAAAAATGTAAACCGCTCCGAATTCACACCTGTCAATTAGCAATAGTGCAATAACATGATATACAATATGTGAGATCATTTGAGCTGCGTTGTTACGTGTTGGTTAGTGGTATTTTTTACTTCCGTTTACTTGCTGTTCCAGGTTCAACCCTCGGCTTACTGTATATGATTCTAATGTTTCTGTGTTGTACTTCTGTGTTTTAGCCTACAAGAAAAAGGAACGTCCAGAGATTTCACTGCCGTCTGATTTTGAACACACCATCCACGTTGGCTTTGATGCTGTTACCGGAGAATTTACAGTAAGTGGATGCTTTTTTACACGAATAGACAAAACCTAAGGATTGCATTATCAGGTTTTCATTATAAGAGGAAAAACCAATAATGATTTTTACACATGATACATATACAGTATATTGGTCGGCCGATATTATTGGACAACCCTACACAAAAAGTTGATGATTCGATGCTGTGTGTGTGTGTGTGTGTGCAGGGCATGCCGGAGCAGTGGGCCCGCCTCCTGCAGACCTCCAACATCACTAAGCTGGAGCAGAAGAAGAACCCTCAGGCTGTGCTGGATGTTTTAAAGTTCTATGACTCTAAGGAAACAGCCAACAGCCAGAAATACATGAGCTTCACAGGTACACCAGCACTTCACTCTTCACACTTACTAGTTGTTATTTATCGTTTTTTAATAACCTGTTTTTACACCTCGACAGCTGTCAGTAAGACTAATATACATACAGTATTTTCTCCACTGTTTTCAGTTCAGTATCATAATGTGTATCAATCAAGCAGCAGTCGGTTGTTTGAAAGAGGGACCGAAGAGAAAGAGCGTGAACTGTAGCCACTTTGTCATTGGTTGTTTTGACATGTTTGTGATGTTGAACACAAAGCACTGGAGGATACACAGACAGAAACGTACTGAGAGACAACGTCTGATTCCTTCTTGTATATTGAATTGAACTTGCTAAATTTTGTGGCTAAGGATTATTTAGTTTTCACTGACAGCATCGACATAAACTTTCATTTTCCTCTTTCACTGCAGACAAAAACACAGATGCGTACAACTCCACCGTCACAGTGGTAAGTCTTCCTCTGTTGTACAAATGTTAATTCTTTTTTTCTGCACATCTACATCTCTCTTTCACTATCATCTCTCTCTCTCTCTGTTCTCTATGTCTCCCTCTCTCGCTCTTTCTCTCTCTCTCTCTCTCTCTCTCTCTCCACCTCTCTCCCCCTCCGCATTGTGAATCAGCATCTTTTACAATTTTCACTGTTTCTGCATTATAGCTGCTAGCTGAGCCAGTAGCAGACTTTTAGGATGAGAGACAGGGGACAGAGAAAGGGAGGGACAGAGGGAAGAAGGTGTTAGCGGTGGCATCAGAGTCCAGATGTAAGAAAGGGCTGTTAGAAATCAGCAGTGATGTAGGAGAAGGCAGATGGAGGAACGGGTAGGAACAGTGGAGCGAGCCGAACAAAAGAAAGAGGTTGAAGTCGAGGGAGACGTCCGGTGTGTCTACGTGACGACTGTGTGACGGTGGTGGATGTGGGATGATGGGTCTCGTATCTATGTTAGCTCAAGTTGCAATGAAGTCTCTGAAGCTCCACCCCTTCTCTCCATGTGACGTCACGCAGAATGCCAAGGCTGTGTCAGAGACCCCCGCCATCGCAACTGTGTCTGAGGACGAGGATGAAGATGAAGCTGAGCCTCCGCCGGTGATCGCTCCCAGACCAGAACACACAAAATCAGTAAGAACACACACACACGCATGCACGAGAGAGAGAGAGCATTTTCGCTCTCTCTCCTTGTCGACGGGATTTATGTTCAAATCAAAGATGTTTGACAAGAACTAGTGGGTCACAAGTTACATCAGTAAAGTATCATATTAGCATCGTCATGTGCTTAAGTCATGGCCTGCAGACAACTGCAAGACACAAAGTTGTTTAAAGGACGTTCAGGAGCATGTTTGGAATTTTTTCAGCTTTTCCAAAAAGATACATGTTGGAAATTACATCAACAGCTGCTCCTGCTATATTAAGCTAAGATGGTCAAAGAGTTCTTGCAAAGGAAACATGATGAATTCTGGGATATGTTGACCTTCATAAATAATTCCTTGGCAGCGTTAATCCTATTTGTTTTCCTTGTATTTGTTTTCATGACATTCAGACGTTGCAGGTAGCCATATTTGGACGTATAAAACAGACCTGATAATCTGATAAATAAACTCTTTTCAGAGTTGCTTCAGAGAATCTAGTGACATTACATATACATGTGAAGCTCATGTATTTCAGAACAGGTTTTGGTTTATTAAAGTTAAAACATCTGTAAATGTTTTTCTATTTGAAATGTTGATGCTAATTCACCAGTGAATATTTAAAACTCAAATATTGCAGTTGTTTCAGTAGTAGAATACATATTTTAAAACCCCCTTTTCTTTTCAGATATACACTCGCTCAGTGATTGAGCCCCTCCCTCCTCCTTCGACCAAAGATGCTGCCACCTCTCCCATCATCCCTCCAGCAGCTACAGGAGCTACAGCAGGAGCCGCTGCAGCCGTCACCCCGGCTTCTGCTGCAGATGGCGCTCCCAGCAGCCCTCCCAGTGCCAGTCCTGCCCCTGGTCCTTCCGTTCCCCAGCCTCAGGACAAATCCAGGAAGAAGAAGATGTCGGACGAGGAAATTCTGGAAAAACTACGTAAGGCAACTCCTCATATTATCCTTTTTTTATCTGAGTTAATTTGTCCGTTTAAAAATCATATGATGGAACACCACAGGTAAGTAGACATAAGAACTTTTCATGTGCGATTAAAATGGTTCCCATTGATGTTTTTGGAATTTTAACGTTGCGTTACATGGTGACTAATGTTACCTTAATCTCAACATATTCCCTTATTATTAAACTAAAATGATAATCCACAATCTAAGGCCTCGTGCAAAATCTCTTTATTGAAGGAGACTTTTGTCAGGTATCAAATTGGTTTCTGAAAATACCTTTAGAAAAATTTAGTCTAGTTTAGTTTAGAAATTTAGTCTAAAGTTAGTGCACAACAAACAAGCACAACCTAATTCATGTAAAGCACATCTAACAAGGGTAATAAAACCGTATACACAAACTTGATCTCTGCAACATTGACACAGTATGAGCTGCGTTAGGGTGTTGATCCAACATGGTTTGTAAATTTAAATGTAAGCTGCAGATTTTTATCTGTGAAATAGAGTATTTCCCCTTGACAAAATAAAAGATTTTATATTTTTAACCCCAAAGTCTTTGACAAACACACTCCTTCCCGACATGTTTTATGTTCTTGACCTGAGTAAAGTCTGTATATTTTCTAAATCTCGCAACACGCCCGTCCAGATGTGCTCAAGTCTCCCTCTGCTGGTAAGATCAGGATACTGCCTGTCTGTCCTCTGCTGAGCTGACAGACCTGACTTTTATTATTCCTCTCCCCTATGTTCAGTCTTCACCTCTGATTGGTCGTCTTCTCTCCCTCCATCGTCCAGTTTCCTGCGGTTCCGGTGTGACGTCACAGTCTGTCCTAATGTGGATTCAGAAAACCTTCAGAAAGCAGCCTTCTGTCTGTTCTTCTTTCTTTTCTGATCTGATTCCGTCTTCGTACCTTCTCTCCATCTCCTGTCACTCCTCTCCTCTCTCTCTCCTTTACCCCAGTCAGCATGCCTCTCTTGTCCACAGTGTGGTGAACATAGAGCAGAATTAGGATGGAATGGAAAGTCACATGACCCTCTGATCCATTCAAATTCAGTGTTTTTATAAAGTTAACCGCACAAAGAGTTCAGTGCCTGGTTACAAGCCTGATTTTTGTCTTCTCACCCCCCCAAAGTGATTCCTTGTCTTTTCTGTTTACATTGGTGAATAAATAATGAATGTGTTTTGACTTCAGTCTGTTCTGTTTCTTTGACCCAGGGACCATTGTTAGTGTTGGAGACCCAAAAAAGAAATATACTCGCTTTGAGAAGATCGGACAAGGGTGAGTCAGAGGTTCACTGTTTAATACATTGTTAGTAAATATCAGTAAACAGCCTAACATAGCCGTTGGCTTTTGTTATGTTACCAGTGCGTCTGGTACAGTGTACACGGCCATAGACATCGCTACAGGACAAGAGGTTTGGGCTCATTTTTTATTCTGTTTCTCTGTCATATAAATGAATTTACACAGCATTAATTTTATTCTGTTTCTCTGTCATATAAATTAATTTACACAGCATTAAATCAATACAAAATTACAAACATACAGGAATTGCAATGTTCCCAGTGCAGACTCAATGTCAAATCCCTTAATTTATAACGTTAACATACACTCATTTTGTTTTCCCGTTACTTTTCTTGTCTCCATTTTACATTTTAAATTGTAAATTTGAGTATGAGCATAAATCTCTCTTCACTCAGGTCGCCATTAAACAGATGAACCTACAGCAGCAGCCAAAGAAGGAACTGATCATCAATGAGATCCTGGTGATGAGGGAAAATAAAAACCCAAACATAGTCAACTACCTGGACAGGTGAGGGACCAGTGCACACCTGAACACAGCTGTGAACATTAACGGCTTCACCACAGTGTTGTATGTGTTCATGTCTGCCCCGCAACCACTGGAGAATTCACTGATGCCGTTGTCCCTGTATGACATCCTGGAGAGGGTGAGGGTAGCCGCTTTGTCTGGTTGCCATAGTTACCTGTCTGTCCTTGAGATAGATTGGAGTCTCAGTCAGACTGCCTTGTGATAACTTTGTCAGAACCATGGAAACAACATTGTAGCTGTAAGAGATTTACAGCTGGTGTTTCATTCCCTCGACGCAATGGAGAGAATTTAAAATGTTTTTATTTTATTCCACAGTTACCTGGTGGGAGACGAACTCTGGGTGGTGATGGAGTACCTGGCTGGAGGTTCTCTGACGGATGTTGTCACAGAAACCTGCATGGACGAAGCCCAAATAGCTGCCGTGTGCAGAGAGGTAAACATCACAACGGAACACAACATATACACAGATGTGTATCTGTGTTCATATATTATATTATTAGTGTGTACAGTATGTATTCATGGGTACTGTTATCTCTTATCTCTGACTCTTTCTGATGTCAAATCAAGCTAAATGGATTTGTCTTGTTGCATCTAAAAAGTCATGGTTGTGTCTCCCCAGTGTCTACAGGCTCTGGAGTTTCTTCATTCGAACCAAGTCATTCATCGGGACATCAAGAGTGACAACATCCTGCTGGGCATGGACGGCTCTGTCAAACTCAGTCAGTCTACAACAACTAACATTTAAAAGTTTTCTGTTCGTACATTAGTAAAATGATGTGGCAGTTCTGTGATCATTTAACCTTAAACCACTGCTTTTAAAAATACATATTTGTTAAATCACTGATCTATACTCTTTAAAGCTGCATCATTGTAACTACGTTTTGTGGTCTCTCCTCCTTCACAGCTGACTTTGGGTTCTGCGCCCAGATCACACCAGAGCAGAGCAAACGCAGCACCATGGTGGGGACTCCATACTGGATGGCACCAGAGGTCGTGACCCGTAAGGCGTATGGGCCTAAAGTGGACATCTGGTCACTGGGCATCATGGCCATAGAGATGGTGGAGGGAGAGCCACCGTACCTGAATGAGAATCCACTCAGGGTGAGGTGCTTTGTTTTATCAGAAATGTGTTGTGAGAATTTAATTCAAGATATTGTAGTAGTGATCGTTTTTATCCATTAACAGCCACAAGGTACCTGCAGAGGAAGATCCTAACCTATGTGAACCAATCAATTAAAACGTTTTTTACTCTTAAAGGACTGTAATTGTTTGTGAAAGCTAAGTTAGCATTGAAATATCTTTTTTTTTATTTTCTTTTTTTATTCATAGTCTATGACACAGTCATTGTCATCCCTTAAACCGCCACTAGGTGGCACCACAGTATATGAATTTTTAGACCAGAGGCACCCAACCTTTTTTTTCACCGAGACATGTTTGTTGAAAAAATGTAAAACATTTTAGGGGACCGTCCGTTCAGGTGCTCAGCTGAAACAAAACATAAATGAAACAAAACATAATAAATACAACAAATGCCTCCTTTGGATATTTGGAGTCTTAGAATCACCTGATGTGCTCAACCTATACTTTAAGCTGATATAGCCTATTTAAACGTGTCAAATAAGGCTTCACATGAAGAAGAATTGAATGTATATGTGGTCGAATTAGATGATGACTATGATGAGGGTTGTTAATTATTCTGCTCTCCCTGTGTGTTTTTCTAGGCGCTGTACCTCATAGCAACCAATGGCACACCAGAGCTGCAGAATCCAGAGAAACTGTCCACGATATTCCGGGATTTCCTCAACAGATGTCTGGAGATGGATGTGGAGAAGAGAGGGTCGGCTAAAGAGTTACTGCAGGTACAGCACAGCACTGTGTGTCTTTGTATTAGTATTTTATTATTTGACCAATAGATTTACATACAAACAAAGAACATGTGCTACTTTCGCCTACATTTGTTTACTTACTTGGTATATTGTGTGATATTCAGTGATATATTTATATATAATATTTAGGTTAATAAAGGGGCTGAATGTTTTGCAGTGCATGATGGGAGTAGGTTTGTGCTTTTTAAATTTCTGCTAGCGTAGAGCGTTTTAAACCTTTAGCTGAGAACACCAGTCCAATTAGAGAAAAAGATGTCCATTATTTTGAGTGCCATCACATTTAAATGGAAAATAGTTCTGCTCATCATTTTTAAGGTAGATTTAATTTAAAAGTTTTTTTCTGATGTGGTGTCACATCTCTCTCTCACGTTCTGTTTTTTTCTCATCTGACTCCTTCCCTGTTTCTGTGTGCACCTCCCTTCTCTTTCCTTCCCTCTTTTTCACTTCTCCTCTTGCAGCATCAGTTCCTGAAGATGGCGAAGCCTCTCTCCAGTCTCACTCCTCTCATTGTGGCTGCCAAGGAAGCTGCCAAGAACAACCGCTAGTTCCCTGTCTCTCTACAATCCCTGCTCTCTACATTCTTTTGCTAGTTTCTTTTGGAACGAACAGTGGATACGGACTAGAGTTCTGGACCAGTCTTTCTGTTTTATCTCCCTTTCCCTTCTTTTTACCTGCACTCACTTCTCCTTGACCTTTGACCTTAAACTTGACCTCCTTCACCCCTGCTCCCCCCTGCCTCCTCTGTCAACCTTCCTAGGGAGAGAAAATGAAAGAAAGAAAAATCAGTTCCTCCTTTACTCCACTGGATTTACACAGGAAGTAACAGGAACTAACTGAGTGACCACCAATCACCAGTCTGTGATGTCATCACTGTATTACTGACATCACACGCCATTCCACAATAAGCCCCTCCATAATTGGTACGAACTACTCAACATATGGGACATGAACACAAAGACTTATGGGAAATGGTTTTTAATTTTTATTTGTGTTGATGTGTCATTTTTTTCATGTTGTAGAAAAGCCCTGCCCACAACAGCCAATCAGCACACTCTGCTGTATGTGTGTGTGTGTGTGTGTGTGTGTGTGTGTGTGTGTGAGAGAGAGAGAATGACTGTGTAATAAGCGTCTTTGTGACTTTTATCATCTTCCTCAAGTGCATTTAGTTTTCATTGGGTCACGTTTTGTAACAAATGCGTGTGTGTGGTGATTGTTGTCTTTCCTGTCAGTTTCATTGTAGCATTACCTACTGTGTATCAGGTTGTGGTACGTCCGGGTGTTGTCTACAGTCTGATGCTCTGATGTGTGTCGGTGTCAGAGCTTCTGATCAGAGTGTCTGAACCTGAAAATGTTTTCAGCTTTACAAAGTTCTAGTGAAAGAGACTTCAACCAACAGTGTTTCCTTTTTTGTTTTCATTAGTGAAGCTGGAGAACAAAACTTGACTAGAACGATCATTACAGTTCAGTACAATTCAACTGCTGACAGTTTGGTGTTCTAAACACCAAACTTATCACATTTGTCTGTCACACAATTTCATCTACAGTTTGGTGAATTAAAAATAAAACTCGCTCAAGTCCTAGAAAACTAGAAACTCTTGATATGAGGCTTGATATTAGAAAATAAACACCAGAATAAAATGTCCAACATGGACCTACTGTAATTTGTTTGTACAGTCAGTCTGCGTTTTTAGCCGCCAAGAACAACTTGTTCTACGTTGAACCAAATGTTCTTGTTTTGTTCTTACTGACTGTTCTGCCTGACACTGAAGAACAACACATCCTGCTGTGAGTTTCAAAGTTGAAGATTTCTTGAAGGCAGGACATTGTAGACATTGTGCTCTGCCAAACCATGGGTCAAATCTTAGGCCCTTTTTACTGTCAGTTTGAAGGAATCAGAAACCTAAATGAATGAAAGTTAACCTGAATCTTGACTTTGAACTGTCATTTTTGGGTCACTTTTTACTGTCAGTTTGAAGGAATCAGAAACCTAAATGAATGAAAGTTAACCTGAATCTTGACTTTGAACGTAGATTTAAATTGTATCACCTCAAACTTCTGAGCAGTTTACAGCCAATAGTCCACCCTGCTGCTGCTGTTGGACACCCATGTCTGTGGGCTAAGTGCTGATGTCATGAGGAAGAGAATGTGCATGTCTTTTTTTTATAGTGACTGTTAAACATAGAAGATAAATCAAATGAGTTGTGGTAATGCTAAAAACCTCCCATGTCAATACATGAAGGATGTCTGTGTATGATAGGGAAGATTTAATGCTATTTTCAGAAAAAAGGAGACAGATAAATGCTACAATGGTACTTTTTTTCTGCTTGATGAAACCTTTTGAACATAAGTGTATAGTTTACATGCAAAAAAAACTTGTTTTTGTTTGTCTTTGTTCATGGACTCACAGACTTTTTTAAATTAAAGAATGCTAGAAAATGAGCTCAGCTGCCTGTTTTTATTTTTGTGAGATACTTATACTATATATGTGTATATATATATATATATACATATATAGTAATTAATTTAGCAAATTAATTATTAAATTAATTGTAAAAGGCATATCACAAAAGCTAACAATGATGCTTGCTAAGTGGTAGAACAGTAGCCATGTCAAACATAATTTGTACATTGATGACATACTATTAAAGATAAGATTTTTTTTTATTCTTTCTCAGTCCGCACCATGCTGCGATCTCTGCTCTCTTTAGTCACTGTTTGACCCTTTCTGCTCCACGTGGGCCCTATGTTTCTGATACATGCAGCACGTGAGCATTTCTGCTGTTGCACTGCAGAGAGAGTAATGAAGCTGGGATTCTGCTGAGATGGCAGAGGAGGAGGCAGAGGAGGAGCAGTGAAATGCATCATTGACAAGGACTAAACATTCACAGAGGGTAAACCTGAAAGTAGACTGTTACAGCAGAGAGGGGGAGAGGGGGAGGTGTGAAAAGAGATTAGCTGGAGGAGGACAAAACAAAACAAGGGTGGCTCAAGACATTGAAAGACAATTTGTTGGCAAAAACAAAACATAAAAATACAGTTTTCATTTTTGTGAATGAACATATTTGTCTTAAATGTTTGTAAAAGGATATTTTTTTAGATGTACTCACCCCACACTTTCTAGAGTTTCTCTCTGTGGGTTGATGTCAATCTAGAAGAAAAAGATGGAAGGAAAAGAGACTAGTAAAGGGTTAACCTGTCCTTGACGTGTGTGTGTGTGTGTGTGTGTGTGTGTCCCACCTTGAATGTGGAAAATACATTGGTACCATGTTAAGACCATCTGTTCTTTTACAAATATCTGTAGTTTTTGTAAATATTTATAAAACTTGTAGCAATAAACGATAAGGAAACATCTGAATTAGAATGAGAAGTTGGAACCAAAGTTGTGTCACTGTATGTCTTATACAGTGATGTATATTACTGCTGCTGGCTGACACTACTTTAGGGATACACTGTGTGACCTGTCTTTTTGACCAGGTTGTCAAAACCACTGACAGATCACTAACATTTATAAAATGTATTTTATCCTGTTCTGCCCTCGTCTAACCCTGACTGTGACTCATTCATGTGGCTATATCTGTTCTCAGGCTCTTTCTGGGTTACACCAAAAAAAACAAAACAAGGGTGGCTCAAGACATTGAAAGACAATTTGTTGGCAAAAACAAAACATAAAAATACAGTTTTCATTTTTGTGAATGAACATATTTGTCTTAAATGTTTGTAAAAGGATATTTTTTTAGATGTACTCACCCCACACTTTCTAGAGTTTATCTCTGTGGGTTGATGTCAATCTAGACATAGAAGAAAAAGATGGAAGGAAAAGAGACTAGTAAAGGGTTAACCTGTCCTTGACGTGTGTGTGTGTGTGTGTGTGTGTGTGTCAGTGATGTGATCAGATTAACATACTCAGCAGGTCTGTCCACCTTTAATGAAATAGGTAAGGCTTTCATGTAGTGAACTGTTTTCAATGTTGGTGTGTTTGTGTGTGTATGTGTGTATGTGTGTGTGTGTGTGTGCACTCCCCTCCCTCTCTTTATCATGGCTCACTATTACGTAAGAGCCACCACTGCAGAGGAAGACCACTGCAGAGGGCTTCAGAGACACAAACACACACGCTCATTTGTTTTATCTATGTTACGCTCTCGTTGTGTATTAACAGATAGACTACAGTAAAAACTTGGTTAAATGACTAATGAGAAATTGTATTAATTGGACCCTGACATAGAGAAGAAGAAAAGGCTTTCACCCTGGATGTATGTTAAAATCCCATGTTGACAATCCTGTGAAAAAGAACATGGTTTTCTTTAGTACATTCTAACTCACTGGGTTTCCAGCTAAGAGTAGTCCTGTAACAAGTCACACCCACTGACCAGTGCATTAGTTGGACGTCAGCTGTAGATGGTTCCAGGTTCACTGGATTCACATGAAGGATGAAAGACAGTGTTCTTAGGAAGGTTGATTAAAGCCATACTGGAATAAAGTTTCCAAACTATAAAAATACACTGCATCATTACACAACTCCTCAGGTCTGAGCTGTTAGTGCATTAGAAGATAGATCCAAAACAGAGACAAAACACTGACGTTGCCATTCAATGTAGCAGCAATGAACCTTTATTTACGTTGACTAATAGTGTTCTCTCTCATCTCTTCAGCCTGTATAAGAGAAAAATGTAGCCGGTGTTTTTGTGTCTCTGTTACCCTGAGAGCTTCAGTCCTTTTTGACCAGTTCTTTATGATAAAAAAAAAATTGTACCAGGTTGTCATGGCGACAATCTGCGTAGGTGTTACATAAGTGCAGAGCCAGGACACCAGTGTCTGTCTGACAGTGCTGTGTGGGTTCATGTTTTTGTGCTCAGCCTGAGTCTTTGTGCCTTTGTATTGTGTGTATTGTGTGTAGATGTTTGTTATTTTGTTATTTATCTACATGTGTCTAGTTATCAGGTGTGTTGTGTTGATGATGTAGGTCTATATAATGCTACAATAACACCTCGGGGCTACACTTACGTTTTCTTCGTCATTTTCAACAAACCCACTGAATAGTAACATCTAGAATGTTTACTTGCAGCATTAAAAATGTGAGCTGAAAAGTAGGAACCATACTGTACAGAATATGTGTTTTCCACAGTTCTATATAGAATCTCTGTCTTATATATATAAGGATAAATGTTGAAGGGAAGCCACAGTGGTTCAGGCTCTTTGCCCAGTTCAGTCTGTGCTAGATTGTACCACAGTAAATCATGTTTATTTATAAGTGGCCCACATTAATGCAGTGACTGGGATTGCACTGTGCAGGGATTTATTTATTTTTTTACATTTAATAATAATGACAATAGCAATTTAAACTTTTGTTTTGACCTGATTAATGCCAATGGGTTACAATGTAAATTTGAACTGATTAATGCCAATGGGTTACAATATAAATTCTAACAACATTTTAGCAAATCGTGGTATTTAAATCAGTATTTGATCATAGGTTTGAGCTTATGTTTTCATTGTCACCACCTAAGCCACATTCATTCAATTTTCCCAAATATAAAAAACAAACAAACATTACAATAAAAAAGAGCTCCAAATTGTAGCTCTAGTTGTCTAGAAATCACCATAACGATTAAATATCATTATGGTTAACTATATATATATAACATTTATATTATATTTAAAGTATTTTTGCATGTTTGCTTGTTTTGAAAAGACATTGTTTTTATTATTGTTGTGTGTTTTGTCATGTTTTTTTTTTTTTTCAGACCGTCGACTGGGTGGTGATAATGCACTTTGCTGACGTAAGCAACAGGTTGGTCTATCCCCTCGCGAACGCTCCTCGTGCCCGCAATCTCTAGCTCCCTCCCTCTCTCTTTCTTTACCTCTCTCTATCACATACGCACACACGCACGTGCACGCGCTGCCGCACGAGACCAGACCACTGCAGTAAAACCTCTCTCGCTCAGCTCGTTCTGTTAAATACTAACGGTCCGTTTTGAACATTCACTAAAGCAGATCAGTAAATCAGAGGAAACACGGGACACACCGCAGCCTGACTTCTTCCAGGTAAGAATACGTTCTTTTATTTTCGTCACGATGACGAATGCTTATTGTCTGATATTAAACGACCTTTACACGACACACTGTGTCAATGTTCCCTGAGGAGCGAAGTGTAAAGGTGATTGTTACACCGTTTTTTCCTCTAAAATTCGGTCGTCATCAGACACAGGTCGACGTCCTCGTCATGTATGGGAGAACGACAAGTGAACGATATTATTAAATAAGAGCAGCGAAGATAGAAACGTTAAAGTACTTATATTCAGGAGTGAAATCCTTCGATTCACACTTCCAATCATTTAGAAAGTTATGATTCGCGATTTATGTCAAAAATTATACATACAATAATTGAACGAAAGGGTTTCTATACTTTGATACATTTTTTTCTCAATATTGCAAATGTACCTTTTTTTTGTAAATGTTGACATTTTATTAAAGACGTAGCATTTTTTCCCCCTGAGAGACAGACAGATATAGGTTTATTTTTGGTAGCTCATGTTGACCGACTGTTTTGTTTTTAAACGAAAAAACACGATACAACTCTTGTTAATTGTGCTCTTTTTATATAAATTATCCATTTAATAATCAACATTTCTGTAGCAGCCTGGTTGACCACACCTTTATTTATTAAAGATTTGACAACAAGCCATGTTAGCCTTTATTACATATACTGTACCTGTCAAGAGTTACACACAGAGCCCTTTGGCCTGAGTTTGTCAGATTCCATGAATGCAGCCAAATATAGTCTTGTCTCAGACTAGAGGTGGTGTATCCTACGCAGGTCACTGTTCACCGGGATTCATTGAAGCCCATGGATTGAGAAACAGCTTGTGTTTACATAGATGCATCCATTCAACCACTTATTTTGTTAAGGGTCACGTGGGAGCTGTGGTCAATCCCAGTCAGACCAGATACCCTGGGCAGGGAGCCAGTCTATCACAAGGTCAGCATGTAGACACAGATACACATTCACGTCCACGTTACGCTTAGAAAAGACGCTGGTCAATGTGGGAGTCTAACCACCAACCTTTCTTTGTGAGTTCTTTATGGTAATTGTATTTGGAGGACGAACGCCATTTTCTGATGTCTTTATACTCATTGACATCAATGATATGATCAGATAGACCCCCTAGTGTTCAGTGTTCTTATCACAGTTAAACACAGATATACATTCTTACATTCTCAACAATCCTCTGTCGTGATTTAAACAGATTATAATAGGTATTTCAATTGAAAAACTACATTAGTGCCTCATATAAAGATTATATTCCGATGTTTTATATTCAAACATTATTAAGATTCATAGAGTGTGGTGGCGGCCTGAGATAAGTATGTATGACAGTAACTAATTTAATATTCTATTAACACATCATTGAATCTCAGACAATTTGATCAGCTGTTTATTCACAATATGTAGATGGGGAATTGTGGCTGTCAAATCAAAGGTTTGTTGTTTTTGGTTTTTTTTTCAGTTATTGTTCCCCATGTATGAACAGACCAGGTCTCCCTGCTGGTCCTTGAATCTCCTTTTACTGTATTAACATTGTCCTTGGAGACACTTGCATGTCAGGACTTTCAATTTGCATTCATTTATCCACAGCCTTCAGTAGTCAAGGACACCCGCAGCAGTGTAAGATATATTGGGAGTAAATGGTGTGAGTGTGTGTCATCACTGTAATGACAAGTAGGAGATGTGATCAATAAACACCTTTCATCAGGACAGATGGACATGTCATGTGTGCAGTGGAGGCTAAAGATATAAACATATAGATATACATTATTGATCTTAAAAATGTAAACTTCAGTAAAATGGTTAAGGCTCAGCTGACAATACTTTGCAGTATTTGTGTTATACTGCAGTGGTACTGTTGATAGAGTTTGTACTCTTTCAGGTATCTAGAAAAGACACACTTTTAAAGAAGAGTTTTGACAGTTCTTTCTCCAGATCTGGATAGTGTAGCTTTGCACACACTGTCTGTTCGTCACATTGTGGTTGGATGTTAATTTTATCATAATTGTGAGATTTAGAACATGCTGTTTTTCATTCGTTTTCTGCTGGCTGCCTTCTCTTTATTTCATTGAAATTATATTTGATCAATATTCATTTACACAGAGACTTCAGGGTGTTGTTTCTTCTTATTCAATCTTTTTATTTGATGATGGTTGAATAACTCATTTGTTATGTGTTGCCTTGGTTATTATTTCCCAGATACACAGAGTGTCGGTGCCAGTTCAGCACATGCCTGTGTGGTAGTATTCAGTACTGGTGTGTTTGTATTGTGAGTGATGGGCAGAGAGCTGAGTATTCCTACATAGAGAGCTGCATTGTTCATGAGAAACGTCTCCCTGACTCTCTGTCCCTCTCTCCGTCTGTCTATGTACACTATCCTCCTTTTATTAGCCTGAGCTCAAAACTCACAAAGGCCTCACATATACACAACATGGCGCTGATACTGTATATTTGTTCAACGTGTTTATTTTGTTACTTGTACATCAGTGGTTTGCATCCGTACATATCTAGCTTCCAATACATTCAGTTAAAATTTGATTTAAATAATTTCTTTTATACTGGTGTAACCATCTAATTTGTGTAACTTTAAAATGTTATTTTATTATTTATCTTCTCAGATTTCATTTCACTTGACCAATAGATGATTCAGTGAAAAATATGATATATAGAGAGAAATATGATATGAGACACTTGATAAGATATGAGACGTCTGCAGTGTTAAGAAAACTAATGTATAGGTCAGGGTGAGACCTTATCACCTTCTCCTAAAGTGTTGAGTATTCTACTGCTGCAGCTGAATACACAACACTTAACAGTAGTGCTGCACTGGGTTTTAAAGTGGAATAATAAACAACATGGTGGAGATGGCTCTGCTAGAATGGAGGTGAAGAGAAACAACCCAGAAAAGAATCATAGACGTAGTTAAAGCTCCCATAAAAACCGAGTGGTGTGAAAGTGACCAGAGATAGGCTGAGATGAAGGATTTCTCTGCTGGTCCCTGAAGGCAGCAGCTGCAAAAAGTAGTCACACCAAGATTTTTTTTTTTCACAACACGTATTAAATTAAATATTTGTAAACGTATTCCTCTGTCGACTTGAAATCTGTTGTACAATAATGACTTAGAAAAATATTAAAAATCTTGCTTACCATAATCAACTGTCGACTTGAAATCTGTTGTACAATAGTGACTTAGAAAAATATTTCCAACCTTTTAAATTTAAAACAAAACATTTGCAAACTTTATCAGTGTATTTTTTGGCTCCACTGTGTCCCATGCACACACACATAGTCCTTTTGCAAAGCAGTGATGTTATTTTATAGTTGTTTGTGTCAACAAAGGTGTTTAGAGTCACAGAATACATTAAATATCTGGTAATATCTTTGTTTGTGGGTTTAAAACAACTAATTAATTTTTTCAAGACCCACATCATAGGTTGATCATTTTGTTGTGTTGTACAGAATATTTTTAAAAAAATACAATATTTAATTTACAGTGTAACCTTTTACAAATCATTTGTGCACGTCACTGTTATACTGTAAGAGTTGAGACACATCCTTCTGTCATGGCTTGTCTGAGTATTCGTTATTGGAATGCCCTCTGTAAAAATAAAGCAGCCATGTCATCAGTTGTACTCTACCATGTTAGGTTTTGATTTTACTGTTGGCACAGATAAGCGACTGCTGAGCTTCACCCACTGATCTTATTCTAGTAGTGGCTCCGAGCAGCAAAGTGAAAATTGACAGATTTTTCCGCTCTTCTTTACCCAGAAGCCTCTGTTTTTCTCATCACTCAGAGAGTAAGATGGATGTAAGCTTTAGTCCCGTGTTGAAGGTGAAGGTCTCAGTCTGGGGCTTCAAGGCTTCGTAATATTGTTCCAGGGAAAATGAGTGATGTCACCAGAAGCAGGTCGTTGGTTGTTGCTGTATCCTGTTATTCATTTGGTTTAACTGTATAAAATAACATTTTGTATGTTTAACTTTGTCAAGTCTTATCAGCCTGATGTTGGTGCAGTGCAGTTTATGATCTGCTGAGTGAGCTGCTCTGATGCCATCAAGCTGTTTCACATGTTAATATATTAGCTGGCACTTTAGATCAGCTTATAATATCTCATAAAAACAAGAGGCCTGGTCAAAGCAGCTTCATCTAGATCTGTTTGGAAATTCTTTGACTGTATGACAGGACATTAAATCAGGTGTAATAATCAAATGACTTTATACTTATTAGATTATTAAAACATTTTAAACTCCCAAATAGGTATTTTAGCTCTGCATGGAACCTGGTGTTTTCAAAGCACTGTTTGTAGAGTTGTCTCCTGAAGATGCAGCTTAGATTGACTCTGGTTCATCTTGATTGTCCAGTCACAGTGCGTCTCCACTCTACTCCATCTTGCTTTTTCATCCTGACCTGATACTGTTTTTAAACCCAAGCTCTTGTACTGTTTTGTTCGACCTAAATATTGTCAGGTCCTTGGTCTCAGCAGAGGAGAAACAGTGGACTAGTCACTCTCTTTTTACATTTTGAGAAAGTAGATTTAGAGTTAGGACAGTTTTAGAGAGAGGACAGATCTAATCTAGACTCTTTTCCTCAAGTGCAGCTAGTGCTTTTTTTCTTTTTAATGTTTTAACATGAAGGTGACCCGTCCTAAAGAGCCCTTACTACTGTATAAACTTTACAACAGGCATTTTGTTTGTACATAAAGTTCAAATGTCTGAGACAGTAGATGTTATATGTATATGTTAAAATATAAAATACCGGTATGTATGTGGTTTATTAAAAATATCTTATATCTATAACTTTTTTCTACTATATTGCCTACACTGACTTCACCTTTTTTTCACCTTTTCATAACCTGTCTGAGAGCAGGCATTTTCTAATCTTAAAATCAAAAAATGTTTTGTTAAGATAAGAGATTCTCAACTGAGTCATTGTTATATTTATGACACACTCCCAGAGCAGAGAAAATAAGTTAAAAAAGAATACATGAATTAAACAGCCAACATTACAATATTTCCATTTTTCTCTTTTAGTGATTAATAACATTAATAACATTTTCTGTTGGAAATGTATTCATATGATTCCATTCTAGTGCAGACTGACCTTATGTATTCATTTTTGTCTCATATGCTTTTGTCTATTTCCTGCACTTTGTATTTTGTGGTTGTTTTCTGTATGTTCTGTCGTAGCTCTTTTATGGAAGTTGATGTCCAAAGATTAGTCTCTCCCTTCGCGTGCTATTCTGTTTTTTGTTACGGTACATATTTACCATTCCTCTTTTTACGCATTCCAATAGATAATAAATGATGTCACAGTCACCATGACAACAGTGTTGATAACATTACTTGTGAAACACCCAGGTCATCAGGTAGAAGTAGTATTATCTTGATAAAAAAAAAAAAAAATTAACATTGTTTTTAAACTTTTTTTCTAGGTGCAGCGGCCAAGAATCTTTTATTCTATTCTCTATTCTCTCCCTTTCTGTCTTTTCTTCTTGTCTTGTCTTTTCTTTTCTCTCTTTCTCCATCTGTCTGAAGTGATGCTGGGCTGTGGGTTGGGTGTGAGCCCATGACCAGACTGAAGCTGGGGAAGCTAAAGGTGGTGCGGCGGCAGCTGCTGCAAAGGTAAAAATAAATGAATTAAATAAATAACAGAAATGAAGTCATCTAGTATAACTTTCCTCAGCATTCAATAATGCATTCACCCTGCGTTCACAATAGTTAGAGTTAGACAACAACCATTTATTTTATTTTATTTTTTGCTGTTTCTTTAGATATGAACATCAGCCCTTTGTCTCCTGTCTCGCTGGACTCTATGGTTGTCAATGGAGACGATACCAAAGAGCCCGAGCTCACCCAGGAGAGTGCTGCTGCAGCAAGGTGCACTTACACACACACTAGACACACATGCATGCATATGTGTTGATTATATTCAAAGAAGCCTCTTGGATGAGAGGTGAACCGTCTTAAAAAAATAAATAACAAAAAACAAAAACCCTGTCCAGTTGCCCTTGATGCGATGACTGAGACCTTACACAGATATCGATTATGTTGACTCAGGCTGGTTCTCCCTGGCATTGTTCGTCTGTCCATCCTGCTGACTCCAACTGCTCTGTGCTTTCTGTGGAAATACCTCAGCCATGCAGTGTAGATTGCACACTGTCAGCTGATATCACAACAAATCACTTCCATATGCACTATGTAATATGACTGACTTTGTCTGCATTTATCACAGTGTGTGGAGTCAGCACATGTTTTTGTTAATCATAACTTGTGTTAAGTTTTATTACGGCAGTGAATTATTTATGTTTTTTTTTAAGCTTTTTCACGATTGAACCATTATAGTACTACTAAACTAGTAGTAGTACTACACCACTGGGACAGTGGGTGCAGAAGGTTTCAGGTTCGGGTTAAAAGCTGAGCTCACATTTTGTTGTGTTGTGTGTTAATAATTCACTTTACTTAAGCAACATACTAGTGAATCACATATATAAACAATTATGTGTGTGTTTTTACAGGTGGAAGGTGGCAGTTTTGGCCTCCTGATCCTCACCTTTTTTCTGAGTTTTGTGTTTCTGTATTTCTGGAGTGAAGCTCAGAACGATTACAATGATTTTGACTGGTAAGTTGCTAACTTTAACTACACTGATAGAATTTTGAAGTATAAATGTGGTTGATTACATTCATACCACTCATATTTGAAAGGAACGTAGTGTAAAAATGTATGGCTTCCTGTTGACATTTGAGGGCTTATGGTCACATGGAGTAATATATGTAATATTAAGATTAGCTGTAACAGAAACGAGAGAGAGTGTGAAGAAGAGATTGCAACGTTTTGATGTAACCTGTATTTTATTTGTTTATCTTCAGGTTTAATTTTGGAAATCTTGGCTTCTGGTTTCCCTGGTCTCTGGTTCTACTGGTTGTTGCTGCTGCTCTTTTCACATACATCGCCCTGCTGCTGGTGTGTACAATGATAGACAAGTGAAATCAAATGTGTATTCTAGATATAAAATTAACTTTAAATGTTCACAATGAATTTTAAACTTTGCTCAGGTGCTGGCTGTGTGTCTGCTCTCAGAGGGTCAAAGGCTTTACCTTCACTGGAGCCACAAGGTACATGTGTTGTGTTCATCACACCACAGATGACATATTGTATTCTATCTTTTAGCTTCACCTTCTTAAAGTTCTAACAAGCCTTTTTGTGTTTGTTGTCCTCTGACTGTCCTCAGACTGGCATCGTGGTGACGTTGGTTTTCTCCGTCACAGCCACAGGCATCCTCTCTGACCTCTGGAGCAGAGAGTGGAAGACACTTCTCCTCTCTCTGCAGGTTGGCCGACACACACATGCACTAATTGCAGTAGAGAATAATATGACAAACAGCAGAGTTTTATAACACTTTATTAAATTTGTTTAACTGTTTTTAAAATTCTACAGGTAACTGCGCCTTTCCTTCACGTGGGTGCAGTCTCTCTGATGGCAATACTTTCTTGGCCGATAGCGTTGCACTTCTTCCGCATGAACAAAAAGTGTAAGAATGCAAAAAAATAAAAAGGTTGAATGCCAGTATTTATGTCTCAACATTCATCTATAATCCTAAAGAGGTGACTTTGCATTTTCCTCTTCTGTCTCTTGATAATTCTGAGACTTTTCTGACCTTCATTTTGACGCTCACCATTTTCTCAATATTCTTTAAACCCCTCACCTCCTCACGCCACCTCCTCACGCCACCTCCCTCCCATCTTTCTCTCTATCATACTTTCCTTTTGGGCGAGACCTCTGTGTCTCTTTCTTTTCCTGGTCTCCATGGGCACTGCCTTGAGTTGCCATGGTGATTCACTCAGTGAGGTGATGCTGAGTCATGTCTGGTTGTGATAAAAAAAAAAAACCCAAGACAGATAGAGAGGAAAAAAAAAAAAAAAACCCGAGACAGATAGAGAGAAAAATAAACTGAAACAGAGAGAGGAGGGACTCTTACGCAACGAAGGTCATACAGTAGGTCTATCTACGTCAGCAGATTTCCTCTTTGACCCATCATTTAGTTTGAATTCTATTCAGCTGATGCTCAAGATTTTTTCCATTCAGAAAATACATTTCACACCACAGACTTAAACCATAACCAATCTTAACATTAAACCAATTTCATGTGTGATGTATCACATCCAAAAATAACATTAAATGTGTGAAGAGGTGAGGAAGATTAACCAGAAAGACATGAGTCTGGATTTGCTTTGATTTATTCATTTGTGTCTTTGTGTTGTTTGTTCTTCAGTGTGTCGGGTGGCTGTACTGGGTCTTTACCTATCTGCACTGTCTTCTCTCTACCTGGTT
>NC_024310.1:8185119-8188062 GCF_000523025.1 Cynoglossus semilaevis | reverse complement strand
TCCGGCGCCAGAGCTCCTCGGTCACAGGGGAGCACCAATGGTACAACTGAACTAAACAGTGACGTAGTTCTAGATTTATTTAGTCTCCAATCTGTCTTCATTATTTTTTTACATTGTTTTTTTTTACATGTTTCTGTGATCTGAAGGATGAGATGTAGAAAACATTTAAGGTGTGCATTGTCAGTTAAAGAAGGATTCTGTCTCACTGTGCTTGTGCAGCTCGCTCCAGAGAATACTTTAATGTCATTTGAGAAGGCAGTGGAAGCTGGAGGACAAGGACTGGAGACCGACGTCACCATCAGGTATTGTCCTGTCTCACCTACGGTGATGTTTGCATGGTTTCCTGTGAAATATTATTAAAGTGGTGTTGATGAAGAATTTTTGCATAAATGGTTTTGACAAAATTAGCTTGTTATGAAAATGTCTCTAGATAGATATACAAAGATGGATAGATGTCATATGTCAACTGTGAACTGAGGTTAATTCTCTGCCTTGGTGCTAGTTGCACTAATCAGAAGCTAGAATGCTACAGTAGGTGCTTAGTTGATTCAGGCCATGTACAGTAAATCCACTTAGTTGTTGTTCATACATTAGCCTATAGCTGACTGTTAGCGTGCAGAAATAGAGATTACTGCCGTTAGTAGGTTATTCTTTAAGGTACAGAAGGTGAGTCTGACCATTCAGTGTGTGATAGAGTGGAACTGTGTGTGTGTTGGAATAGTTTTGTCCTAATATAGAGAAGATGCAGGGTCAGTTTACTGCATGTATGCATGACACCTTAAAAATAACAACATATGTTTAAAATAATGATCTCTCTCTCTCCCTGCAGTTATGATGGTGTTCCATTTCTCATGCATGATGCCACTTTAAGAAGAACTACAAATGTTGCTGAGGTTTTTCCAAATCGTACTCACCACGATGCCTCCATGTTCACCTGGGCTGAGCTGCAGCAGCTAAATGCTGGTGACTGGTTTTTATCGGTGAGACAAATTAGAAGTTGGTTTAGTTAATGAGAAATTCTTCATAAAGATGAGAAGGATGTGACTTTAGTGAGGTCATTTTTTTAAGTGCATTTTTTCCCTGCCTCTTGCCTCATATATTTGATTGATAGTCATCTGTTCATTATTCATTATAAATTGTGTTATTTCTATAAAGGCAATGCCATTTTAAGCTATCTTTTCAGTTGTTCTTTTTTATCAGAGGATTCATTTTTATTAAATACATACATCTCTTCACAGAGGGATCCGTTTGGTACTGTGTCATCCCTGTCAGATGTAGACCGCTCTCGAGTCCAGAACCAATCAGTTCCCTCACTGGCTCAGTTTTTGGAAGTGGCAGCTCAGAGCAGCAAACTAGTACTTTTTGACCTGCGGAAGCCACCGTCCAGTCATCCCTACAGGGACTCCTACATCAACAGCACTCTGCAGGTGGTGCAGGATCACATCAACTCCTCCCTGGTAACTATGGCCAAGAGTTTTGTTGTAGAATAGAACTTTTGATTTGTTTGTGACAGGCTTGTGGTTTTTGAGCTTTATAAGCTTGAAGGTTGACAGGCAAGACATAACATTTAATTTTAATTAACTTGGCAAATCCGAGAGATTTGATGATTTAAATCTAAGGTCTTTTTTGATTATTTGGTGTTTATTTTTGTATTCATGTGATTTTATATATATATATATATATATATGTATATATATATAATATATATATAGATATATATATAGATATATATGTATGTGCATCACTTGCAGCAATGGAGTTTTCATGTCCTAGTTCACATGCCATACATGTGTGCAGGTGCTGTGGCTGCCGTCCGAGGACAGAGAGTTTGTCCACACGATAGATCCAGACCTTCAGCAGACCTCTGGAGTAAAGGCTTCTATTCAAGAGCTGACTGACAGCCACATCACTAGACTAAATCTTCACTACAGCACCATGTCTCAACAACAAATAAAGTACATATACAAAATTCTGCATTTTTTATATTTAATTAGTATTTATTGTACAGTAATTTTCACAGTTGTGTAAAAGGAGTTTATTCACTCTCATTCACACTAAATTCAGTCCACGTTTTATGTATATAAAACAAAGACAAATGTTAAAATGTTCAGCCATTGTTATGTATATACACTCACCATCATTTGTCTCTGTCTTTATTTAGGAAGTACCAGTCAGTGAACATCAGCACTAATCTCTATGTGATCAGTCAGCCGTGGCTCTACACTCTGGCCTGGTGCGCAGGTGCTCAGTCTGTGACATCCAACTCCATCCACATCCTGTCCAGTATTAACAAGCCACTCTTCCTTATGGTAAGTAAAATCAAGTCCTTAGTATTTGGTCAGAAACCATTTTCACTGTCAAGTCTTATCAGTTTTACCTGTATTGTCCAAATTCACAAAACACATTTTTTCTAAAGGAACTGTAAGCCTTTGGGATGAAAATGATGTCTCAAAATGATGAGTAGAATTAGTTTTGTAAATATTACATCGATGTGGATTATCATCCAGAAAAAAAATCAAAATTTTATCTTTCTCCACATTTCTCATCAAAATAGTATTTTGAAAAAAGTTTAGAAAGTTTTTTTTGAAAAACTATAAAAAAAATTTTTTTTAAATGGTCAGATGTTGAAAAGTTTTGATGAAAATCATTGGAAAAAACATTTTTCAAAATTTTCTGTCAAAATGTGAACTTTTTGTCATTTTTTTCATGTCAAAACTAAAGAATTTCAATGAAAATTTTTGTAAAATTATTTTTCAAAATCTCATCTTTTCCTGTATGTTTCTCTAAAATTAGGGCATATAGAGAACATTTTTAGAAATGTATTTTTCTAAAACATTCTGTCAAAATGTGAACTTTTCAAGTCATTTTTGGTCAAAAAGTACGAATGATGAATTTTTTGTAATTTTGTAAAAGAAATTTAGATTTTTCCACGATGGTAAGGCT
>NC_024310.1:8171922-8185019 GCF_000523025.1 Cynoglossus semilaevis | reverse complement strand
CCCCTAAATGCACTAAAATGCAATATTGTTGGAAACATGTTTTAGGACATAACCTTGCATTTTACAGAAGATTTTTTTAATTTTTTTAATTTAAAGTTTCTGTCAAAATGTAACTTAATTTTTTTTCAAAAACAAGAAAAGATAGTTTTTAAAATAATTTTACAAAACTTTTTATCAAAAATTTGTTTTAAATTATTTTCCAAAATGTTATCTTTTCCTGCATGTTTCTTATAAAATTACGACAAATGGAGAACATTTTTAGAAAATTATTTTTCTAAAATTTTCTGTCAAAATGTGAACTTTTTGAGTAATTTTGGTCAAAAACTAAAACATTTTGATGAAATATTTTTTAAATTTATTTTTCAAAATTGGATCTTTTCCTGCATGTTTCTTATAAAATTAGGGCATATGGAGAACATTTTTAGAAATTTATTTTTATAAAACTTTCTGTCAAAATTTCAACTTTTTAAGACAAATGAAAGTGTACATATAATCAGATGATTACCGTTTAGCTGTTTTTATTCTTCTAGCATCTGTCCAAATGTTTTAATTCTATTTCTTTTTTATTCTTTTATATTAATCTTTTTAATCTTTTTTACATTCTCAGACACCAGATGAATATAATCTAATGTGGATTCTGACTGACACCGTCTCTGCTTTCTTCATCATTGTCATCTTTATTTTCCATTGGTAAGTTTACACATACGCATACACATCAGTCATGATATTTGAATTATCCTCTTCCGCTAGTTGTTACATTTTTGTCATCTCAGTAATTGTGCTGCAAAGTGATTATACATTTTTATGTGATTGTGGCTCTATGCTTAGTACAAATTTCTTGTCCTTAACTTGAAGCCCACACTTCTTCCTCTGTAGAACATTTGAATAGTTACATTAAAGAGAGTGATTGTGTTTCTCTTGCCTGTGCTTCAGGTGGAGAGAGAGAGGTCTGCTCTTCTGGTCCAGCAGCCGTCAGACTCACGAGAATGGCCTATACAGCAAATTCAGAACAGGTTAGAGAACATCAATTTACCATTTTATCATTGTCCTCATTCTGCTTTGTGGTCAGATATATTTACAGATACAATAAATCTCCACCCTGAGATTATTGTGTCACGTTTCTTTGTTAAGTTAAAACAATACCATGGCATCATTTCATGGCTTTTTGAAATCAGCAGAGAGGAGACACTTTCAAGTGTTGTGTTTGCATGCAATGATCTGCTGCTCTGCTTTTTGTACCTGTGTTGTTAGACTCTTTGGAGGTCATCTTTGTTTGCGGGAGTCCGTCCATTCTGACCCATCAGCTGGAGCTCGTGTCTCCCTTCCCACAGTCTTCAACCCATGAATCCCTGCATGCCACTCCCTCACCAACCCTGTATGATTCCTGAAATAAGTTCGACCGTCTGTTGATCATCTTGTGATTCCTCCTAAAACCTGTGTAAAAAAATCATCAAGCCCACATGCAACAGCAATGGCAAGTCAATACAGAAAGTTTTGACAAATAAGTTACAGACAGGTAACAGATGCTGGGTTAGTTCTATGATTGTACTGCTAGAGAGAAGCACATCCAAACAAAGGGCAACTTTTTAAAACTTTCTAATAACAATAGTATTTAGACATTCTTCTCTAAAAATCAGTGCTTCTTGGATGCAGTCCTATTTATATTTTTGTTCTGAAGAATGATGTCAGTGCTGTCTGTGCTTCTACCCAATACATTCTCACTCTCTGATTCGCATGACAAAAAACTACGGCCCACTCCTCCACTAGTGTTTGTTCCCTTAAAAACTTTTGATCTTTTTGTTGCAGAACTAAGTGATGTGTGGTCAATCTCCAGTGCCAATATCCGCTCCGAGTTAAGGAGCACACCAAATTCACCCACCACTCCTCACCTTCCCACCATCACAGAAGAGTAAGAGCAGAGCGAGGGAAACGGAGAAGAAAGGTACAAGTGGTGAGAAAAGAAGAAAATGGAGGACGTTCAAATGAAAGATAAAAGTGGCTTTAACTGACAGCTACTCATTTTGTGAGTACTCAAAATGACAGATTTTAATTTACAAACAGTAGCAATTGTCCTTGCCATCTCTACATCTTGCCCCTATTCTGCAGTCTGGAATAGAATCCAGAGAACCCCAGAGAAAGCATCTGAGAAAAGTCAAAGTATTGACTAAAGGGACATGAGTACAGGAGGAGAAGAACTACAGTGACATTTTTCCTTCCTGTGTCATCTGTGATGACGGTTGCCGAATTGAACTGAACTGAAACATGACTGAAAATGTTTTTCCACTGATGGAGGAAAATGACACCAGTCAAGGACAACCATTGTCCTGCTTCACTCTGTATCATCACTGATGCTGCTGAGACGTGACAGTTAAATACCAACGCCCAGTGACTGAAGCTTGAACGTCTTCATCTGTGTCATCTAACACCAGCGGAGCTCAACAACGCACAACAAGAACTAAACCATGGGGGGAAAAAAGAAAGAAGAAAACTCAAAATGATAAACTCATACCTTGTAAAATATTTCACCCAGAAGTTGGCCAGGTTGAAGGACAAATGTTGGAGGATGCAGCGATGAAGCCAAGCAGAGTGGAGGCTGATGTAGATGAAGCTGGTGAACACAACCTAGAGAGGACGACAACCGACAGCAGAGAGGACAACAACATAGGTAGGACTACAACATCACTCTTCACTGTAGAAACTAAGCTCGTCCTGTTGGCGCAGGTTTTAGGTCTTTTAGAAGAAACCTCAACCCATGTCTTAACCTTTAATGTCTGTACTCCTGTCGTCGTTGGATGCAGTGTATTTACGCTTTTTACGCTGTTTGACCAAATGAATGTAAGCCGAGTCTGGAGGAGCTAACGTCAGTCGGTGTCTTTCTTTGAACTCAAATGAATGTATTGTTGTTTTGGGCCTTCTTTCTCAAAAGCATGGCAGAGTTTGTGACTGGGGTCATTTAGGTTTGGCAACAGGTTTGTGCCAAATGTCCTTTTGTTTGCACATAAAAATAAAAGGTGATGCAAAGCAGCTTCCAGGAATTTAGACATTGTTTTTCTTTTTAGACACACAGGCAAAAACACCTGAAATGCTGGACTAGTTTTACCACTAGAAGGAAGCACAAAAACATTTTAGATTAGATGACAGACGGGGGCGGAGGGGCGATGGAAAGACTAGACAAGGAGGAAAGTCCAGCACCAACCTTAAACCAAAAATCAATCACTTCATAAACGTCACAAATTAAATAATTGGCACCATTTAATGAACATCTTTTTTCCAATAGTCAGAACACAGAGCAGTTAAAGGCAGAATTGAAAAGAAAAAATACAAACACAACAATTTCCAAACTTTTGTGACACAATGTTAACGCCTTTTATTTAGCTCTGTTAAAAAAACTGTTAAATAAAATTAAATAAATTGTGAGTTTAAAAACATGTTTAGAAAAGTTAAATACAAATCTTCCTAATTTTGTTATCAAAGGTCTGAAAAGTTCTTTATGTTAGGGAAGTTGACAATCACTTTCCAATGTAATGTTGTATCTGTTGAACTGGAACAGTTTGCACCAGATAAACATTTTGTTTAAGTTTATCTACTGCAGTACGTCGCCCTAGTTTTGGTTTGTCCCATGGTAATCATAAACTGGTTCATTGTGGGACATAAATCTGACATCTGCTGGTAGATTCTGCAATTACATTAAAGTAAAGTAGAGTTTGTGGTTGACGTAGGATGACTATGAACATCTTCAGTGTTTATCAGTTTTAGAAACATTTTAATATTTAATTACACAGGTTAAAATTAGTGATTAACAAATGAGGAGCACCTCTTTTTTATCATGAAGCTTTAACACACAAGTTCAATTTTTTTTAGAGATTCAAAACAAAAACAAAAACATGCAACAAGGAGAAATAAAAGTTTTCGCAGCTTCACTGCCAATTAGTTAAGATCGATTAGGTTGATTTAACATTATCGATGGCTTGTCAACAACAAAAATAATTAGTGAAAAAAATAAAACTTTACATCCTCATTTGCTTCACGACAGCCCCACCTACAGGTCAATGTGTTGTTTCCTGGCAGACCCATGAGTCATTATGTAATTTAAGGTGAAAGTGTAGTTAGCATACAGTGATGTACTAACTAATATTACAGTATAGTGACATCTATTAACATGCATTTAAACTGTCAGCAAAGAACAACGAGCTACTGTGTTAGAATTGACCAAATGTGACAAAAATGTCTGTGATTCCTCATTATGTTTATATATTTATTTACTTTTATATTTCTAATCATACTTTCAACATTATAATATTTTTTATAGTCTTTAACTAATTAAAAGTTTTAGCTGTAGAATCGTTCAAACTATTCCAAGGTGGAAAAAACACTTCTCAGTTGTGGAATGTAACAATAGTTCATGGATCGCCTGTACATTGTATTTAAGGCTTTTCACTTACTTCAGAGGCGTGAAGTTCCTGTACACAATCATATACTGGAATTCTACTTCAAACGTCACACCTTCGTGTTAGGGAGTGTGTCTTACACCGAGTGCTGGAGGCATAATAAAAATAACAGTTTTTTTAAAGTTCTGTTTCAGGGTCAAACTCAGGGCAGAAAGACACAGGAGAGAGAGACAGAGACAGAGACAGAGAGAGACCTAGAGCTTTTAAATTCTATCATTTAAAAGCTCGAGGACTCTGTGTCCCTAGTGGCCAGTGTTGGTGCAAAACATAGTGAACTTACAAGCTCTTATTGGATGTTGGGAATGACAGACACTGGTTTGTCCATCTTAGAGAGCTGCCTTCAGCACTCAGTGTTAGAAATCCCCACATCCCAAGAGAGATCAATTAAAAAAAAAGAATAATAATGAGTCTCTGTGTCTCCAGGTAAACAGATTTCAGGAATGATGAAATTTTCACAAATGTCATTATTCCAATCATCACAATCATCTTCTGTTTCATTAGTACGTGACGTGACATGGCAGAAGTCATGTGTGTGTTTCTGTAAACATACTGTAGGTGTTTCACAGCAGAAGCTGTGACCTGCAGGACGGAGACGTCAGAGGTAGTCGTCCTCACTGGACAGATCGTCATCCTCGTAGTAGTAGTGATTTAAGTAGTTACTCGGCCCCTCGCCAGGGTCGTCGCTACTCAGGGCAGAGCTCTCCCAGGTGAACTTTGACCCTTCTGAACTAGCAGAAGGACTGCGGCTCATCCTCCACAGCTGGTAGGCAAAGGTCCGCCCCCAACTGCAGTGCTGGCCAATAGGACGGAGGTGCCGAATGAGCTCGGTGGCCTCCTGCCAGTAAGAAGTTCACTTGCTCTGGCCCCTCCCAGTGCGCTGCTTAGTCATTGTGGTCAGCATCTGACTAATGTATGAGGTCAGCAGGTCGTCCATCTTGTAGCCCTGAAAAAAAAAGACAAAAAAGTTGAACTCAATACAGCACAGTGACAGTGTTGTACGTTGATTATAGAGTCTAAAGTCAAGCAGATACGACAGGTCTCCTGGACCATGTCCACCCACCAGTGAGGTCTCACACAGCAGTTTACTTCCTCTGACCAGGTTTCCAATGGTGATGTGGAAGTAGGTGTTGCCGCTGCTCCAGTTGGAGATCTTGGTGAAGGGGTGTGTGATCAGAACGTCCTGCACCATTACACACAGAGGAACATTTTATTAGTCTCTAACCGTCTACGCTTCCAGAGTCACATGATCTGATGTCCGTGCTAGCGATTTACTGTTATTGTTAGGAGACGCTAACCTTGCTCTTTGGGTCGATGAGACTGACTCCATGTTTGTTGATGGCGATGAGCAGGATCTCTGGGTAGTTGGGCTCTGTGGTTTGCTAAAGAGGAGCGAGATTTAAAGTTTGAATTGGAAAATATTTATATGAAGTGAATAAAGGAATAGAAATAAGATCATAGAATGAAATGAATACCAGAGTATTAAGCTCAGGTGTGATTACCTTGACCTCAAAGAAGGCTGAGCCAAATGTCGGCCATTTATAAATGATCTTGAGGAACATCAGCTTGGCCTCTTCCCTTGATTTTCCAGCGTGTTTGTTAAAATACGCCACCACAGACTGTAACACAAACAAAACATTGATTTCTAAACATTCAAAGTCAAATTAACATTTTGGAATATTGCAACAAAAAAAATAAAAATGTCAAATTAACATTTTGGAATATTACAACAAAAAAAATAAAAATAAAAAATATCGGTGTCATTGGATTTTGCACAATCACCCTTTTCCAATCATCTGGCGACATTTGGCGAATTAAATCCTGGGGAACCAACTCCCGAAGCATCTTGGGAATTGTAGGAAAGTGGGATTTATCATCTTCGAACTTGACGCGGTAGATGAGCGCCGCAAGCTGGAAAACCTCTTCTCGTGAACACTTGTGGTAGCCTCGAAGGTACTTAGGTAGCTCCTTTATTGTAGGTGTTTAAAAACATTAAAGTGTTAGATTTAATATCCATGGAAAATGAAGAATGCTCAGAATTCTTTTTCATTATCTGTACAATCAGTTTTACCTGGTAATAATGGAAGATGGAGTCTGCAAAAGTGTCCTTTCCTGGTACTGTAGTCGTCCACAGTTTCTTCATGAAGAACACCTGGTATGTCAGAGAGGGAATGATACCTGGGCGTGGAAGAAGAGCAGACACAGACCACTGCCTGATTAAGTAATTTAAAGTCTCAAACAATTTCTGATGACTTGCTAAAAAAGGAGTTTCTAATCTTGGAAATCCACTTGTTAATGATCACAGTCAAAGTGAGGCCTGTGATGGAGCGCTTCCTCCTTCAGTGATTTTCACTTTACAATAACAAACCTTCTTTTGCAGACCGAGATTTCTTGATCCAGTCGGTCAAATGTCTGACAAAGTCAAAGAAGAAATCCCCCTCTGGTACACTGATCACCTGCACACAGCAAAGTTGTTACTTCAATGTCGTTTTTTATAAACTTGATATAATCTCCGATTGTAAACACACTCCGATCACAGACCTTGTCTGAGATCTTGACGAAGAGGCTGAAGCCTTCAGGAGATTTCAGCAGCAGCCGTGTGGAAATGTTCTGGCAGAATTCCTTTGCTTTGGTGCTGGATTCCACCTCGAATGCCTGCAGGGTTCAAACCAACACTCAGTGATAATACACACGTACTACTTTGAAGGGTAACTGTTTGTTGCACCAGGATCCGACCTCGTCTGTGTCGTCAGGAAAGTAGACTTTGTGGAAAATCTGTGTGGTCTTATGTTGGATAGCCTCCACTTCCACCAGGTGAGGAGGGTACTTCCTGGATCCATTACTGCTAGCATTACGGTAAAGACAAACAAGTACTCCAATTAAGTATAGTATAGTACTAGTAATAGTATATTCAGTGAAATTATCAGCATACATCAAAAAGAAAAAAATGGCACTAGGAGTGAAATAAAATCTGTATTTTTTTTTGTTTTGTTTTGTTTTTTACCGCAGGGCTTTGTGCAGTCTCTGCATGCAGTCTGTAGAGAGTGGGTGGTGTCTCTTAGACTGGAGGAAACGCTGAATGTGTGGCAGCAACACGTTACTGGGTGGAAAGAGACCAGTACACAGCCAGAGCAGCTCCCAGCCTTTCTCCTCACTGTACCTGCAGAAACAAACACTCACACTCAGATACTGCACAAGTACCTAGTACTGTCACAACAATTTTTTTAACTGGATTTCTATTCAGTAAAAAGTTTTCGTCTATGTCTTACTTGACGTGGTTGTCAGTGAGCTGTTTGATGATCTGACAGAAGGTCTCGTCTTTCAGGGGTTCAGCCTTTAGTGCCCCCTCAAAAATCTGGTCTGTCAACTCGTTGACAGCGCGTGTCCGCTTAGATGGATAGTCACCCATGTACTTCATCATAGGTGGGGCAAAGGTCAAGGAATAATCAGGCTAGCAGGGAACGTCAACATATGGATGAACTTTTAGGAATCAGTTGATCACCAACTGTCTTTGGTAAATATAATATTAATATATAAATATAATAATACCTCACCCAACCTGTACATGTGGCTCCATATAAACTACATATTGTACATGTTTGGCCTCACTCGTCAAGCACATTTCAGTATCATATTTTAACTGTACAATAAACCTGTTTGATCAGGTTTCTTTCAGACTTCCAGGTAAATGTAGATGGTGAATGTACCACTCTGTAAAGACATCTCTGCAGCTTCTAGAAGGATATCTATGAAGGACATGCAGGCCTCCTGAGCCAGCTCCTCATGGTTGACGACCTTCTTCAACAGTGGCAGTTTGAGCGGCTCTCTGGTGCAGCTCCACATTTTGTCTTTCCCACGATTCTTGGTGACCATCACTCTGCTCAGAGTGTGTTTGGGAGGAGGCCTTGAGAGGAGGAGGAGGAGGAGGAGGAGGTGACGGATTCAATATCTGCATTTTATTTTTTTTATATACTTTTGTTTTACTCGACTGTCTGCACATCTGTACCTGAAGTAGTCGTAAGAAAACTCCTCCAGTGTGTATGGTTTCATCTTGTCACCAGTGTCCTGCATAACGAGCTGTGACACTCGGACCGACTGCTGACGCTGATCTGGTGTCATGGTGACCAGCGCCTGGTGAGTGAGATTACTGCAGATTACATCATCGGACTTCTCTGTCCCATTAAAAAGTTGTGATTGTAGTTTTTCTTCTCACCACTATTTCTTGCTGAGGTCGAGTCATTGTGGGCAGAACATAGACACAGTCAGCTGGAAAGTCTCCTCTTTGACCGGTGCGTTCATTCACACCATGAGCCCAACCAGAGTTCAGAACCTGCTCACCCGTGTCCTGGTCCAACAGGATCAGGTCTCCCTTCATGAAGCTCAAGAACGTGGACTCCTCCCCAGCTAAGGTAAAAACAATCCAACAATAAGGACAGTTTATTTTATTATATTTACATTTTTTAAGCATTTTTGGGATTTTAAAGAGGAAAACCGACAAAAGAAAATAACAATAAAAACCAAATTAATTAAATATGAAAAACGACAACAGAAAATTACAATAAAAACCAAATTAATTAAATATGTAAATTAATTCAGTACGTACTGGGGTTAGGGTTGTCCTGTATTGCCACCACAAACTTAGACCTGTTCCTCAGACCCTCCAGAAAGGTCACCACCAGGTCACGAATGTCTTCTGCATTGTTGGAGGTGAAGGTGTATTCGTCACCTTTGATGGTTGCCATGGTGAAACTCTGACCCTGTAGTTTTCCTCCTCTAAAAGAAGAATTAAAATATAAAAGTTATCAGCACACAGGGGTTTGTTACATGTATGTTGAATCACACTAAACAAAAGAATTTAGATAGAATAATAATTTGTAACAACAGTTGAATTTAAATTCATGACTAACCAGCCTTGATACGTGCTAATACACATTACCTGCTGCTGGAAACTGCAGAGATTTCTGGGAAGGACAGCTCTAACAGGACCTGCTCCTGCTCATCCACAAAATAAACACCAGTCCAGTTGACAGCGACGATCAGGTCATTTTTAGGCAAACTCGGACCTAGGAGAAGAAAATGACGCAAAACCAGAGCAGGGCATTTTCACTCAGTTTCTATTATTTTTAAGTTAAGTTTTTATTATCTTGCAAACGATAATTTCACCTTCAGCAAATACTGCATTAAACATTTTTGATGATAGTGTGTGTCATTTTCTATAAATAATTCTTCAACAAAAATGTCTACCTGAGAATTTGAAGGCTTCATAAAAGCGAGAGAAGAGCAGTGGCCACTTGTGACGAGCAAAGTCCACCACCTCCTCCTTCACCTTTTGAGGGTCAAACCTCTTCTGGGTGTAGATGCCCTGTGGAGACAGGTGAGCATACTGTCACTTTCAGCTCTTATCCCAAACTCATTTTATCCTGTGCTCCTGTGAAATCCTGCAGTATAAAGACAAATGCTGGAGGACCTTCTTGTGAGCCGCCATGACGAAGTGAGCCCACTTCTCCACCGTCTTAGAGGTGCTGATCTCTCTGTCCGGGACGTAAGAGGGGATGAGGCTGAGCAGGCGTTCTAGAAGAATTTCTGAACCGTAGTCGACATAGTACTGCTGAGAGGACAGCTCTGCCAGGTCATCCTGGTGTTCAACAGAAACACAGCAGAGGTATGATGTTGAAAATAAGAATGAAATGAGTGTTTTCAATGGAGTTCAGTATTTGATGAATGTGTTTTGTGCCTTATGTTTTATGACATTTAATGCTTCCAAATGTTTTCCAACACATTTACAGACAACATGAATCCTGACAAGTGTACAGTGTACATTTAAGTAATTCTTAGATTTTGTACAAATATTTCATTACTTGCAAAAATTAAGAAACTAGAAAGAAAAAGAAAAACAATATTAGGTCCTCACTCTGTCACAGCGGTACTCTCCAAATTTGACACCCCTGACAATTTGTTGATAGATGAGGTTGGTGGCGACAAGGTCATCATTTGGGTTGTGCCATGGTGTGAAGATCTCCTTTCTGAAGAACAGCCTCCAGGGGGCGTTCCTCTCCTGGGCTCCCTGCTCCTTTGCATACTGCTCACACTGAGAGACAGCATCCATCACATGGTCGTTGCCACTGCCTAAGGATGAAACCTGCAGGGAAATAAGATAGATTGACTTTATTGCAAAAAAAATAAAATTCAATTAAACGACTCTGAATCTGCTTAACAACTTTTAAAAACTAAATGTAAACGCAAAACCTCCACATATATCACTTCTTACTGTGGAGATTTTCCAAATGTCATTGAATGTGTGTGTGTTCACACCTTGTCAAACAGGGCGATGTACAGTGAGAATCCAAAGCGGTCTTGCAGGTTGATTTTGTCCGACAGAGCGCTGCAGAGTTCTTTAGCCGTCGTGGCCGAGTCTGTCAGGAGTGTTTTTGTCGTTCCATCCATGAAAGTCACTGGCAGCATTATCGGCTTCTTTGACTTAGTGGCCTGAATGTCCAGATTTGCATTTATCAATCAATATTGTTTTGAATTTTCATTATATCAATGTTTTCTAGAATTATATTTAACATGCCTCTAACTTCACTGTCTATCTTTAATTGATTATAAATGTTTTCTGTTATTTATGTCTCAAGCACAGGTAACAGAAATATTGTATAATGTAAAATGACAAAAGAAACCATGAACCTTGACGTAGATAAATCTGATGTAAACTCTCTTTTTTGCATGTTTGTACCTGCAGCTCCAGCCAGGACGGAGGTTGTGTTCTTGTCCCGTTAACGAAGGTCCGTCTCAGACGTTCTTCACAGTATGGAGCATATCCAGGAGGCCCACCGTTGATAAAGTTCCTCAGATACTGTTGGACCAAAAGAATAGAAAAAAATCACATAAATATAAACATACATTATAATTCATATAAAATTTGTTTTTAAAATCCTTGCCTTAACAAACTTGTCTGACGGAGCGAAGCAGCCGACACACAGAGAGATGAGGATCCAGCCACGAGCGTGAGAACTCTTTGATGGGTTCTGACTCAGTTGCTTACAGATCTGACAGTAGATCTCGTCCCTGATATAAACACACACACAGTCACTGCAGCAGTTCCCTCAGTCAGTACATCATGTGTGTGTGTGTGTGTGTGTGTGTTTACCTCAGTCCTGGTCTCAGTATACCATTACCGATGATGAAGTGAAGTTTTTCCAGGTTGGACGTCGGCCGATCTTCCAGCATGCTGTTTCCATGCACGCCAAACTCACCATCATTGAGGCGTTTGGCAACCTGTGGAGCAGGAAACATTTTCAGTTCTGCATCATGTCACAGGTGTAGGTTTTAATCTTAGGTGAACTTCTCACCTCCTCAGTGATCTTTGATTTCTTCTTCAGGGTGAGGGACACCAGTTTGTGTCTGACGCTGTTCCTCTTCTGGATCTCAGAGTGAGGCGTCTGGAGATAAAACAGAGAGATGTGGAGTTCATCTTCAAGACCTGACTCTCTGCAACTCAACCCATCATCCTTCCATTCCTCCTCTTCCTCACCTCTCCCTCGCCCTGCAGAGCTTGCAGCTCCCTCTTGTACGTCTTTTTTCCCAGGGTTTCATATATTTTGGTCATCACAGGGATTTTCTCACTGCCGTCACTGATGGCAGTGTGGTACTTGGGTTCAGGCAGATCTCCCATGAACCTTAGGATTGTGATCCACACAGCCAGAGCAGCCTGGGTCAAGATTTAGAAAAAAAGCTCTGAATTATACTTTTAAAATAGGTTGTTTGATTTAAATTAAAATCAATTTAAAAGAACCCTCTGCTCTGGAACCAAAATGTCAGAGGTGACGTACCAGCTGGTCTCCTTCATCATCATGAAAAAGCAGAGGCTGCTTGAGTGGCCGTCTGACGTAGGAGTGGGTGGTGGTGCCTTGGAAGTAAGTTGCAGCAAACTTGGCAAACTTGTACTCTGATAAATCTTCCTCATCATCATCCTCAGGCAGTGGAAGAGCCTCATCTAGATCCTCCACATCAAGCTCATGATGTGTCCGCTCCAGGTCCTGCAGAGAAGAAACAATCTTCACACAACTGTCTTTTTTTTTACATTTTTTTCCTTTGATTAAAACATGTTTTTGTCTCACCTCAAATCCACTTGGTGCTTGTCCCTCTTGGCCTGGGAGAGAGCTTGTCGTGCCCAGGAAACCAAACATCTTGTCTACCATATCTGAGTCATTGACAGGTTCATGACGAGCTTTCTCCATCTGCTCCACCATCTCCTTTTTCCTCCGGGCCTCCTCCTTTTCTTTCTTCTCCCGCTCAGCATCTTCTTTGGCCAGCTGGGCCAGACGCTCCTACAAAATAAAAGCATCTAATTTATACCTTCAATTAGAGTGAAAAAGTTGAGAGCATTGTAGAAGAAGAGATTAATATGTTTCCTAAAATATGACAGTTTCACCTGGTGTTTGCGTTCAGCCTCAACTTTGGCTTTTTTCGCAGACATCTGGTTCCTCAGTTTGGTTTCTTCAGCCAAACGCATTTTCTCTGCCTCCAGCCTCCTGCGATACTGAGGGGAAAAAAGTCTTCATTATAAAACCACAACAATATAATATAATATAATATAATATAATATAATATAATATAATATAATATAATATAATATAATATAATATAATATAA
>NC_024310.1:8156585-8171643 GCF_000523025.1 Cynoglossus semilaevis | reverse complement strand
AGCCAAGTAAATAGAGGGACAGCTTTATGTACATTATTCTGAATATGTAAAGTCAGTATATTTTGTGAACTAACTCCTGACTAACAGGTCCATGGGTGTTGTAGCTCTTCATCTGTCTCCTCCACCCTGTGTTCCTACCTCTCCTTTCAGCCTCTTGTACAGCCGCCTAGCGATCATGCCTCTAGTGTACGCCTGGATGGTGATGACTGCCCAGAGTCTGTGTCTGAACGCCCGCCGCACCAGGTACCCTCTACAGCGACCCTGGAACCCGGTGATCCGCTGACGGGCCACGTGATAGGATGCACACAGTTTCCTGGATCGAACCAGAGCCTGTAGACGGGAGAAGCCTGCTCGCATCTACAGGACAGAGAAGAATGAAGAGTAAAAATATCAGCATATGCTTTATAAATTATAATTTTTTTAAATCTCTGTGTCAAACATGGATCCCTCACAGCTCCGTAATTCTTCCGACACTGATATCCTCTCCATGTCTTTTGGATTAACACCGCTGACTTTTTCATCCTTAGGAAGTTGGACCTGTTGGTAAGAGGCACAATCTCAGGTGTTTTTAACAAATATTACATAAAAAATTGTATCGTTGCGAGGTGACAATAAATCCACAAGTAGTATTACAATTAGCCTTCCGAACCCACCTGTCCTTGAAACCCCTGACCACCTTCTGGATGAGGATGACCTTGTCAGTGATGGCTTTGTCTCTCTCAATCTCCAGCAGCATGTCATGGTGATCCTGCACAAAGGACAGTTATATTTAAATCAAATCACTCCCAAAAGGCATTTTTCAACCGACTCAATTAATCTTTAATCATAAATAATACGTTTTGGCTATCATTGTTGCAGTTATGACAGTGACTGCATTTCATGATAACGAGGCACGATGAGGCGGTTTGTTTTAGATTAAGATGTCATGTTTTATAGTGGGCATGTTAATCATATTGATAGCATTAAAAACATTCCTTTTCTTAGGTCTATTGAGATTTCCCACATGCATTGATCTGGCAGCAGCCTCACCTAACACCTTTCTAATCCAGTGATCTGACCATCTGCCCTGGATGATCTCACTACATCCTGTCAGGAAAGTGTGGGTACTGCCCCTGCTCTGTATCCCCCTCTCACCCCTGAACCTTGTACTTCCTGTCCTGCTTCCTGTCTGACTAAGCAACAAGACTGACAGAGACAAAACATTTAGAATCTGTCAGGCTACAAAGATTAACATCAAAGCTAAAGAAAACACTCATCTCTCTCCCCAGAGATTACTGGGCACAAGAGTTTTAATTGTGTCATAGTTTGAGCTTATTTCTTTTTATAAAGAACAAAACAACTGCTATATGACAGATAAACTGACAATGGCCGCTAAAGAAAAAAACCCAAAATGTTTCCATGGTGTCTCATTAACAAAAGCTGAGAAGCTTTCATTACTAAATGATGTTCATATTTCACCTCCGTGGACAGAAACAACTGTGTTACTGTGGCAACCCAACTACGGATGTGTCTTAACAGTGGCTTTTAACCTTTCGACAAAATCTGTCTTTACACAGTAGGAAAGAAAAACACAGACTCAATCAAAACACACTGACACACAAACATTGTACATGACAGACATTTTCACGAGAAGAGAATCAAAACATCACTGATGGCAACTGAAATAACTTTACGTGTATGATGTTTGCTTTTTTAACATTCCACTCAAAAAAAAATACGTGAGAGAAAGAATAACAGACAGTCGGAGGGAGAAAAAACAAAACAGTCTTTTGAGACCAGTGATTTCTCCCTGTGATTTCTCTCTCCAGACAATAAAGTACAATAGCTATAAAACAGCCGTACCTTTAGGAAAATCTTAGTTTTTCCCATTTGCCAGTCGTCGTCTCGTCCCAGAACTGCCTCCGCAATTCTCTGACAGGTTCCCCTTAAATCCTCCTGAAGCCAGAGACACATAAAAACAGATGTAATAGTACACTCAGAGATTTTTTTCTAAAAGCAAACAAAGTTACATTTATATATATATATAGCATTCAAGGGAGAAAGAAAAACAGTCACTGGTGACAGCTGTGGGAATATCTGCTCCTGGACTAGTGTCATGTGATGGATTTCGGACACAGACAAAAATACACAGAGAACAGCTCACACAGACAGATCTGACAGAGCTGACATTCTACCTGTTTGTACGCTGGTTTGACTCCGGGCATGAGAACTCTGTACCGGTCAACAAACTCCACAAAGGTGTAGCGGATGGGATATCCAGCACGACGGATACGAATGGTCTCCATCATACCCGAGTACCTCAGCTGACGCACACACAGCTCCCTGTCAAATAACTGCACACAGACAAACACACGACATGACATTGGTCAAAGTTAAAACTCCTTATAAAGTCAAAGTATATATCTCTGTTCACACACAGAGAGCAGACACTCACCATGGACTTCTTGTATTCATTGGGTTTGATGCAGCGGACAAAGAAAGGCTGACAGACGCCGAGTGTCCTCATCAGCAGCTCCAGAGATCTTTTAAACTGACTGCTCAGAGTGGGCGAGCGCTTCCTGGTCTCTGCCCCCTGACAGAGAAGCACAGAAATGTCAGGGTCAGAAAAAAAATGAGCACTTTCTTTTTTTCCTGTTTCTTCCTGAGCTCTGACACTAACGTGTTTCCTGTGTCTCTAAAAATAAAGGTCCTTGTGTGGATGACTGTACAAGGTCAGTGTGATGTCTGTTGCAGAAGATGAGACACAGACACAGTCACATCAACAAGTAGGTCAGTGAATGTGTGAATGAAAAACAAGTCAAAGCGTACACACACACACAAACTTGCAGTATTTGTAGCAGCGTAAATTTAAAAAAGTGTATATTTTAATGGTTTAATGGAAGGTTGATGTTTATAAATGTAGTTATTATTAGTTATCATAATAATAATAAAAATATTTTTTCATCTATTTGTTAAATGTGTGTGTGTGTCACTACCAATTACCATGGCAACATCAGCCTGAAAGATTTGTTTGATGAACTTGTTTTTGGAGGAGTGAACCAGCTGAATGATGTCACCATATAATGTGTCTCTGTTCTTCTCCAGAAAACCTGCAAAGCGTGCACACACACATACTACAATTAGTACTTTTTTAAAAACACATTTATTGTGTCCTTGTGTGTTTTTAGTGTGTTGAACAAACCTTTTGTTTCATAGAAAACCACTCCAGCAAAGTGCTGGATTCCAAACTGTGTCTCGTAGTTGTTCTTGGGAGGGATGTAGTTAGTGTTGACTTTATGTTGAAAGTTGAGCTTGTTCAACATCGTGGTGTCAGTCCCCTGCAGCAGAAGCACAAAGAGGAAAAAACTTATTCAACATGTAATGTCATTCAAATCCCATGAAACCAGTTGTTTCTTATCTGTTCCACATATTCAGTCCATGAACCTTGGGGAACCTGCTCTCCTCGTCAATGAGGGAGATGATGTTCATGGGTTTGATGGCGATCATATCCAAGGCGTCCTGGTTGTCGGTGAACTCTATGTGCTGCCAGTTGATGTTCTCCAGGTTGTACTCCTCCTGCTCCAGCTTGAAGACATGTCGTACGAAGAACTGCTGCAGGTTCTCGTTGGCAAAGTTGATGCAAAGCTGCTCGAAGCTGTGGAGGGAAGAGAATACAAGTCAGTGACATTCAGGAGAGGAAAGGTCAGAGGTGTTTGGTGTGTATGGATTGATGTGACAACAAAACTGTACTTTAGCACAGAGAAGGAAATATCTATTTGTTCTGGTTCTTATTACTTTTTCTACCATTAATTGTAAATAATTTTTCTGGTTGAAGGTGAGGATGAGGACAAGCAAATCCCACAAAGATGAGCTCAAACAAATGTATTTAAACAGTGAAAAAGAAGGAGAATCATTCGATAAACTGTTTCTTTTAAATTAAATATATTTTGTGTACCTGTTGACAGCAAAGTTCTCAAATCCAAAAATGTCCAACAGTCCAATAGAGCGTCTCATAACTTTAGGATGTGAGGACATAGGCTTGTAGATGGCAGCATTGATCTTCTCCACGATCCACACGAACAAACGACCATAAATACCCTGCAAACACACAAATATAAATAATAATTTAATGTACTTAATAATAATTATGAGTTGTATTACTGTAATTATTAACATTATAATTATTATTATTAAATGCCTCACTCCTCACTCAGGGACTAGTATAATGTACCAATGTACTTAATAATTATTAGTTGTATTATTGTAATTATTAACATTATTATAATTATTATTAAATGATCCTCACTCAGGGACTAGTATAATGTACCTATGTAGGTGTGCTATGGCTTTTTCAGCCAAAGATTAATTTGCATTTCTTTTTTCTTTGACACGTTTTAACTGACGTGTGTTTTACCTTGACAAAAGCATCTCTCACGTCTAAAGCTTGTTCCATGCTAAGTGGAGTGGAAACAGTTTCTCCTCTGGTGATGAGGGTGCGACTGGTCAAACAGTTCATCAGGTCCTTACTGTCCACCTGATACAGACACACATGGAGACACACACAGGACAAATAAGAGAGACAACAAGCAAAAACACACATTTTATGTGAACTTACATTAGCAAAAACAGACACTATGTCTGTATTTAATTTTGCTGTTGTGTGTGTGAGTGTTGGTATATCACCTCCAGCAGTGTAGCAGCAGTGCTAAGGTGAGGGCTGCGGACAACCTCACAGGCATCCAGGTTGTCATAGCTCCGAGCTGCAGATTCACAGTGAGTGTGTGCATGATTTAAAATTAATAATAATAATAAAAAACAGCAATCCAGAAGTCATTTTAAGTATATTACCTTCATATCGGAGGTTTCCCATGTGTAAAATAGCAGCCAAGAGTTTGGAAATTTCCCAATTCTCCTTGTCTGTAAACATTAATACCTGTATAAAAAGGACAACAATATTCCTTTAGTTGCTCTGTTTGTTGTTTTTTTCACCAGTATTTAATTTTGCTGCACACCTTCATGGCAGAGCGGATGTTGGAGTATTCCTTCATGTCATCACGGCCGTCACACACCGTACAGTTACCCTGCAGAGAGTGACAGTGACAGACGGAACAATTAAATAATCCCCCGCTAGGTGGCAGCAGATGGCTATAAAAGAAAAAGACTCAGATCTGTTGAAGCCCTTTGTGTGTGTCTTTCTTCAATTCCTGTAAGGCGAGGGGCTTTGGTACATTTTTGTGTGTTTTTTCAAATGTAAAATAAAATTGTAAGGGTGAGAAAGAGAAGAGTTCCTCACTATAGTCAGGTAGGTGTAATCTGTGGCTTTGCTCAGTCCCAGTTTCTTCTTCTCCTCTGCAGTCATTCCCTTCAGCATGCAGTAGAACACATGGTAGTTCCTCTCATCGTGGGCCTGAGCAGAGGAGTCATAAAATAGAAGCAATCTCAGTGAAACTCTCATTGTGATCCATTGAGTGCCAGTGCAGACAGTGCAGGTGAGGTGAGCATGGCTGGTACCTGTCGACAGACTCTGGATTTTTCTAGCAGGTACTGTTCTATCTTAGCTCCTTCTATAGCTCCTCTCTTGTTGAAATGGATGTCGATGTATTTCCCAAATCGAGACGAGTTGTCATTGCGGATTGTTTTAGCATTGCCAAAGGCTGTAAGACAATTGATAGTGATGGACTTATCTTCTTATGTGTTGGTAATTAATAATCAATTATGTAAGAATGGGTTGATGTTCTTACCCTCCAGTATGGGATTAGCTTCCAGCACCTGTTGTTCTATCCAGGAGTGTTGTCCACTTATTGCTGCCAGGAACTGAAGTATGAGTTTGGTGCTCTCAGTTTTCCCTGCTCCGGATTCACCGCTGTGAAAAGACAGTGTTGAGTAACCTATGACCTGAAGGTGGTGCTGTATGCAAAGGTACGTTTCTCAAGATACAACAAATATTTACTACATATAATTTATGACTGTCCTACCTGATGATACAACACTGGTCACGATTGTTCCTCTGCATGTTGAAGTAACAGTTGTCAGCGATGGCAAAGATGTGAGGTGGCATCTCACCGATCTTCTTGTTGGTGTAGAGGCGGATCTGGTCAGCTGTGTAGATGGGTAGCAGTTGATAGGGGTTGACAGCCACCAGGATGGAACCAGTGTAGGTCTACAAGAAGAGGAGCGAGACAAATGAACTGACGTATTTTGTAAAATAGGATAATTTATAGCTGTGTTATAATCAGTATGAGAATGAAATTGGTTTCCAATAAACAATAAACATGCATTTTACTATTTCAAATTATTTTTCAGTGGGCATCATGCAGACTGTCCATCCATTGCATGTAATCCTTGGTATATTATATTATTGGGAAATATATAAAACCAAATGTTCTTTCAGTTTTCATTGGCTCATCTGTGAAAGAAGCAGTTTTCACAAATACATAACATTCCAACATCTCAGCAGAATCTTCTTTCGTTTTCTTTTACGTTGTAGTAAATAATGGATGTTTGGATTAGGATTGTTTTAGTTAGTACATATACAAGAGGGGGGATTGGCTAACACCTAGATCAGATGTGGACCAATGACAGTTAGAGCGTATCACTATCATCACAGAAGATCAAGTGGCCAGAAAATAAATCAATCAGCAATCAGGCTTCAGCCTGGAGCAGAGGCATCAGTCCAGTAACATCTGAACATGACACCGCCGTAGTCAGGTTCGATCAGACTCTCATCCATCATATTTGGAAACAGGCCAATGAAACCACATGCAGTTTGATGATAAAGAGACAGACAAGACATTTTTGCAAGCTGCTGTGTTTGAGGCCATGCAGCAGTTAATGTGAGTCCATGCATCCCAGCCAAGATTAATCTCTCTCTCTCTCTCTCTCGCTCTCTTTCATTAACTGTGTCTGTCATGCTCATCTTCTGAGGAGCTGACTTACCCGGCCTCCACAGTTTGTCTTTAGAAGATAAAAAAAGACAGTGAAGAGACAAAAGAGAAGGAAGAAACTGAGATGAGAAAAGAACAGTCAAAAGTAAAGGTCTGAGCCTCGTAGTCAGGAGACAACTACAAAGAGACTGTCTGTCAAAACCTGGACAAAAGTTTAAACAGTTGTGACAGTGTTCCCTCTGAGGAGCTGAGTAATTGTAAAAATGTGAAGACAGTTGTAATAACAAAACACCATGTAGTCACTTTAAGACCACTCACATATATGAGCTTCTCTCTGTATCTGATCAGAAGGTTTCTCAGAATTCCAGCTTCATTCAGGTCTCCCAGGCGGATCATGTCTTCCACCCCATGGATGGAGGTGGGATGCATTGGCTTAATGTTGGTTGCATTCTGGGGAGAAATCCAGTGTTCCTGAAAGTGAAGAGTATTTTTACAGACACCATATTTTGAGTTATGTTTCAACAACAAATTACCAGGTTCATTACTTAGCAAAATGACAGATAAAGTACAATTACAGTAATCACAGGTAGGTTGTTTCAAACATTTTGGAGAAATAAGACGTCAGCTGACTCCAAGCTTAGTCTCTCATCATATGATTATTGTGATCTCTGACACACTCAGTTACATGGAGGCCAGAGTACTGTGGGAACAACAGCATTTTATTCATGACTCCTCGCTCTTCTTCGTGTCAAAGAGGTTTCACGTGTCATTTGTTGCTTGTTTAAAGCTGTGGGGTCTAATATGACATCTGTCTTATTCATTGAATTAGATAAGTACTGTATATGTTCAGGTCGACCTGACTTAAGAAGATTAGTACAACACTGAAAGCTCTTACGTTTCCTTCATCATCCAACACCTGGATCTGTCCTGAGTCACAGAGTTTAACCACTGCTCCAACTGGAACTTCGAACTCTCGACCACTCTTCAAGTCCAACCAGACATAGTCGCCCTGAAAAGGAAACCACAATTTAAGAACCAAGAACCATGGTTATAATGAGAACGTACAAAATGTACAAAAGCTATTAAAAGATTTTTTTGAATTTCCCACACCGTTACTGAATTACAACAGACACGTCTCCTACAGCAGGTTTAGATTAGTTAATAGAGATAGGTTGACTGGAGACTCTGGAAAACTTTCTCTGTCTCTGTGATTGTGTAGAAAAGTCAAAATATGGTCAAACACATAGTGTGGTCAGGTTGACTCTGGAGAACTTTCTGTCTGTCTCTGTAATTGTGTAGAAAAGTCAAAATATGGTCAATATCATTGGTCACAAAATGTGACTGACAGCTGGATTGTCCAATAGTAACAATGATGGTCAAAACCAGGATGGTTTTGAGTCAGTGTGCTGCTGTGCTTCTAGTTATCATACCAACAACAACTTTAACAGAATGTTACAATTATAACATAACAAAATAAAAAAACCCCGATATTTTCACATTCACATACAAACAGAGACATGTAACATATTAAATACACAAATCACACATATTATTTGATGTACTTTGGAATAAAGACAGGTAATGGCTCTTTCACTCTCTCTCTCTCACACACACACACACAGCATACCGGCAGCATAGTAGTATGTTTGGTGGCAGTGTTGACATTGCGTACTAAAGCCCATTTGGCCTGATCCTTCTCATAAAGTTCCACATAGTCTCGACGCTTGTACATCTTCACTGTTCACATACACACATACACTGTGTGAGTTCACGCAACTGCAGGTGAAAGGTTTTTGTACTGAGAAGTTTGAATTAGTTCTGGATCCTCTGGTTCCTCCTGCTCACGTGTGGACAGTTCTCAGACATATTATCCAGTAGGTCGCAGGTTATTTTCCTTTTGATGAATGAATTCCATACAAATCAAGTCAAATGGATGTGGAACCAGGGTCAGTAAATCCGTCATCCAGAAATGTGGTCTTCACTAAGTGTTTTTATCCAGCCTTAATTGTTAACAAACAAAACACTAAACTAAAAAAATAAAAATGTTGACAAAAAGTGATAAAAAGTCATCCTACTCCATCTGTTATATAACGTTGAAGTAACTGTCCCTCCAGCTCTCTCTCTCTCTCTCCCTGTAGCCATAACCTCTGGTCACCCATAGCAACAAGATGTCACTTCCTGCTCAGGTGTGTTCCAAAGGTGTTGGATTTCTGTATGGATAAAAACACTTCAAGCTCCTATTGCAATGTATATTCTGCAGCTTATGCTGGATGAACTGTGTTTCATGTCCGAGTCACACAGTGAACAATGTAACTACATTAATAATGATCATCTGAGAACTTGAACCACATGCATAGAGAAACAGAAGTCAGCCTAAAGGCTCATCCAGTAAAAATCCACACCTTAGCTAAAAAACAACTAGTGGTGGAGTCACGTTATGTTTAAATAACATTCACCTCATCAATTGTATTCAAAAGTGTATGAAAAAACACTGTACATCACTTGAATCCTACATTCAGTGGTAAATCTTGGTTTCAGACAAACATTTGCTCGCATTTATCATAAACAGCACTCTGACTGTTTAATTTAATTTCAGGGAGCATTTGAAAATTGACTATTTTAAATGTAATTAATATCATGGGTGGAAAACGCAGAGAGAAGTAGAATTTAACACGGGAAAAAATTACATACAGAAATGTAGACGTTTGACATGGCAGATTTTGGTTGGAGTAGAATGTGCATGCTAATGTATGTGTGTGTGTGTGTGCAGTAACAGGTGCTTGGTGGTGTACTGATCAGGAGGCTCGGTTTGCCAGCCCTTGAATTTACTTAATTAAACTAGGAGCATGTAACACACACACAGACTCACACACACACACACACAGACTCACACTCTCACATACAGATCAGAGCGAGCAAGGCCTCAATAATTTACTGAGGAGGATCTTTTTGTTGTCTGACTACGTGGCTGCTCATCTTTGATGTTTCGTGTTTTGTTTTTTTTCGCATCTATTTTTTAATCATTAATAAATCAATATATCGTAGAGGATACAAAAGGTTCAGAATCTAACAAGAAAGAACTGAAAATACATTTTACTAGTAGTGTCACAACTTCACAAACTTCACTAAGTTGTTGCCAAAACACTTGCTCGGTGTGAATAAATTTAGTGTTCAATAAAATTTGTGAAACTTATTCTACTTTATTTTGTAGGGTTAATATAAAATTAGTATAATTTTGAATACATTGCATTATACATTCCTACTCCCTCCCCATTTATGTTTTTTATAAGGATACTTCTAATTTTAAAACTATAAAGTCCATTAAGACAAATGTGTTTTGTTTATATGCATTCCTACTCCCTCCCCATTAATTAATTTGGACTATACTCCCCTTCAGCATACACAGACCATGTACGAGGCAGACCTGACAGACGCAGACCTCATTCGTGGCTGTGATGTCATGTTCAGAGTGAGTGAGCTGATGGGTGTGTGCTCACATCACATTTCTCATCAGGTAAATAATTCAGGACAGACATGAGCCACGTATTCACTTACAACTGTGGCTGTGACTCCTGTGTGTGGAGAGGTAACAAACCACAGACAAGATGGAGAAAAATAGAGACTACACAGCTTCACAACATATGTAATTTATAATTTAGTTACTTAGAAGGGGTTAGTATTTTTATCCTTGAGTAAACTAATAACTTAACTTTGATCACAGAATACATGAGGTGATATTAATTTGTGAGACAAAGAAATTACAACATTAATGGGTAAATTAAACTCCCCTCTTTAGTACAAAGAAACGTTGCCAAGTTATTCTGTTAAATCTGACTTTTGATTCGCGTTTGCATTATAAGCTCTCGTGTGAAAAAAGTGAGCATTTATGACACCTATTGGCGAGACCTAATACTGCAAGAAACTTCGCTGCTGATTTTTTAGCTATTTATTTATACACCTTGTTCTTACAGTCAAAGCTGCGTAACAACATCCTTTAAAAATAACAAAACTGTTCTTCATTTGTGCTTCTGACTCATTTAAAGCCGTATTTTAAGGCTCAAATTAATACATTAAAACTGAATGATAAACTTCGGCAAACAAGTTAATGGACAGTATACACAAGCTACAAAGGACGTTACTGTGGTGACATGGGCTCTTCTTTGTAAGCGTTAACAGTAGTTCACAAGGTGGAGTGATCGGAGCTCTAGCCCCATCTGCTGGGGTTTATGCACATCACAATTTGTTTCTGTTTTTCGTGGTAAGAAAAGACTAATGCAATAAAGTGGAATATTTATAGTACATGCAGCTTTGTTGATGTAATGTGATAATAAAGGCAATGGCTGCTTTGCTCATTTGCATTTAGATTGAGCAAGTCAAAGGTCAGAGGCTGAGATTTATTTTTTCCAACTGACCTTAAGCCATCCATTAAAAACCCAGACTGTGTTTTCTGCTACAGCGAACATTAATGTCTGGTTGTACCTCCAGACAAATGTATTTACATGTAGTGAGATAACCAAGGAAATAGAATTTACCACTCTCCAAAAAGAGTAGCAAAATGAAAACAAAAACTGCAGGACTCATTGCATGAAATAGGTTGTTATTAACAATATGGAGCCTAGTCTGGACCCCACTTTAAATCAGTTCTGTAAAACATCAGTATCTATTATCCCTTCTACTAACAAATCATGACCTATGACCGAGTAAAATCATGGAGCCTAGTCTCAAATCATGACCTATGACCGAGTAAAATGTGTTTGTTTTACATATTTATATTTAAACTGTCCTCACCTCGATCAGTGTGTTGTGTCCTGGGCTGTGATGCCAGACATTCAGCTCCCAGCATTCCAAAGGCCAATCAGAAAGACTCATGTCCAGTTCTGTTGCCATGGTAAACACTCGTCTATGTGCTGCGATATTTTCTAATTAACTCTACGTACATGTCCTGGTTACTACTTTGTAGCCCAAAAGTACAGTTCAAAAAGGTCCACACCTTAAAATAGCAGATTAACTGCAGTTAAATGTCTGTGTAAATCTATTCAAGAAAAAAATCAATTATTTTTCTATTTCTATGTGAAAATAAATGCCAGTCAGGAGAAAAGTTTTCACCCAATTTTTCTGTGCCTCTCCCTCCGGTTCTCTTTCTCTTTCTGTTTTTTTGTCACACATACAAATACACACACACACACACACTTCCTGTCAGCAAATACCCATTTGGGCCTCGACAGCATGGGTCGTAGGTGGAGGCTGTCAGAGTTGATTAGACAATTAAAAAGCTGAAAGATTCAGCCGGCCATTAAATGGGAATAAGGAACGCCGACACACACACACAAAAAAACAGAGTTACAAAATTAGAAATAATTATGGAAACAGTTGTGACTGTACCTGCTGTAGAATGACCATGGCTCTGGTTACTGTGCTTCGTGCTGGACATCAGTGGTTACATGAAGAACCTGGAAGAGTGTGGAAAAAGATATTTGGTTAATATAACAATGCATTTACTCTAATAACACACAGTACTTTGTATACATTTTACTACACTCATAAAGTGTTATGAACTAGTTTGTATTTGGACTGACAGTGTAGTAATACAAAAGTGGGGGGGGGGTGTACTAGTGACATTAATGATGTTCTGTTTCTGTGGATTAATTAAAGAAATACATAAATACAAATACATAATTACATAATAAATATGCTGACATTCTCTGGCAATATTTAAAAAGAACAAGCTTTTTTTTTACTCCTTCCCAACAGTGTATGAAACCTGTGGGAGAATGTGTTTGTAAATTATTCACTCTCTCATTATCCAGCCTTTTTTGGTTCATTTAACCTTTGACAGTGAGCAGCAGGAGCAGCTGCTGTTCAGAAGGAGGAACTCTTTGAAAGCAAAAACCCAAACCAAATGAATCCCCTGAGGAGTTTTCACTTCACTGGCAACATGTAAAACTGTTCCTGTTTACACAGCAGACACCACAAAACATTTCTCTTGTTGGTGTCAGAGATGTATTTTTCCAAACACTGCCACAACAGAGACAGAGTTTTACCACAGCTGTCACAAAAAATACAGGAATGACAACAGAAGAAAGTTCAGTCTACCACTTGACTACAGGTGAAAACCTTTTATACACACATTCACACCTACAGTCAACGTGGATTCTCCACAGACCTAATCCCTAATCTGGAATATGGCAGATATGGAAACTTTGTTCTTCTAACTCGTGTTGGCTGCTTCTCTATGACTAGCAGGAGATAAGGATTCATATTCTAATGCTTTAACAACAGCATCAGGTTATCAAGTGTGTAAAGATCAGCCATTTTATTTTATTTTCAAGAGCTTCTGCTGCATTTAACTCTCTGCCTCAATTTTCAAGACCTTCTGCTGCATTTAACTCTCTGCCTCACTGACCTTTGCTGATGAGGAAATGTCATTTCAAGGGTTTAAAATGGAAATATAAAGAGTTATTGCTCCATGAAACAATGAATGAACCTAGAAGATGTGAAATACAATACATACAGACGCACATACACACAAACACACACTCACTGAGAATCCCTATGAATATTTCAGCATCTAATTACCCCAGCTGATGTGGACACAGGTCGAGTGAAGTCATTTGTGGTGTGCGTAAGATATCAGATTTGTTTTCTGGTGTACATTTAGACACATTAACAACAACACAGTGAAAGTAAAACAAATATCTCAAATTTTAGGCAGAATATTTGAACAGTGAAAGGGAAGAAAGACAAAGTAGTAAGAAAAGGTGAAATAAAGCAGCAGGGAGAAGAAGAGATGGAAGATTCAGAGGACATCTGAAACCAGCAAAAACTGTTGAAAAAAAAGAATATATATATTCAAAAGAATATATATTCACTGAAGATCTTGGGTGTGTGATTGATCATTTAACATTTTGAGGGAGAGGTGAGAAGTAGAGTCTAGAGAATTATACTTTTGATTTATCATTACACTCGAACATGACATGAACCTTAATATTAGCACAAAATAGCTGATGATTCATGCATTATTTATGCTGCTGAAAGTGACACTAACATTTGCATCATTCTACAAGACAAATTATAATGATTTAAAACTTCTTGAAATACTGAACATTACAGTTATCAGTTTATTACCTGACCATTAAAAAAACTATGACAACAGAACAAACAGTTATCAGTTTATTACCTGACCCCGTGTGTCCATTAAAAAAACTATGACAACAGAACACCCAATACTTTCCTTAAAAGAACATGATCCAGTGATACACACACATATACACACACACTCATACGCAGTAAGGAGATTAACCAGAAAGCCAATGTGTCTCCTTAAGCCTTCAGTAACAGTTTGTCATTACCCTTTTGTGTTGTGAACTTCTTCCTCCTTCTTCTCCCTCTGTAGACTCTCCTGCAGGAGTTCTCAATGTCTTCTGTGGATGGAGTGATGAAGAGCTGAAAATGAGAAAAGGCAGGGGTTCTTCAGTAGGTGAAGTTAAATTAATTCCAGTGGTAGATAGAGAGAAGTGAAACCCTTATTTCCATCCTTTCCTGTCTCTTCTGACTTATCCTTCTCTCCTCCTCTCTCATTAAAAAAATCTTTTGTTTTTTCTTTCTGCCTTCTCCTGTGACTATTGTTGCTCCTCTCCTCAGTCCTCCTTACTCCTGCATCCCTCTGTCCTAGTAGTAGTTCAATAATTCCTCCTCCTCCCCCTCCTTCTTCCTTCTCTTTCTTGTTGGTATTAACAGCGACACGCTAAGCTGCTCATTCACTGCCACTGATCCCTGCTACAGTGGGGTGGTTAGCTGCAGCACCGGGGAGGTTGTAATCAGACACATACACACAGCGTAGGAACTGCCAATTTCCTGTTGAAAACAAACACATGATAAACATAAATGTAAACATTTTATTTACTTGTTTGTTTGTATATCATACCACATGGAGGATAGATATTGAATGAAAAAGATTTTTTTTAAAAACTTGAGCTTTGTTGTTAACATGTTTTGTTTAGTAAATGTTTTGTGATGTCAAAAGACAATAAGAAACACAAACAGAATAACACGACTCAGTATTCTCCTATCCTAAGACAAGTCTTATAGCAAAAAAAATATATATATATATATTTGAGATAGAAATGTATTTTGTGCATTTCTGTCTTCATTAAACAGCTCATAATAACATGGCCTAGAATAGTGCAGTTAAGTGC
>NC_024310.1:8144023-8156552 GCF_000523025.1 Cynoglossus semilaevis | reverse complement strand
TGTATATTTTGTGTATATGTGTGTACACATGTACAATAAAATATTCTTCTTCTGAATCTATGCCACAAAAATTAAAACAGTAAACAAAGAACAAGTGGTCTAGTCCTGTACTCGCTCGATGTCCCTAATTCAATGGCCGTTAAGTGTACCTTGCAGTATGTAAACCTGTAGCCAGTGGCACTAGTGGTTTTCTGGACCACTGTAAAGGCAAGTAAACATTAAAACTCTGTAAAACTCAAACTGCAGATAATAAAAGTAGTGCTTTCTAAAACATATAAGCATAAAAGTCTTAAAGTATTATAAAACTTAAAAGTATTATAAGGTAACTGCTTCTAAACTATATTTTTATATAGAATTATATTTGACAAAGCTAATGCTAAAAAGAAAAGTATCTACAGGCTACTGCAAAACAAGGCAAATTTGCAAAGCTTCTTCTAGATAGAGAAATATCACAATAAGGATATAAAAGACACTTATAGTATTCAAAATAGTACATGAAAATAGAATAAAGGTAAGAGTAAACAGGATATGGATGTGGATATAAATCCACAGAAGCTGCTTTCACATTGAATTCAATCAGACAAAGTGGGAACTACATAAAAAAAGGAAGAAAAAAACCCCCAATAATAATAACTAGCTCTTTTGAGCTCGTTTTTGGAAAAAACAGAACTTTTTTTTATCATGATAAAATTATGTCATTGATCATTGTTTAAGACAAACTGTCCCTTTGGACATGTCTCAGACAGAGTCTTATTCAAATGTTGGTGAGCACAGAGCTGGTGACTATGGCAACAGTGATGGTCCCAGGGAGGTCGTTGTCACGGCGATCTCCCTTGCCCCTCAGGTGTAGTGTCTGCTGGAATTCTCCTTGATCTGCCGGTAACTTTACCTGACCCAGGAAGGAGTCCATCAGGACATTGTGGTTGTAGATCTGACAGTGAAAGAAAAATGCTGTAAAAACAGACACCAGACACTAACAGGGCCTTTAGACAGTCATTTACATTCAAAAAAGAAAACAGCACTTGATAGTACGTTATAAGTCAACCAGTGAATTTACTTCACTGTTAACTAAGCTTACCTTAGAATTAATACGTTTTTACACATACCTCAATGCTGATTTGCTTGTTGATGTGCTTCCTGTAGAAGAGTCCCTTGGCATTGAAGACCGGGCTGCGAGTGCTTTTATGGACCGGAGAACGAACCTTGTCACCTTCACAGCGAATGATCACATATGGATCTGAAGCTGAAGGTAAGATTAGAATGATAGTGTCATCATACAAACAGCTTGTAAAATTACAAAGGTCTAAATGAGTCTGATGAAAGAAGTGATTCAGGGATGTCAAACGTACTTCCATCTGAGTCATGTCCTGCTACTCCGTTGGCCTGCAGCACATGGACCTGAGTGACCAGAGACGGATAACCACACAGACCTGACCAGCAGGTCTTTGGAGGCTCATGAAGAGTCAACTCTCTGTAGAAGAAAACACGTTACTTAATATTCATGCAATACTTAGAAATTAGTTTTATTGTCTCTTTTATTTTTTAAAAAGAATGGCACCTACTTGCAGTCTGCAGATACATCAGAGAAGATGCGGAGCAGGAATTCACCCTCCAGACCGGGTTCAAAGGTTGTTGGTATGACAACATAGCGCCCCTGTGTCAGTTCGATACGTAAAAACACAGACCTGGAGTTGATGTAAGTGCTTCCTCCAACCTTCTGTTGGTTCACATGCATACGGTACATCCGGTTTAACTCCACCTGGACGCAGAGAGCAGCAAATTTTACACTTCTCTAAATACAGTGATAAAAAAATACCAGTGTAGATGTAATGCTAATAGCTCAGCTGACTCTGTGTATGTCAAAGCCAATGGGCAGGTTTTCACCCCGCCCCTCTCTCAGTCTGGCCCTGCGGTCTTGCTGTAGAAGACAGATGAGAACCTCGTCCTCGGGCTTCTTTACATCAAACACGTACTACGGCAACAAAAAACAGGAAAACACAAATGTTGTTGGTCATTGCATTTTTTCCTCTGTGTTTAAACAGCCCAGATGAGTGAAATGACAGCTGAACACCTGTGGGTTTTGGAGGAAGCTGTGCTTGTTGTTAGTACAGCCTCCAGCTCGGTTCATAAGTGGATCGTCATGTCGACGCCAAGATCCTCGCATGACCACTTCCTCCCAGGTCTTATGGAAACTAAGGTAGGATGTGTTGATGAGGCGACACAAGATAAGGTCCGTGAAGTTAGCGATAAAATCATCAAAATTCATCCTGCAGAAAGAGACGAAGATAAAAGAAGGAAAGATGAAAGATTAAAATGCAAATTTTGCTTCCTGTTAACTTTACATCAAATAAAACAGAAAACAATGCAAAGTATTACTACTGTAAAGGTTTATACAGGCTGCTTTCTGAGCTATTAGTTGTTATACATAGAAAGGACCTCGATCCCACCACCAGAGGGAAGCATTGCTCTTCAGATCTTACCAGAACTCTCCGTCGTCCTGCACAGTGACTCCGATCTTCTCTCGCTCACTCTTACTGACTTTGTTCCACTCTTCAGAGCTGCAGGTTAAACAGACACAGGTCACTGTCTTCCACTGTTAGTGACGTCACTGAGAATATATTTTTTGTATGTATTACAAATACACACAGTTCATATCTGCTTGTCATACATACGTATAAACATATTACTAATGTAAATATTAGGGACAACAGCAGAATCTGTATCCTCTTCTATCTCACCTATCACTCCAGGGCCCGTTCCACTCTCTCTGTCCCCATGGATTTCTCATGCGGATCATGGTGAGTTTGTCTGACCTGAAATAGGCCAGCAGGCCGTGGCCAAGCCTTACCCTGCGGACATCAGTCACTGCATAGGCATGCCCCTTTACCAGTCCACAGGACAGTCTGGCCTCCATGTCTGCCGCAGTGGTTGCCTGGAATGATGAAGTAGCATAATGAAGATTTCCCTTTCAGGATTGTTTCTTTTTTTGTTTCTATTTCTATTAGTTCCGTTTGATCTACTTATCCTCACCCGGATGGAGCAGCTGATGAGGCCTCCTCTGTTGTGAACTTTGAGGACTCTCTCAAACAGATCGTTACATTTTTCCTCATCTCCTTTGTATCCATGTTCTAACAGGTCAAGTGGTTCTGAAACCCCACCAGTGAAGTCCACAAGAGCATCTGCAGTGTTGCCGCCATCCAGTGCTTCGTAGCATCCACACATTCTTGAATAATAAATGTTTGACAAAGATGTTGAATTAGTGATTTAAAATAATTACTGAACATACTAAACATGAATTGTGATTATCATCCAAAAGTGATGCACAAAACTGCATATCCTGTAATCCAGGAATAAATATAATATTCCGTCACAGGAACAAGCATATTGGGGGAATATACTTACTTGGCGTATGCCTTCTCCACCAGTGCGCTCCAGAACTCATTGCTGTCTTTGGAGTGGCAGTAAATCAGCCCTTCATTTGCAGTAGGCAATCGGTCGTCAATAACGACGTCCACCCACTCACCAAACCTCCAGAACCGGAAGTGAAAAATCCCAGCATACAAATCTGGTTTATCCTTATCCCACTCCTGATCTGTCCAGTCAGGGATTACCTGGAAAGAAAATAAAACAACAACTGATCACAAAATGTATGAATAAAGCAATACAATAAGTCTTCTGTTTCAATTAAAACCTGTTCAGTTGAACACAACACTGATATATACACAAAGAGCTTCTTCAACCTTTTTGGTTTGGGGATATCTGCTGTCACCTCATGGAAAATGCTACTGAAACAAGCTGATCGGCTGTTAATGTGAAGAATTGTGATTGGCTGCCAATAAGCAAACCATATACATATATATACATATATAAATATATACATATATATATAAAGTAGAGTAAATATATGTAGTTTAAAATCACTGCATCAGGAGAACCCCGTTTCACACAATGTTTTAGTGTGTAAGTGTTTCCAAGTACTCGGTTTGTTTCCCCTTATTTACCTGTTGTGTATAATTAACAATCAGATGGTGACAGTTTTAAGTCTTTAACGAGGGAAAGTCTTTCACCAAGGTCCCAAGATCCCCAATGACAGGTAGACACACAAACAGAACACACACACACACACAGGGACAACATCCGCAGTGATGTGAATGAATATAAATAAATAAGTGATCCATTGAGGTAAGAACAGCGCAGTTCTCAGAGGCCCTTAGGAAACTGACAGAATTCCCTCTTGTTCGTCATCTATGCCGCCTGTTGCTTAGCATCCTCACACACCACCCACCTGCTTAACGCCTGAAAAAAAGCTCAAAGGTTTTTCATTTGAGATTTTGACACATTACGTACATTACACTTCAGATACGGTGGCCAGTTAAAAAAATGTGGGTTACATTAAAACACAATTACCGAAAAGGCACAGAGACGATGATAATGTGGAGTTTTGTTTTAATTAAGTTTGGTACTAAAACGTCACAGTGCAGGTTTGAAAAGAGTGACACACATTGATCTCATCTACAAACACACGCCCCTCTCCACTGATGACATATCAATCAATGTGTCCTAACCTAATGCCCTGAGGGCAGTGAGAGCAACAGGGAGGGAGGAGGGGTGGTAAGAAGGTGCAGGGAAAAAGAGAGAGCAACAGTGAGGGAGAGAGACAGAAAGAGCAAAAGAGAGGGAAACTCTTGCAGAGCTTCATCTATAAGAGCATCAGTACAGACAGGACGGTCCTCCACTCATTCAGGACTTGATTGACATATTCGGACATGGACAAGGCCAAGGCCAAGGGTTCCTACAACTCCATCGTACTGGCATTCAAGGAAGACACTGCACTGACCGAGGTAAGGGCTGCAGAAAACTTTTTATAAAGCCTCTTGTAGGCATAACCGGAATAATGCAGGAAAAAAACATTGAGAAGATTGGACTATTTTTTGCTGTGTACAGACTGTAAGAATATAATAGTCCAGTTTATACATCTTTACTAAAGATAAGCTGTAGTTTACATATGTTTTTTAATTGTGAAAACATACATTTTCCAACATTTTAAACATCTTTAAAACTTAGCTCTACTGGTTTTGTGCGTCGTTGATGTCTAAAAACCATGATTTTCTTGGAAAATGGAACTTGATTTTCAAAACTATATGTACTATCTACTTACAGTAATAATCATAGTTTAACTAGGTTAACCATTAAAGACAAACATTACTTAACATTTGAAATACCCTACTCCTGCTGTTGAGGGTGCTGGTACCACATGCATAAATGTAATTTATTTAGTCCTTTAATTCTGTTGGTCACTTCATTTTTAAGACTAGGTTTATATTTACCTTCTAAAACAGGCGTTTGCCCAGTGGACAATGCTTACATCATGACAGACAGATCATGGCCAGCAGGTTAAACACAGCAGTAGAGGCAGAGGTGATGCTGAAATTACTCACTTTTACATTATTGAACTACTTTTCATTGGTTACCAGTGAAAAGTACTTGAAAAGAGAAAGGGAAATTAGACAATGTTTTCAAATGGGAGACATCTTTCTTGGAATTCTTATTGTATCAATATGGAGTTTTATTAAGGATGGGGATTATGGATCTAGTGGGCACTTGGTGGTCACTGGATTGAACAGTTTTTAACAAATTCTCTTCAAAACCTCCTAAGCTGTATTTCCTTAACCAATTGTATTCCCACTGCAGATGATGCGTCTACGCGTTGCTTCCTTACAGCGGTCAGGGCAGAAACGCCAGGATGGTGAGCGTCTGCTTCTGCCCCATGAGGCCGTTTATCGACTCGACTTCCGAAACCAGGAATTGAGCTTCTCTCGTTGGAACCTGTTTCTCTCTGGCCACGGACGTGTCACAATCACAGGCATTTGCCAGCTCTGGACCCCTGACCTCACCAACCTAATGACACGTCAGTTATTAGAACCCATCGGAACATTTTGGCGCAACGCCACTGACCCTAGAGATTCTCAGCTAAAATGTCTGGAGGCAGACATGCAGGAGTTTGGTGAAAGGATCGCTGAGCTAGCCAAGGTCAGGAAGGTCATGTATTTCCTGTTTGCTTTCAAAGATGGAGCAGAGGCAGCAAATCTCCGCTGCTCACTGGAGTTCAAACCAGTTAAACAACAGTGAACGTCTGTGATATTGGGTACATCAAAATGTTTACCTTATATAGCAAACTAGAGCAAAAAGAAATATTTCAGCCAATAGAAACAGAATACAGAGCACAAAGCCTCCCTCTCCTGCTGAGCCTCCACTAATGTATCCTTCAATCTTTACTGCCACCAATCAGGTTTATTAACCACTGAAGCCACATATATTACAACAGATGGCATCCTTCAATCTTTACCAATCAGGTTTATTAACCACTGAAGCCTAATTTGACCCATAAACTTCTCTGGGCCTAGACTGAGCCCCCATAGATAAAAACACATAATACACTACTCGTCATCTGGTATAAATAGTTGAATGTTTATGTGATCAACCTTTTTTTAAATAAATAACTAAAAAGAAAAACAAAAAGTTGAAACAGAAAAACAAAAAAGGTTCAGAATTGACATCTAAATATTTAACTTATAAAAAAAGGCAAATGTAAATAAGTCACAAAAACTGTTTACCTATGAATAGAATTATTAAAAAAAGATTTTTAGATGTAAAACGTGGCTTTTTGTGATCATCTCTTTTATATTGTGCAATAACTGTCTTTGTTTTTTTTCTATCTTTCAGTGCTCATTAATGGCTTTTTGTGATCAGCTCTTTTATATTGTGTAATAACTGTCTTTGTTTTTTTTTTTCTATCTTTCAGTGCTCATTAAAGTGAATAGTAATGAATGGAAATATCACAAACATAATGCATGACTTTCTGCCTGACACACTGCAGAGATCAATGGAGTGACATCTATTAAATATCGAGTGAAAGCCATCCATGTGCTCTCTTTGGTGGTAATTAATATATGGGTGAGTGGACTGTGGGGGTAGAAGACAGCGATAGACGGCAGGGGGGAAGTTACATCAACGCAAAATAGTTTCAGTTCATATTCTACAGGTCTCTGATGGTCTAAATATATAAACATATTCAAGGACAGACTGTAATTTGCATTGAAAAAAAGATACATAGTAAACACTAATATGATACAACCAGGAAATGATGCCAAGAGGGCAGGACAACCAAATGACAAAAATAAACCCTCAGTAGACACGATTGTGTGTTTCACACCAGGACAAACGTCTGCTGCACAACAACCTCTTGTACTGTAGCAACAACACCTAAAGCTGATATTAATTTGCTTTTAGCTGGTGGAAAACTTAAAGGACCTAAGAGAGCCCACAGGAGGAATGAAGTAACTATCAGTGGAAAAAACACGGACACATCCCAGGAAACACAATCTCAACTAATCCTGCTAAGAACCTGCAGTATATACGATTAGGTAACAGACAAACATGGAAATATTGAAAAAAGTGCTTATTGTTAAAGTACTGAGTCACTTAAAAATAATAATCAAAAATAATTTCAAAGTTAAAACATTTTTATTCAGTGAGAGACAAGATGTCAGACTGGAAAAGGGCAATTCCTACACTAAAAGTTTCAAATATATTTACATTCAAGGCTTTGTTTTAACCACATTGCCACACATTCACTGTGTACTGTAGCCCTGAAATGAATGTGAATAACAACCTTTCAGAAAAAAAGAAAAAAAATGCTAAGTCATGGAATCATGGAAGTAAATCCAAAAAAATGTGGAAAGTTCTGAGTTTCCAGGAACAACACACCAAACAAACGCCTTAAAAAGGATGACAGAGGACAGCCATGAATTTATGATGACTGTATTTGTAAATTCACTATACAAACATCACAAAACAATTGTAAAAGCTTACAAAGGGCAGTCATGCATGGATTTGTATCATACCTGAAAAACAGGTTAATGGTGCCACCTAATGGATTCAATTGTTACTTATTTTTACTCTTGGTTTTGTAATGATACATGACACAATATATGACATGACATGATATGATACAATATATGTGCGTAAGTGCTGTCCATCCTGTCACGATACCTCACTGACCCACAAGGGGGCGGGATCTGCTGTAAAACTATGCATGAGTATCATTTGCGTATCTCCAATGACTTGGTGATGAAGCCAAGAATTAAACACACTCCACAGCGGTAACCAAAAGAGGAAATAAAACATGGACAAACCGTGTCTGTGTGTTTGGTCTCACCTTCTGCCATAAAGACTCTCTGGAGGCCAAACTAGAGCAGGCAGCTACAAACCAGCAGTTTCCCAGCTGGCCTTGATGCAGGTCGTGGGCGCTGATACCATCCACAAACAGCTGTGGGTTGCTGCATAACTCCTGCAAAACCAAAATGTAAACTGTAAATCACATGTGAAGCATATTTTCTGTAGTTTTTTTAATTGAACTTGGCAACTTAATTTCTGTCAGTCATTGAACAGATGTTGTGAGGAAGCCATTCAGTAGTAGCAGCAGTTGGCATGACTGTAAAAAGGGTGTATCCTCTGGGCTTTGGGTTAATCATTATACTATAAATTCTGGTTACAGCTTCTCACCATTTAACTAAGTATGACCTCTGAATGTTCAAAGTGAAAAACAGAGATATTTCAAGAGGATGGAAGCAAAATGATAGAGCTGGAATAAACCTGAGACACACCACGCAGGTTCCACTCAAAGTCTTACTCACTGACTGGTATGTGACTGACATTGAGATTTACTATGTAAATTGTTTACATTGATCCCTCCTCATAGCCACACGGTGCTTAAGACTGCTAATGTATGCTTAGTGCTCATAGTCAGTTAGTCAAAGAGAATTATTTTATTGTCTCTATACTGTTACATTGTTTATATATTGTAGTTAGTTAATAAACATCCTGTGTTTAATCATGACCATAATCATAATCAACTGATAATAATCAACGTGCTTAGTGCCAGGCAAATACACACAATGTTGCATTGAGTTAAGGGATAGTGGATGAAACTACAAAGTCCTTCTTTGAAGGTAAGACCTGCTCTTTTGCCCCAGCAAAAAAAAGTTGCTATTTAAATCCTGTGGGTTCCCAGTAAATTTTATGTTTTCTGTGAAGTCACATGACAAAATGTCTGATGTATATGTATAGAAACCAAAGAGAATGTTAACTCCTCTTAAATTGGAAGGCACTACTTTAAATGCACAAGCTGTACTATTTATACAAACGCACACACTAACCACAAAACACGTCAGGACCTGAGGACCAGTCTGGGTGGTTCTATTTAAGCTTCTTCTTTTAGTTCAGGTGCCACAGATTTTCTCTTGCTATGAACAGGAAGCCAATCAAAAAGATAGGAAAAATTTTTTAATAATATTTCATTTTAGCCAAGGGTTCACCTAAACCAAATCTATAACAACTTAACTTTAATAAAAGTTGATGGCGTACTTTAATTCACAATAAAGTCACAAAATGACACATGTATAGTCAAACTGATAAATGTGTGTCCAGAAGTACTTTGGATGTCGTGAGAGTGAGTGTTGACAAATGGCAGTTCAGACAGTAAAGATCATTCACTCGGTGGGTCTGACTGTGTCAGTACTTCTTTCTCTAGTCTTACTCATAAACCGCCTTCAGTCAGACTTACCACTAACCACAATGTTTGTTGTGCACTGGATTTGTTTTTCAATGTTTGTGTGTTTTTTCTAATCTGTGAGGTGACACAATAACAGGCTGACAGAAAGCAACCACATTTTCTTCTTCCCCCATCTCGTTCTGTGACATTCATGCTTAATTTTCAGCTGAATAGAAACAGAGCATCACCTCAGGTCACTTTGTTTTTGTTGATGAATAGAATCAAAACCAACAGTCCTGTGTTGCACTTTGTCCTCGTACTCGGAGCAGTAATTAATTTATTTTCTGTCTAATATTGGTATTTTTGGAAATCAGGAATCAGGAAATGTTATGTAGCAGTGGTAGAAAAGTGTTTTCACATTTGACGAACATGGGGGGGTGCTCTAAAAACATTTGCTACAGCTTCATAGAATCAATGCTATTTACCTAAATGTTATTTCAATATTTGACATGTGGTATTAACGTTTGTTCAGTGAGATCTGACACGCCCTTTATACAAGCTGACAGCCGGAGGCTTAAGGGCCCTTATCTAGGACTGTAAAGTTATGATAAAAAAACACGGAGCATGAGACTTCCGAAACTGACTCCGTGTAAGTGAGTTATAATAGTAAACAAGTGTTACAGTTAATCTGCTCTGGTCAGTTTCTAATCCGTAGCTGTGTTACAAGAATTTTGATACGTGCAGCTTGTAAAACATGTTGTCACTCTGTACATAGCTGGTTTCCTCTCTCTCCATCTGCACTCCCTGAACAAATCAATATTATTGATCGACTGGAGTGCTCTCACATTCCTGTTTAATCATTTAGCAGCTCAAATTGTCAATGACTGACAGTAAAAGTGAACTACATTCAATGGAGTGTTCAGATGCTGGGGCGAACTTAATTCACAAAATAAAATATTTAAAAAATAACAGGGGCTTCCTACCCAGCAGAGTCAGTCTACTGAGTTTGCAGAAAAGAAAAATTGGCACAGTATTTATCCTGTTTTGTCCAAGTCTATGAAATATTTCCAAATTCTAGGTCAAGAAGTGAAATCATATGATATCTGTTCAGTGGTCTGCATTATAACATCATGATGCTTCTGTATGCATAAGGAAGTTTTATTTATGTTTGGATCTATCTTCACTTAAAATCACATTAGTATTTTATTGTTGTTTTTTTACTGGAGTACTATGAGACCAGAACACTTCTCTTATGAGTCTATAATCCTGGATCCCATCATTGACTGTGTGCAAACAAAGAATGAGAAGAATGGGAGGTGTTATTTTAACTTAACCCCAAGTTCACCTGCTGCTCAGTGGTGAGATATAAAGAGCTACTACCTGGCTGAACAAAGACCTACTGTATACAGAGATGTTTCAGAAAAACATGTTTTAGATTTCGTATTCATTCACTGTGTCACAAGCAAATACAACAGTGGTAAACAAAATGGTAAACTAAAAATACAGTATTAACACTGAGTGTGACCTCAATGAAAGCACTACTAAATAACACTGAGTGTGACCTCAATGAAAGCATGAGGTCATTTGTGTGTGTGCGCCAAGACTTCTACAGCGTATACAGTAGCAGATAAGACATGGAAGCAATTAGGCAATAACTCTATAATGTTTCATGTATCATGTTTCAACAAAACACAACAAGGCAGCTGTTTTTGTTGCTGCAAAAACGCTCTGCTCCATTGAAATACACCGTTACTTAAAACACACTGAATTTATTGGAACACATTCCACACATTCTTCTCCCTATCCTGTCCACAACAAAATCAGTTCTTTTGGTTCTTTTTAATCTGAAAACCACTTTAACCACCCACTGTGTCATGTCTGGTCTTTTTCTGTCCTCTCTGCAAATCATCTGACCTGTGATTTCATCTCTGTTGTCTAATTCAGTACCTTATTCAGCAAAGTTACTCAATCCTCCAAATGTCTGCAGTCATTATTTTTTTTACCATTATACATCTAGAGAGCTTTAACATATAAAATATCCATATCATCTGGATCTGTTCCTGTTTCTCACCTTGGGCCTTTTCCAGGTGACTCTTCCGCTGCGGTTGCTTTGGTAGAACAAAGACTTGTCAGATGCAGGAAACAGTGGGTCTTCAAAAAGATGACCGTTCAGCCGACACTGTCTCCTTAGTGCAGCAAAAGACTGGCCTTCATATGGAACAGCCATCTCCCTAAAACAGAACCACACAGATTAGATTACTGTATTGCAGATCATTCGACAACATTGTAAAAACACCATGAAGTCAGACAATTTCACATGCCCAAACCTACAGCTCAACAGGTTAATGGCATTATTCAAGATGTACTGGAAAAAACAAATGTTTAACGAAAACGCATACAGCATAGATTTAATTTGACAAAGTAGGAAATAGTGTAAAGCAAAAGAAAAGAAAGCATGTGTCACATCACATGCTGCACAGATTATCATGTTTACTTTGCAGTTGATCTAAAGTCACACACGACAGCCTGTCTGTTTGTCTCATGCCATTCAAACTGTTTCTATAGGGATCATTGTTTTCTTAATATTTGTGTCGTAACCAGGAAATCTCAAAGTGAAGAGGGCGTCTCTCTTATTCTTCTCCCAGAAGCTTTTCATGTTTTTTTAAAGAGAATTTATACAGAAAAAAGGCATTAAACTACAAAACTAGGTGTTAATTGAGCTCTCCCTGGTTTAAATCCAGCTGCTACAAGTGTACTCTAGGCTGCTTCGGGAATGGAACTAAAAATGTGCTAATATTGGTTACCTGCAGATGCAATCTTTAAAGAAAAGAAATTATTATGTTATTCTACAATAAAACATCTAACGTTAACACAATGAAATTAGTTTTCTCATCACCACATCCAGCTTATGCTATCACCTCAATGCAAAACATGCTGCTGCTAGCATGAACATCAACAATGCTAGCTACGACAAAA
>NC_024310.1:8104210-8142932 GCF_000523025.1 Cynoglossus semilaevis | reverse complement strand
AATTCATTGTATCCTGTATATAAATATAATCGTTTTATTGGTGTTGTGTTTCATGAAAAGCATATATTTTATTTTGAAGGTAAAAGCCGGAAGTAAGTCTATTTACTCGTGTTCCTTGAAAATGAAACTTTTTAAGGTTTGAACATTTTTGTGTCATCGTAACCAACTCGAGCAAAACATTCGACAGACACTGTGCTGTATTATGTCTCGTTCGGTTTCTACAAATAATGAAAACTGTTAAAAATGTTTTGCTAACTTCGATAAAATGTGGAGACATATTAAAATGCTATTGAAATTTCCCGTAAACTTCACTTTACATTTGCAAATTAAGTTTAACTTGTTTGTACCTACCTCTGAGTTCTTTGGTTTAACGGCTACTCGGTGTTTAAAACTCTGTTGCTTTCGTGTCTCCTCTCTGTGTTCCCCGCGTTTCACTTCTTTCTGTGTCAGGACATTGGTGTTCACTTCACTCACTTCAGGGCAGCAATCACTGAGTAGGAGGAGAAATGGGGAGGAGGAAGGAAAAGCTCCGACTGCGCTGGGACTCGATCCGTTCTAAAAATGAGTGAGACCGAAGCTGTGATGCATTCTAATACTGCTCGGAAAAATTACCACCACTAACTTTTGTCGGCATTAACTGACTCGTTCATCGTAGTTGATGACATACTGTTTTGCTTTAATGTCATATATTTCATTCTATCGATATTCATTGAAGCATGTCCATTCAAATTATATTTCCATATCAGCGTTTTACTTTGAGGGTTAGGGTGTTCTTTTTCAGACACACGTTTCTATTGCTGTCATTTTTGGTTGAGTTCCATTAAATTCAACGACAAACTATTCAGTTTTTTTTAAATATTGTTCACTACTGTTCTTCTAGTTATTTTTAAATCTTACTTTGTTTATGAAATCTGTACTAAAATTTAGAGTAACTTTAATAGTTGCCTGTATCCATTTTCCACATCGGAAATTTATTCATTTTTAGGCCGTAAAAAATGCACTAAAGTTCTAAAATGGCCAATGCATTTGAAAGATAAAACGAGCGCCACAGTTCACCATTGGTTTTGTGCTATGACAAATCAAATAAGTTATTTCCTTTTTATAATAAATTTGGTGTTACTTGTTTCCACGGAGCAATTGTCTCTATATAAATATGCATAAAAACTGTAAAAGATAAAATGCACTATCACTACTTAAAAAACAGACAAATAAAACTCAAACGTACCAGGGAAGCAGAAGTGGTAGTTTATATGCTAAAATGGTGGTTTGCATGCATCCATGTGATTAGTATTAGATTATTAAGTTTTCTGTTGTACAAAAACATTACCCTATATTAATTACCTTAAGGCCACAAGGTGGCGTGTTAGCCTCACGACTGTAAAAAGTCACCCGCTCATGTCCTAATTTGGACTAGTGGTTTTACAGTATGGGTTTTGCCATATACAGTATGAGTGTTCTACGTGCGCTCTACGTTTACCACAATCAACTTTGAGAGTAGTTTAAAGTTTATTTGAATACGAGTTCCATTTTGTAATTCTGGCAAGCCACAACAAAACACACCTGAAAGTATTTTTAGAGCAGCTATAAATATGATCAAATATGAAAATTCATCAATGCAATAATTTCAGCCCTGAACATGTATATTGATTTATCTTTGTGCTAAAGAAATATTTAAATGTAAACAAACAGAGGAAAACAACACCAGCACAACTGTGATCTTTATAGTACACTGTAAATATCAGCAGATTGGAACACTGAAACAACCGCTGCAGAAATGCTGGGTCTTTGTGACCGGAACATTTATCAATGTTTTCTCTGTTGAGTTCTCTTTGGGTTCGGTTTTCTAATTTGTTTAGTTTGCTGGTAAATATGACAATAAAGTTTTTTTTTAGTTTTTTTTTTATTATTTTTTTATTTATTTTAAAGCTAATACTTTTTGTAAAATAGGATCAGTTTAGACAAAACTTAATTTTTCTTAATTGTCCTTTGTTCTGTCTGATACTAAGAGCAGGTGTTTTTAAAACAAATGTCTCTGTCCCTGCAATGTGATTAATCTTTAACATCATAACAGGCAAAGACATCCGTTGTGTCATGTGAGGAACTGCACTTTACACTTCAACAGAGGAGACAAGGAGAGACAAAAACACGTCCATCTGACATGTTTGTTCATACATGAAAAGGAGAACACGGCTTCATCCAGGGCAAACTACAACAACCACCACAGGTAAATAACGTAGAACTTAGACTGAGGATAACTCATACTAAACTGTTCACTTCTTACCGGAATCCTGGACGATTGTCACTCAGGTTTACTGTAAAAAAAAAAAAGAAAAAAAGAAAGAAGGGCAAACATGCTTTAATGCTGCAGTACTGTAGAATTTAAATTAATTTACTTGAACATATCTGTTATTAATGATTTTTATTCATTTGATTTCCTGGAGCTGTGCATATTCATTGTTTCATTTAAAGATTTGATACTGTAAAACCAGTAACATTTTTAACACACATGATAATCGGAATATTGAAGACATATTCAGCTATCCTTAATTAACTCATATAGTAGTATTAAGATGGCTCCTTGAAAATAAAAACCTTTTGCAACTTATTTTCCTCCTCAGACTAAAAATGCTAACCAGCTGGTTAACATTTACTTCTCTTGTGGCTGCCTCAGCTAGTCCACAAAGAGCAGCCTACGGCCAGCTTCCACTCACCGTTGCACCAACCTGCAGAGTCTACATTTTGCCAAAGCTGGAGTTTGTTTTAAACTGTGGGGATGGAAAAAATACTGGTCAGTATTTGAAACCAGAAATAAAAATAAAGTCCTTCTCAGACACATGTACAGATCACCTGTCACTTATTTTACTTGATTGAGCCCAGTAAAACCACAATAAAAAAGGGGCATAAATGCATATAGTTAGGCAAAGACTTTTTATTGTTAAAACATAATTTGTTAAAACAGAAAGAAACACTTGCAGCTCTTTGTTACCTACCTCACCTGCCTCTACATTACCTTATGCGCAGGTCTAGTCCAGTACTGGCACACTCCCTTTGGTGAATTTACATTTCCTGGAAGTCACAATGAACGGGATCCTGTTTTCATGAACCAGGATGGCAGCCTGGTCATCTCCAACAGTAGCAGCTTCCACCGTGGGCTGTACTACTGCCTCCTGCAGTCCAGACAGGGAGCCTCACTGTGGCCCTATGAGCTCCACACCAGTTATGACCATGAAGACGACCAGGACATTAATGGAGACCAACGAAGCAGCAGCTGCCATAAGCTAAGAGTTAGGAGAAATGCTGAGCCTGAAGACAAGGAAGCAGGGGTTTCAGAGGAGCGGCTGGCAGGAGCTGTGGCAGCATCAGTACTGCTGACTTTTGTGGTGGGATTCAGTGCTGGAGCTCTGGCCAGAAAACATATCATGAGGTGAGAAATAGAATAACACACCAGACACACATTTAGCTTCAGAACCACAGTTTTGTTTTGTGTTTAAATACCACAAACCAATCAATGATGATTTAGGTTGAAGACAAGTTTTCTGTACGTCCTATGCTACTATAAAAATAAACATATAGATGGTCAATGTCTGACCGTCAAACAGACCAACACCAGCTGCTGTATTTCAAAAATTGTCTTTTTAGTTCAATTTAACCAGCTTCTTTTTCCCTCCCAGGTGTTTTCAAGCACTCATTGCCAAAAAACGATCATTTCAGCGTCAGCATCGGCGTCGGTCTGATAGGACAGACGTAGGCTGTGAGATCTCCATAGCAACACTGCCTGTTATGTACGACAACGTGAGCTTTGAAATGGGGCAAAGTGTGGACGACTTGGACATGAATGCCACAGTTTCTTCAACATCAGCATCTCCTCCTGAGAAACCCAAGAGAAGCTTCAGACACAAACGAGAGGAGGGGCAGGAGACCACAACCTACCTGGAGAGATGTGACCACAAGGTGGAGGAGAGGAGGACAGGAGAGCAGGAGGAGCATGGAGGAGGAGAGCTGAAAGAAGGGAGTGAAACTGAAACAAATCAAGAGATTAACAGCAAGGACAGAGAGGACAGTGGTGAGGGGAGAGAGGAAAAAGGAATGCTGGAAGACAAAGAGGATGAAAGAGATTTAGAGGAAAATGGAATAGAATGTGAAATGCACAAGGAGGGAGAGAGAGGCGTCAGCTATTTGTATTTGTCAGATGTTAATCGCATAGCTAAAACAGAAGAAAAGACATACAGTGAGGATGAAGAGAGAAAGGAGGAGATGCCTGGTCAGAGGGAAGAACAAGACAATGAGCAGGAGAGAGAAGTTGGAAGCAGAGAGAAAGAGACAGATGTTGAAACTAAGGATGAAGAGCAGGAGGTAGATGAAGGTGAGAAGAGGTCAGATGAAGAACAATCTCAGCACTTATCTTCAGACTCAGACGATGAAGAAACAGGCACCGAAATACCAGAGGACACAAAAGACGAAGGTGGCAAAGGGGAAAAAGAAGCGTTGTCCTCTCCCCCTCGTCGCAGAAGAGTTATACGCCTGTACCAGTACGATGAAGATGGCCAACGATACTGCCACCTTCCAGAACCTTCTCCTAAAGAACCATCTCCTGTCCTGAGGCAGAAACAACGCTCTGTCTCTCTGACACGGCTCAACACAATCATGGCTGCTGCCTCTGAAGGGCCACTGGACAGGAGGGAGACAGAAGAGGAGGAAAGAGAGGGGAGGCCACAATTTCACATGGACATATAAAAAAGATACATCACTGTGGACAGGAAATCAAATTCAATGCCATAACAATAAGTAATCCATTGGTGAAACTATGAATGCTAAATAAAGCTACAGAAAAGGAGATATTTTTCCACTGGTGTAAAAAACACAATTAAATTGACATGCTAATATTTAATGTTTTAATTAATTGTCAGTTAAAGTTGAAGATATTAAAGTCTGGGGGGTGGAGGGGGCAACAATACTGAAACAATACTTCTAGCTCAAGAAGGCTTGCATTTCATCATGATTTAGTTACATCAAATAATTCTAGAGGGACATAGATGAAACGGTGATTTCATACCTGTGAATTTCACAACAAATAACTGCATCAGACACTGCATCAATACCTGGATAGTCTTCCTACAAGGACAAGAATGTTGGAGAGAGAACTGCCAGGCAGAAAGAACAGGAAGAGCACAGAGAATATTGATTAACATATTGGAAAAGGACATTGACAAGGTTGGTGTGATAAGAGACAAGTGAAGGAAGATAAACTGTCCCTTAGATGATGCAGAGAGGATTACTTTAAAGTTTGAGATACAGTATCTATAATGAAACTATAATGGAAATCCATTCTGTGTTTATACAGTAAGGAAACTTCTGGCTCAATCAGATATGACAATAAAGTATCTATGACTGAACAGACCATTACACTTCCATTTTTCTTTATTGTTTTATTGAAACATCTATAAACAAGACACAAAAGTAATGAGATGACAAATTCCACAGCTTCTTTCTCTACTATTTTTTTTGGTTTTGTCATTTGTGGCTTTCTTTACTTAAGAATTATTTTCTCCAAATCATTACTAATAATTAAAAAACAGTCTACTCAGTGAGAGAAAGGCCTCCTAAAAACCATTGGCAGATGATGCACAGGTATGTTCTGTGATGAGGTGGCGCTGTAGTGCATGTGTGTAAGTATTTGCAATATTGTCCATTCTCTTTGACAGATTCCTTCTGTATTCATTTTTGTTTTCTCTCCCTTCTTTTCCTGTTCAATGTTGGGACATTCTCTGCTAGGACGCCGTTTTCAGCCATTCCACAAACTCATCTAGCAGCACGGGCCCTGTGAAAAGACGAGGACAGAGGCTCGGTACAAAACCATGACCAAAATTACATATGTGACAGATCTAACACTCACAAGCTCCATCTTCATCGTAGTTACTGAGGTCTGTGTTAATGGTTCTGCTGAACTCCAGAACGTTGTACCACTGGTCTTTATTCATGCCTTTGTACTTTGATTGCTGTGTGAGTGACAAAAATATATAGCAATATAATCAATACATTACTTTACCTGAAGTACTAAATTTGTATCTCGCCTAAATAACTGACAGTTTTACCTCTAAGAACTGGTGGAAGACTGGGAAGAGCTGCCACGTCCTCCCCAGCAACAGAGCCAACATGGATTTAGCTGTGTCCATGTCCAAACTCCTCTGGTCCTTATCCTGATCACAGAAAAGGTTGTCAAGCTCACAGGAACCACTGTCTCAGTGTTGTGGTTAAATCTGTATAAGTAGACTCGAAACATATGACAAAGACTTTAATCCCTTGTTTACACAATTTTCCAGATTGTAATAATTTTTTTATTTGACATATGATGCCTTAGCATAAATATTTGCTTTTAAGCTGCATATTTTTTGGAGAAATTAATGTTAAACAAAGCAGCATCTGATGAACATTTTAGGTAAAAACAAGAAATTAAGTTCTTCCAATATGGATCTATTCTATTATTTTTTATAGAAAAAATATTACTATTATTAATTATTATGTTTAGAAATGTCCTATGGTAGTGACCAATTCAGTGACCAGTGTTTGCAACTACTTTATTTTAAATGAAAAACTTGTTGTGTGCACAGGACACAGGACAGTTACTTAAAATAATCAGTGCTGTAAAAGAAGATTTTGACAAGTGGACTTTGACATGTAAGTTTCGTACACACTCATTTTTTAAACTGCACAAACAAAAAAAGCAGTTCACTGACCCTGGAGAAGTCAAATGCATATCTGTAGACGTTTTTGAAGACTGTTGAATCGTTGAGCTCACTACGTAGGAAATCCAATTTACTCCGTAACCGCTCTGTGTTGTCACACCTGCAGGTGGGTGGTGGAACACGGTGTAAAATACTTATTAACAAAAGCATTCACACATCAGTAAGGTAACAGAGTAAAGCAGAGCAAAGTCTGATTTGTTATTTTAAAGTTGTATATGGGTTGTCTTACTGTAGTGACGTCATTCCCCTAAGCCACTCTTCTTTTGTGAAAAAGCCCATACTTGCTGCTTCTAGATGCCATGCTAAAACTAACATGATAATCTGAAAAAAAAAACATAATGGGGTTAGTCGTTGTTACACAATACAATGATACACAGATGCAGTTAGTGTGAAAGTAAACTGTCTGTTATGTTTAGCTTTTTGCATTTGGTTTAGACTGATTTAGAAAACAATACATTCAACAGAGTTTATTGCACATGGAATCACTTACATTCTCTGGTTCAACACCAATATCTTCACAGAACTTCTCCATAGCCTCTGGACCAACCACCTGGTCAAGACCAGCATACTCTTGGAACCAAGCAAGGCACTTCTTGGTGGAGAACACCTTATCATCGCTTATCTGCCTCGCACCACGGATCTGAAGTCGAGTAAAACTGCAAGAGTGTTCAGAAGTTAAACAATTCATAAAGTCATAAAAAGACATCAGCTTCCTCTACTTCCTATGCTTTAAATGACTGAGGTTAAGGGTTTATCCAAACAGTTTTGTTTTTTTCCATGATGTTTTTCTAACTTACTGCTCACACACCTAACAAAATCTAGATGCCGAGTATATATACCATAATGATAAGAGAAAATAAAATGACAACAATTTACCTTGTAATTTTACACTTGTGCTCATGATCATCTGTACCAGAAAGTTTTCTTTTCTTCTTTACGGGCATCACTAAACCTTTAACAGGCTTTACTAGCTGGGCTGCGAAGAAAAGAGCATTTAATTCAGTGCTTCTTCCAAGCTTTTCAGCAGCATTACTAGAATTATACATACATTAAATAACAATAATCGCAACAAAAGATAAAGTGATAAAGAATCTAACAATGATGCAGGACATACCTGTGTATTTATGGCTACCCTGTCCATTCAGATCTAAGATATTCTAGAAAAAAATATATTGTATTAATCAGTATAGTATAGATCAAGCATAGCATCTGAAAAAATGTGATACACTAAACACTATAACTAATGAGCAAATACCTCAAAACTTTTACCTTAGAATGTGAAAAAATGGGATTCACTTTTCCTAACAACATATTACTTTCATTCTTTGCCTCCTGTGTTCCATCTCTATTGCATTGTGTACTTCTTGAATCCAGCATAACTCTCATTTACACATATGTATTTTGGATTGCTTGAACTTGGCAACATTCTTCTTTTCTATGGTTCAGATATTCACTATTTGTCATTCACTTTATGGTTTTACCACTGATTACAAAGTTTTATTTGCCAACATTATTACTTTTGCAGACCCTTTTCTAGCAACATGCCTGTTCCCATTGCAAGAAGCCAGTGGCTTAGGTCTGATCCCTGTGATAACCCCACCAATACCATAAATGTATTTGTTACCACTGGCTAGCCATATATATGTAATACATGTCCTGTACTGCCACTCCAAATCCCTTTTTCATACATTACTATTGCTCTCTCCAAGTTCCTGACATTAACCTTCTATAGATAAACACTCTAATAAGTAGATTTGTAATAACAATTTCCGGAGAGGGGGTGTTTGTGTAAAACACATCAACATAAATACTTACAAGCTTGTCCAGCGTTTCTGTTTCTGAAAAATACAAAAATAGATATTTCGTCTTTCAGTTTTAAACACATTTTGGAATCGTCCAAACAATCATAGACCTTAGTTTCTAACACAGTGGACACAACAAAAAGTAAACCACATGATGATATGGTATTTCTATATTTACGTGGACATAGTTTTAAAACGCAAACGTTATGTAAATACATTGTTATCGTTCTAAAGCGCACTGCGTCAAACGAGTCTTGCGCCGACGTTAGCCGGATTTCGCTAAGGAGGCTAGCATGACAAACATGAAAATTTATGACCATGAATATTTATCTAGTGGATATTCTACTGTTTCAATAACCTTTATTAATTTTTTTAACAAAGATTGGCAGCTGGGCACTAGCATTTACCGTGGGACATCTTTTGTTTTCCAAACAGGGTAAATTCAGAGCTAAGCTGCTAACATTAGCTAGTCAGCCAAAACATGTTTAGCCTTACAATTACTCCATAACCGTCCTTCCTCTTTAGTTGCTGTAAGACATCATGCTTTGTAACAACTTACTGCGGATTTGGTCTTGTAAAAGAATTGTTACAACTCGTACTTTAGTCAATTTCTCCTCTCTCCGTCTGAAATCAACTCCACCTGCTTCTACTGCGCCGGGTAGTCACCGGCGCTTCCGGGGGATGAAACCATTTCGTCTCCTCACAGGGAAGATACGCATCATTATTGGTTCCATAATATTTGTACGCCCAAATATTTACCAACATATATTAACGAACAAGAGAACAGAAAAATACATTTCATCAATTAAATACATAATATAATTTATTTGACGTTGCACATGGTGACGGCACCGTTATTCTTTACTCAAACCTCCCCCTAAAATGAATAAACATTGACCTAACCTATTAAAGAAACAGGGCTGTGTTTTTGGCTCTCACGTGTTTGAAGTGGAATGGAGCTGTAGGATGTGTGACTTCAGTTGTGTTATCATTCCTCAAGGCCTTCTGTCTGTGTTTAAAGCATAAGTCAGGGTCCCGCTGATGACGCAGCTACATTGAAAATAATGACGATACCAACGTCATGTTTCTTATTATTAAATGTGACGTATGAAAGTTGTCAATTTAAGAAAATAAAGTCTTTATGCTTTTCGAAGCCCTGTATTACACATATGACATCTTAAGGAAACGCAAGAACACACTGTCTTCTTTAACTGTTGTTCACTCATCTAAAGATTCCATCACCCATCAAAAGAGAGAGAACCTTAGCAATGTATTCAACATTTTTAAACGAACTCAGTCTCTATAGTCAATGGTAAACCTCTGAGCCATCAGTTATAGCAGGCTTTATCTCTGAAATGACGACAGCAAGAAAAAATCTCTGATTATGTTTGTCTTTATTTTGCCTGAAAATAAATTAAAAATAGTTGAAACAAGCAAAATAAAGCAGCACACATAGGTATTGAAACCACTCTTCCACTCACACAACACAAAGTATCATGTCTTTACATGATGCAGTGTCAAACATTCAGCTGGTTGATGCTGGGAGTGATTGTGTTTACAACAAGTTTTTTAATCACCCAAGATAAAAAAAATAAAATAAAATAAAAAAAGACATTCACCCCACCATTTACATTCTGTTAAAAAGTGTTTCTAATTTTCTGGCCCTTCTATCATTTATTTGTAGAGACTAGAAAAATGAAAATATCACTAAAATGGTAGCCAGTTCAACTCCAATTCAGTAACAAACACCATTCATTGTACACACTTACAAAAGACTGAGTGAAGACCTAGTAAAGACGTGTGTTCTGTCAAATTGCAATAAATTGTTGAAAGTGTAAAATAGTCATTTACACCATTACACGCTGACAACAGTTCTTGAAATTACATTAAATGAATATGGGAATTTCCAATGAAAAAATCTAAAAAGAAACATTTGAAAAAAAAAAGGAATAGTGTAATAAAAATAAAACAACACAGTAAGTTATTACAGAATGATTCAGTTATGTTACATTTTAGGTAAAGAAGCCCAAACTGCTGTTGAGGTTCCAACACAGACATAGTGATTTGTTTTTTAAATGCTGTCAAGTAGATCATTGGCAGAACCTTGTAACAGTAGCAATTACATTATTTTGATTAACAAATTTGATTTAAAAAAAATATTATGACAAACTGTGGATGATAAATAGTCAGTCAGCTTTTTTCTGCTGTAATTCATATTTAAAAATTTATTTAATTTGATTTGTTTCAAATTCACTGTATGATTTACACTAAGTAGTTTGTCGTTTGACATCTCACACATACACACAAGTTCACACACACACACACACAAACTTGAAAAAAAAAACAGTGTCTAAAATGTAACACTTTAAATTTTTTGCAGTATTACAGGTTTTTCACCAAAACAAGACAAAGCAGCATGCCACTGTGGAAAGTGCAGACATAAACATTTTAAAGAAAAACACCAAGTCCTCAAATAAACACTCACACACACAATGATTTACTCACACATTCACAACATTTGGCAAAATACTCTTCGGTAGTTTAAACTAGTCTCTCCATTGATGTTGATCTTCATTCTTGTCGCCCTCAATTTTCAAAGTTAGGAACAATGGAGATAATAGGAGGGAGACCAAGTGGCTGCTGTTAAGATGGCAGCTGGGGCATAATGGGAAATCAAAGAATAGATGTCAACTTGATAGGTTTGTCCACTGCTATGCCTCTTAGCCTCAAGTTGCTGATTAAAGTAAGGCAGGAAGTAGTTCATTTTACAGTCTGTTTTTACCTCCCTTTGAAACGAAGAAAACTCCTTCGTGACCAGACACTAGAGGGTAGCATAGAAAAGCAGAGTGGCATTCCACAAATACATTCAACATTTTCTCCAGCACACATTCCCCTCATCACCATCCCGTCCTCTTCTTCAAGCATGTCATCTTCTCATCTTTCATGTTTTTTATGCTCCCATTGCAGAACAGAATTTAAAAAAAACAAAGCACAAAGAGCAGCGCCAATTTCTGTCTAGGCCATGTAGATGAAGGTGTTAATGTCTGTCTCATCCCTCTTAATGTATTTGTGTTCAATCAGCCACTCAATCTGTTCTTTGATCATCTTCTTCTGAGGCAGGAACATGTTCTTTAGAATCTCTACTAGCTCCGTCTGCAGTTGGGCATTGCTAATCCTCTTCCTCATCTTCATGATTTGTATAATGGCCTCCTGAGCAGTAAATAGAACAAAAGTTAGGTATGACTTTTCTAAAAATAAAATCTAGGAAAGAAAATTAAAATAATAACAAACATACAAAATTACATTCAATGAATGTATGATAAAAATGTACATGCAGATATTTATTGTATACATTACCAAGGGTGTAAGTATGTACATTTATATTGGACATATTGTGCTTCTTTTATGCATATAAATATGGAACTAATGGAGAATATATCTCAATATACCACATTACATTATATATCCATACAGTACAGGGTTTTATACCAATTACACTACAGGAACTGGTTTTGTGTGGTTTCTGTGTGGTGAAAACAATATTGCACAACCACGAGTAGTTGAAACAAACCTGAGTTCTGAGTATCCTGAGCTGAACAATTCCTTCGTTTTCTTCTTCCCTCATACGCTCAGTGGTCAACTGCAGTCGACCAATCAGATTGATCTTTCCCCGTTTCTGGACTTTGGAGTTTTTTCTTACAAAATAAAGACAGAAATGATCAACTGTTGGTCTGTTTTGTGTCTGTAAACGGCACATTCACAGGTGCAAAAAATATCTTTTATTTTTCAATAATAATAATTTAATCTTTCAAAATGATTTTTTTTCTCACTGAGTAAAATAGATATATAGATATATATATATTTTCAGTTTATTTCTAGAAAATAGAAAAATTCAGAACATACATGAGGGAGAAGTCTTGGTTCACGTAGAAGAGTGTGCTGTCTGTAAAGTCTTTGGGAGAGTTTACAGGAGGCTCATATGACAACACTTGTCTCTTCAGTTTAGGAAAGGCAACAAGGGACTGCAAAGATAAAAGACAGCAGAATTATAATAGGTTAAAAAGTTCACAATTCCTTGTTAAGTTTTCCACAGTTGAAAAGCTACAGTATGTGATGATGTAATGATATTTTCATGGTCCGACCCAAAGTGTGCGGCGCAGCTCAGCATCAGGCAGCTCTGTGGCCAGTTTGAGGTTCTCAAAGCTGATTCTTTCTCTCGGTCTCTGGTTCCAGGCAAACAACACAGCGAGCTGGAACGTCGTCACCTCCAGGTCGTACTGACCCACCTCGTTTTTAAAGGTGATCTGAGCAGAAAATTAATGACAAATAAACGAACCTAGTTATATAAAGGTCTAATAAGGCAATAGTTTTAAGGAGAAAAAACATAAACAAGCACTTTCTCTGGGTTGAACCACTGCCTTGTTCTGTGATGTCAACTACCATCTAAAATCCTTACAATTCCGTTGGACATGAGGTGATGCCAGTGGAGTTTGCGTCCACTATGATTCCTTTTGTAGAAATCCTCCACCTCTGGGATCAGATCCTCCAGCTCTGTGGGAAGCGACACAAAGACCTTCTCACTGCTTCTGGACCAGGCTCCAGCATTTAGGATCTTAATGTTCACGCTGTCAGCTGAGGACAAAATGAGTAGAGATCACATCTGTTAGTTCTGAAAGTTTTTCCAATTCAAGTGACTCAAGTGTGAGTCTTAGCTCACTTTATATTTTGCTATATAATATGTAACAGATCATTTTTATTGTTTGAGATGGATATAGATGGGAGCTCCTGTGTTTTATATTACCTGGAAGTGCTAGCTTGTTGTGTTTATGCACTTCTTTGAAGACTTGATTCAGATCCTCTGACACTTTAATGTCCTGGAACATCCGGGCCAGTTTGTTGACATAATCTGCGGGCATTCCCACTTCCTAAAGCAACATAAGGAATAAAAACACTATTAGGAATTGACTTATGCCATGTTGAATTTATCATGTATAGATTAAAACAACAAACAATAACAATGTAGAAACCACAATTAAATGTGGTGCAAGCATCTGGTTATTTCTAATGTTTGTATCAAGACAAATTCACAACCAGACATGAAGAAACAATATGAAAAAGTTTACTCAGCAGACATGAAGACTGATGAAGAAACAATATGAAAAAGTTTACTTTGCTTGTTTGTTGCTTTAAATGTGTGTCTGTTCTTTCAGTAATGATGAAGACTCACTCTCAGCCACTCCACCATGTTTTCCTCAATCTCACTGTCTGCTGAAATGTCCAGGATCAGGCGTCTGGTCAGGTGAGCTTTGTGGTATCGCATAAACACATCCTTATTCTGGACGTACTTCAAAACTAAGAGCTAAAATCATGACAGAGACAGATAACAGGTAAGTGAAAAGACAACAGAGTCTCAATACCAAGAGCCAGACTCAGACACTCACCACTTCTTTGAGTTTAAGCTCAATTTCCTCTGAGGTGAGTTTCTTGCTGAGGGGAGTTTTTCTGAGCAGCATGTCACAGTAGTTTGCCAGCAGCTCTGGACACTTGGACTCCGGCTGAGTCTTCATACCCACTCTGACCAGATCACAAAGATGTTTACATCTGTTTACTTAGTGTGAAAAAAAAAACCCAACTAAAATTCAGTTTTATCCTAATGTTATGAGAAAAGATTAACCTCACCCTTTTTGTTTCATAGGCAGTTCCAGTTTAAAGATTGTGGCATCATTGACAACAGCTTTGTAAGCCTGAGAGACAAAAAGGCAATGGGTCAAAGCAACAAGGCTGTAACTAATTATGGAGCATATTTATAGAGTGAGCCGTACATGATGACTTTTTCATACAAACAAAAAAAAATAGCAAAAGTAAAAGTAAAACAGAAATGATTGAAAAACCCTTTAATGTTGCTGAATTTCAATTTCATAACACTCACCTTATCTCTTGCTGTGAGGAACCGAGGGTCATCCTGGAAGGCCTCCTTCACCAACTTACTGAAGCGGTTAAACAACATCAGTAACTGCTCCACATACTTCTCAGAGTCCTGAAAAATTAAACATCTCTATTTGAACTCTTTGAAGTGTTTGGGATTGTAAAGAAAACACATTTTGAAAAACATCTGCATATTAGAATTTTAATCCTAAAACTTAAGAATACTTTTGTAAACCCTTTACGCTCTAATTGATTCAATGAGGAACTGTGTGTAAAAACATGTGCTCGTTCACATACAGTAGTTATGGTCTCAGCAGATGCCACCATGTCTGCTAGGCCAGCACTGATGATGTGTTCTTCCAGGTCTTTCAACATTGGCTCAATTCCATTGGGAACTTTATCCATCAGCGAAAACATAAGGTGCAACTCTAGGCCACAAAAAAACAAAAGAAAAACAAAATTGAAAACACATTTACAGTAACTTAAGATTTAAGTTTGCAGACAATTATTTTATTCTGGATTTTCTTTGTTCATTATTTGGAAGGGCTTGATTTGGTATCTCAGATAAATCAACTTTACTGCTTAGGTCTGACCATGATTGGCACAGTGCATGTGTTATAACCATAAGAATGTTTGACCCATGGTCAACATACTGAAGTATGTAAGTACTGAATAACAGTTACTAAAGATGTATTCACTTTAATAACATAAAATTGCTATAATAAGATAAGGGACAATAACAAGTATCTTTTACAGTTAAAAAACGAATGGAAATCAAACCAATATTTGAAATCTACTAAAGATCTTGTAACATAAGATCATAAAATGACAATAAAATGTAAAAATGGATGACATTAGGAGATCGGCTGTCAAAAAAGCCAAGACATTAACGTTAAAGAGCCAACAACCACAGCTCATCTGTGTTCCCTGCAGCAAAAAACACCCAACACTGAGAGAAGGTTGTTTCTATTTTAAAGCCTGGCTGATACAGCAGTGACCTGATGCCACTTTATGCAGCAGACGTTACTCGCCTCTCATGAAATGTCGTAGGCTCAGTTTCTGAGCAAGTCTACCTTATAATTATCAGGTCAAGGGTCCTACTGAAATACTGTAGTCTTGTTCAATGTGGTTCTAAACTACACTGCATTACCAGGACAAACAGACAACATGAAAACATAGTAAAAAAAGCACACGTGACTCACTGTCAGTCTCATTACGTTTGATCATTCCTGGACATTCAGCTAAGATGGTTTCTTTGAATGAGGTCACCAGAGCATTCACACAACATTCCATAAGCTGCAAGGACATTAAAAATATCAATTAGGAAAATATAAACAGACAGAGTGCTCATTTCCAAAAGTGCAATTCTTACACCTTTGGTGCATGAACTCATTATAAAAATCAGGCTTGAAAACATTTATCAGACAAAGCACAACCCAATTACATTAATTTAGTAAATGTGAAGCCACTAGATAAATCCTATAATACAATCTGAGATGAGTCCATGAAAAACACTTACAGCTTGAACAGAGTTACATTCACGCCTGGTCTCTAAATATCTAAGTGCTCTCTTCTCCTCCTCCCTCAGCTTTGTTTCAGCCTGCACAAACACAAACATAAAGTGCATCAAAGCATAAAACAACAATGACAATGACAGTGAAAATGTACAGGGGACTGGAACTGCACTCATGTTTATCCATACTGTTGTGCCATACATATTTCATGTAGTTCTGGACGCCGTTTTGTTGTAGGTAGGACAGCGCCTGGGTTCTGTAGAACCTCTCTGTGGAGTCCAGATAGGCTTTCTCAAAGTTGTCCCTGTAGATCTGCAACTTGTCTTCTGGGTTGGAACACAGGTTCACTGGTGTGTGACAAAGACAGGAGGACAGAAAATTGGTCAATAAAAGAGACATGGTCTTGACCCTGGCAGTTTGTTTACATTTTTACATTTTCGGTGCATAAGAGACACAATAACATGTGGTTCAGTGTATATTATTCTCTCACATTTTCTTATGTCAATCTTATTATGAGATAACATTTAAAGTAGTATTACAGTAGTTTTACTGATGTTCAAATTAGAATTACATCTTACCATACGACTCACGAACTCCGATCACCAGCTGGGAGTCGAAGGCCTCCCCCAGCCTCTCAGCATGTACCAACTTCATGGCACTGTCCTGTAAGCGGCTCTTAATGTTGGAGAAGATTGATTCATTCCACGTGTCCAGCATCAACTGAAAAAAAGTTGATAAATGTTAGACTAAATAAAACAACTCACAACAATAGACTGTTAATTGTTTTAAAATTATGATGATGATATGTACCGTAAGCCAAGGGTTGTAGAAGTGTGAAAAGGGCATTATTGTAATGAAAACTCTTTGCTCTCCGCCACTTATGTCATGTTTTATTTTTTTGTTGTTGCTTGGTGCATCATCTTCCTACCTATAGCTTTACAGAATGAATGCTGTTCTTCTCACCTTGCGTACAATGCTGTCCTCCATGTTTGCTTTCTTGTTGCTGCCCTGTTTCCCCATAAGTGTGATCTCCAGCTGGCAAAAGGGTTTTGGGAGGATGTCACACTGGGTGAAGAACTTCCGCCACTCAGCAATGTAAGCTTTGAGCAACGCCGTGTCATCCTGGTGACTCAATACTCGCTACAGATGGATAAGGTTAGAGACGACTGTTAATCTATAAACTACTTGAAAATGTACTGTTACCTGTCAAAAACAGAGTGAAATCTAAAGTGTAAGAGTAATCTTTCTTCAAATTAAAACTACTTGATACATTTTAAGCATTACCAAAATAAAAAAAACAAAAATCAATCATTGACCAGACATGACAAAAAAAAGCAAACTTACAGCCTGTGCCTGTTTGATAAAGTCTAGAATGTCTTCTTTGAGAGCCTGATGGATTTTGGCCGGTCCTTTATCATCCCACAAACACACAGCATGGACGTCTCTAGTAAAAAATATGTCAAATGCTTTTCTTGGTCCCAAAAGTAGAGTTTAGACATAAATCATCATATAAAAAGCTAAATTGCTAAAAGAAAAAAAGTTTAGACATAAATCATCATTTAAAAAGCTAAATTGCTAAAAGAAAAAATACAGAACATTAAAAAAGTATTCTGCAGGAATTGAAAACAGAAGTTTTTGCAAAAAGGTTTGCACAAATCAACAAACTATTCACAATTGACCATGATCTATTAAAGCCTTTTGTGAAAATGGTTTTTGTTGATTTTTATATAGCTATAAGGGGAGACACTTTTTCATTTTAACCTGCATAACTTGACCTCAGATTAAATAGAAAAGAAAGAGAGGACTGTAAGCATCTCTTACGAGAACAAGTCAAACCACTGTTGCTTAGTGACGGCCTCCTGTCTGAGCAGCTTGAGAACGATGGGTCGCATCAAATCCCACTTGTCTTCAAACTGCAGGGAACCCTTGTTCTGGGGGCGAACAAGGAGGGGTGAAAGGAAGCGTACAGTTAAAATGAAACGAGTCAGAAAGGAGAAGGTAAAAGAAAGGAAAAGTACTGTAGATTGGACATCTAGGAAAGTAAACATGGGCTCAGGTCAGAGTTCATGTTAGCTAATCCTAGCCACCTGCATGGTAGGATCGTTGTCAATGTCAGAGCACTGTATTATTAGACATTGTTTGGTCAAAACAGCTGTGTTTATGTCAATATCTGCAGGGAATCGAGTATGTGAATGTTAATAATAGGCAAACATCGTTGCATACTTAAACGTAAACAGTTTGCCATAATGGTGATATTCAGGTATTTTGCTCTCTGGTCGTGATTTCCTTGGGTTTAATGGTCCTTTCTTTTAAGTACGATTATTTTTCTGGGTGTACATAGGACGTTGTATTGTCTTAAACGTGCCTCTGCCAGTGGTCATCATCACTAAGGCGTAAGAGCGTGAAGGTACGTTTCACTACAGTCATAATGGTGCATTTCACCTGCCATTAGCAAGTGTCGTGTTTGTCAGACTTAGCAGGTTAGCATTATGAAACACAGAGTCAGTTTACGCTTTGACACTGACGGGAGAACCGCTGTCCGGTGCTGGGGTGAGTGTTCCTTTCGAACCGGTGTCTTTTTCTGGGTATGGCTCGAATCTGCACATGCCCGTTTGTTGTGGTATCTGACTATGGAGACCTTGTAAAAGTCTCGAGTTGAAGCTTCAGTAAGGGCTCACTGAAAGGACACGTTTTTTAAAACCCGGCTGTGTTTCAATTCTGCGTGAAACCGACACCGGAGTTTAACAACGACAACGGTGTCAACTGTGACTTCAGGCAGACCTAATTTGTGCTTTCATTTATTTTAAATTACCTGTCTGGGACAAATATTTACAAGGCACAGTGGAAATTAAATAAGTTTTCAGTTTCGTGGGGGAATTTTGCATGGTCAAGGAGTTTAACGCAAGATATACATAAAATAAATAGAAAAAATCCAAGTGTTCCTTACCTTTAACAAATTAGACGCCGCCATGTTTCTTCAACTTATCACCTCGCGGATTCTCGCGAGAAGGGGCTACAGCTGACATAAGATTAGGTCATAACAAGATAGCGGTCCTGTCCCAAATAATAACACTAATCGCTCTCGCTATGAACATAATATTTTATATTTTAGGAGATTTAATCACAATGCTGAAAAAAATATATAAGCAATTTTTACTGGTACAGGTAGTTTGCCTTCAGTGATTATTATGGCTTTATAAATCTTTAATATTTTCGATATTTAGTTGGAGACAACCCTTATTCTTCTTACTATTATTATTATTTTATTGTTTGTATTATTTAACAACTTAAAATTACTAGTCCAGTAGTGTGGAAATGTTGTAACTCTTGCACCATTTTATAATGTGCCAATATAGGTGCCGATGTTACTGACCTGAAAGTGCATTCTTAGTTTCTTTTCTACCTTACAGTGCTTAATAAAACCAATACTCTCAATATGTTTACCTCCTGGTATTTAGTAAGAAGAAATCACTGAACACGTCTTGAATATGTTTTATCACCAAGTCTTATCTTGAGGTGCTACTGACTTTCTTCACATACACACACACACACACAGAGAGAGAGAGAGAGAGAGAGAGAGAGAAAGAAACACGTGCGCATGGACACAAGTGAAAAAGTAATCTTTGTCCTTAAACTCAGTTAATCATTCAGCTAAGACATCCAGAGTTAGAAGTGTCTCAAAGACAACACTGCCTCACTTTCAGAGTTATGTCTCTGAAACAGTCTGAAGACCAGTCCGGTGAGGTGAGCTATGAAAGCCAGAGTAACAGACTCATGATGAAGATCAGGAAATTCAATCCAAGAAAAATCTTCACCTGGTAAGAGAACAGAATAAATAGCCGGGGTGTATGGAGCTTAAAATACAACAATCAATGTATCAATTAATTACCAGAAGGAAAATCTGATATTTACCCTTAGAGATTTAAGTGTAAATTTGTTAAATGTATCCCTTTTCAGGGATACTAACATCTAGTGCTAGTACGCATACTGTTAAATGTTTTTAACATGTTTGCACATAGTCATGAACAAATGGTAAAATTAGGCAACAGCAAAAATCCACCAAAAACCATGGAATTATACTGTATAATATTACAAAGGAAATGTATTATATAATTTCTGAGGGAAAATTGTGTGTAAGGGATAAATGTATTCATATATCTATAACATCATATTGTACACTTCCTATACAATACATTAAATTGTGATTATCAGGAATATTTGTCAAACTAATTTTAAAAGCCATAGTGCTAAAATGTGGATTTTTGTTAAATAAGTGCAGCTATTAAAAAGTTGGTTAAACATATTAAATTTAGTTGGTTCTTAACTAGTAAAAAAATCCACAATATCATATGCCACAATAGCATTTTAAAACCTCCCTCAAAAATGGTTACTCTAAAATAAATAGAAGATGATAAAAAAACAGCCACTGTAATCAGTAACAACAATGTGCTTTTAAAGAAGCTTAAGTTTGTGATGATTCCTTCTATTATTTATCTATTTTTATGGTGCTACTGTATTGTAAGTTGTGCATAGCAATGTTAAGGTGAATGATTCTTAAAAATAAATGAGAGCTCTAATGATTTACTTCTTTCACAGGCAATTGGCCAAGACCTTGGCAATGGGTCAGGGCCTGGCTGTCCTCATCTGTGGGACAGCCATCAGCTCCCAGTACTTAACGACCAACTACCACGTGAACACGCCCATGCTGCAGAGTTTGTTAAACTATGCCTTGCTATGTCTCACCTACGTGACAATGCTACTCTTCAGAAGAGGTAACCACATCACTGCAGTTAACTATTACTATATAACACTGTGACATGATCAAAAGTCATGTCAGTATGAACTAGATGTTACTGATTCACCTGTGTTATGCTGTTGTCACGCTGATAAACAATCAATTATTGCTACTGAAAATCAGGGCTGTCCCCCTTTAAAACATAGGGGATGGCAATATTTTTCAGATTCTGAAGAAACGATGGTGGAAGTACCTCCTGCTGGGCTTTGTGGATGTAGAAGCCAACTACACAGTGGTTAAAGCATACCAGTACACTACCCTCACCAGTGTCCAAGTAAGTAGGAAAAAATGTCCCATCTAAATGTATCTTTAAAATTAGAACTTTTTCTGTAATGGTGTTTCTAATATTTTATCATATATAACATCGCCTGCAGCTTTTGGACTGCTTTGTGGTGCCAGTCCTTATGATTCTGTCCTGGTGGGTATTGAAGTCACGCTATACGCCGGTCCATTACGTGGCCGTTTGCGTCTGTCTCCTTGGTGTGGGGACAATGGTTGGAGCTGACCTACTGGCTGGACGAGACCAGGGTTCCAGTAAGATGTTTTTATTTGCAGCTATTGACGTGGCTATTGACATGTCTGATATGACTACTGTTTATCAAAACACTTCACAGTTTGTTGAACTGCATTCAGAAAGTGTTATACTAAGTGTTATATCAATTACAGGATAAATGAAAAGACGAGATTTAGTTAGTTAGATAGTTAAACACTGTAGTACAACAGTGCCAAGGAAAAAAATAACAAAGAAATATAGTGTATTAAAAAAAGACTAAACAAGAAAAAAGGATAAATTAACATTACACTCATGAAGTTGAGTTTAAAACTGTGTGATATTAAAGTCCATGGTCTTTTGTTCAACAGATTAGTGTACAAAACAAAGTACCTCATGCAAGGATTTAATGATACAGTGAGAAAAAAAAATCCACAATGTTCAGGCAGAATAGTAATGATTGCCTCTCACATGGCAGACCTTAACTTATAAGTTGTGGGATTATTTAATGTATTGTTTCTTGTTTCTTCTCAGGCTCAAATGTCTTGTTAGGTGATGGTTTGGTGCTTCTCAGTGCTACACTGTATGCTGTGTCTAATGTGTGTCAGGAATATACAGTAAAGAACCTGAGCAGGGTGGAGTTCCTGGGCATGATTGGCCTCTTTGGTACAGTTATTAGCACTGTGCAAATGTAAGTGATTGTGAATATAATAAGTCTAAGTGATGACATCATAATAATGTGAATTATTTTACTTATGCAGGGTGATCTTGGAACGCAGTGAAGTTATGAACATTAGGTGGAGCTGGGAAGTGGGTCAGTAGTTGAGAAATTATTTTTGTCTTAGCTTTGGTACAAAACAATATCAGTACTTTCACCTGAGCAAAACCCACTATTGAAAGAGATCATTATTGACATGAATGTCTTTTCCCTCAGGGCTTCTATTCTCTGCTTTTGCCCTGTGTTTGTACACGTTGTATAGCTGTATGTCCATAGTGGTGAGACTAAGCAGCGCCACCTCTGTCAACCTCTCCCTGCTCACTGCTGATCTCTTCAGCCTTTTCAGCGGGCTGTTCCTCTTCCAGTACAATGTAAGAAACAACACGCATGCATACAATAACAAAGAAACACACAGACAGGTTTCTGTAACCACTACACCAACACAACCAAGAAACAATTTTAACCATTTTTTTAAATAAGTAACCCATAAATCACCCTAGGCGTAAACAGTAGCTTTAATAGCGAGGCGCATTTAGTCAACTGGAAATTTTTACTAGTGAATTATTGAGGCAAAAACTATAAAATACCAACTGATATTTTGATTCAAATGTAAAGTTCTTCTTACCATCACAAAAGTTGCTAAATTACTGTCTCACATTTATTATCTGGGTTAAGCAGACTTCCCTCAGGCTTTAATACAGTGTTGACCTAAATCACGTCTTGTCTTTCCTCAGTTCTCTGGACTTTACCTGGTCTCTCTGGTTGTCATTCTCATTGGCTTCATCATGTATAATGCTGTTCCCACACCCACTGCAGCTGATCCTGTCTGTTCTTCCTCCTCCATTGAGGAAGAACAGTGTGATGATCTGGCAGCATCTCAGAATGAAATGACAACCCAGGTAATAGTTTTAGAGATAACTAACCAAGAAAGAGAGGGTGATGAAAAAGAGTGCCATATAGATGAAGAGACAGATGATGGTTGGAAAGACAAGAGGAGGAAAAAAAAGAGAGGACAAAGTTTTGGAGAAGAAAACAATGATGTATTTTTTTGCACTAAAATGTGACCCCTGGTAAAATGTACACATTTTGTTTATTTATTGTGTCTTGCTTGTAAAATAGTAAATGACCCACAAATGATTAAAACAGTTGTTTTGTAAATTTTATAAACCATTCCTCGTATACCTTTTTGTATTGATATTATTTTATATATTTTGTTTTTGTGTGTGGCATCTTCTGTAGACTTAGTAGAATTAGTTTATGTGCTTTAAATAAAATAAATGGTACTAAGTCGTGATATTTTCTATATGTTATCTTTTAAATTTAATGTTTTGAAATAATTTTAAATTTTGTTAATTGTGCTTATGTACTGGATTTAATTTTTGATGAATAATAACATCGGACATCATTGTTGCACATAGGATTTCAACTAAAAACAGAGCTATTTTATTTTATTATATTTTATTTTATCGCTCCTAATCCCGTGTTGACGCCTGACGTCAGCGTGTATCGTTGGGCGGGCCTGTTGTTGTCTTTGTAGTCCAGCAGTCGAGCGTCATCCGCGCCTTTCATCCTCTCAGACACACACTTGTTCTGTAAAATCCTACGATTTCTTCACTATCTTAGTCAAGAAACACCTATCAGTTGGTTGTTCCTTCAGCCCTCTTCTGCGTCCACTCACCATGGGGAACTGTTTGACCGTGGGTCCAAACGAGGCTCTGGTTGTCTCCGGTAAGTGCTCCGCTTCTTAGACCGTGTTAGCGAATCCGCACGCCGCGGTGTTTATACCAGAGCTCACGGCCGGTGGTGAAACTGGCCGTTACAGACTATCAGACCGACGAACGTTCACTGGCTCTTATTCGTGTTAAAATGCAGCTCCAGTGTTAATCTGCTTTGGCTAAAAATAGGTTGGTTTCTGCTAAGACTCCACACAAATCTGTTTCTGCATTGACATCACGGTGGAGCCGTGCTCAGCTCACACAGACCGCAGCACTGACAGGTGTCTGTTCATCCACAGGGATGAAGACACTAGGCCCAGAACTAATCTTCTGTGATCACGGGCCTTGTAACATGAAGGGGACTTTTGACATATTGCGTTTTTCCAATGTTATGTTGTCAATAATTCCAAAATAATGTATAAGTATTATTTACAGAGCGCTCCCAACCCACTTACTGGAGGTAATTCACATCAGACTGTAGTAGAGTATAATGAGATTTTGTAATTGTTCTATAAGGTCTCACAAATCAAGATCGGTTTAAACATCCTGAATTAAAACAGGGAGTACAGTTGAATAGCATATAGTGATAGAGATTTAAAGGAAGTCAGTGTAGAGTTGGTGAAAGTTGCCTGTTGCTAATTTCAGCTGTAGTTTTAAAACCATCCTGTCAGAGCAACGTCAACGACAATCCATAATAATAGCACAGTTTGAGGCTCTTGTCTCCAACACATTGAATGAATGAATCCATTTGCCCCAGGTTTGAGCAGTTTTCTGTTGATAATTCCTAGTGAGAATGGCACAGGTTGGTGATGTCTTGGGCACATAGATTGTTCTGGGAAGTTGAATGGTTGGTGGTTAATGCAATGTATTATTGATGGGAGACATTGTTTCTTGTGGCCCAAGAGCACAGGTCATCAGTCATTATATACAGAAGAGCATTTTAAGACCTTTTCTGCAAGATCAGATCTTCTACTCACAATATTCAAATTATTTCAGTCGTAACAACTTAAAATGACACCTGACCTTTGATAACTGTGCTACATTGTGAATGTATTGTTGAAGTGTAAAGTGTCTCAAGACATGCAGTAGTTCTTTTTTTTTTTCATTTCAAAATGTATACTGATCTGTTAGGTACTGATAAAAGTACTCAAATAAGTTCTGTATGACTTTTCTAATTGTTTTTACTTAGTATTTACTGCATTGCGTCTGTGTATTTAAAACGTATCGTGTAGTAACATCTGAAGATTATTTGTTGTGCATTACCTTCATTTTTGTTATAGATTAAAAATGTGTTTAATTTTAACCCTAAAGTCTAGTCTTTACTGAAATCCCTGTCTTCCCTCAGGTGGCTGTTTGGGCTCTGATGATAAAACCTACGTGGTTGGAGGCTGGGCCTGGGCCTGGTGGCTCATCTCTGATATTAAAAGGTAATAACATTGTACAACCCAGGTTTCAAGGTGTTTCTTTAAAGTCAACAAGTCCTAATGAATGTTTTGAAAAGTCCTTCAGTTGTAACTAATGTGAGTGAAACGGCCAGTGTTTTAAATGAGCCACAGCTGAAATGGACATTTGTTGCCTGGGATTTCCACTGGGATGTCACTCCCATTATCAGGGAGTGAGTAAACAAGCCGAGGATGAAAGCTCCTCTACCACCCTGTACTGAGTCTCTTATTACACTGTTTGCACCAGCTCCTTTTTCACTGTCAGCTTTTATTACATATATACAGCCATTACCACTTCTTGGACACACGTGCTGTGTCTCCCTGTCCATATCTGCCAAAACATTTGTCACAGCTGAACATCTATAATAAATGCAGCTTTGTTCACAGGGTTCACAGCTGAGATTTGTTATTTGCTGCAGGATAAGCTTGGAAATCATGACTCTGCAGCCACGATGTGAAGATGTGGAGACAGCAGAGGGAGTCGCCATCACTGTCACAGGAGTTGCTCAGGTAAAAACACTTCTGAAACAAAAAGTTCAAAAATCTGTAAAAAAAACAATAACAAAAACCCGTTATAGTTCTTTTTTCCTTATAAAGGTGCATCAAAGAATTCCTATTAAAATGTTTTATGAAAAGCTGAGCAAGTTTAGATAGTGCTCCTCACTATTTATTTCTCAACACATCCCTTCACTTCATTTTCTTTTAGGTGAAGGTCATGACAGAGCATGACCTTCTAGCAGTGGCCTGTGAGCAGTTCCTGGGTAAATCAGTGGTGGAGATCAAATGTGTTGTTCTACAAACTTTAGAGGGACATCTGCGCTCCATTCTTGGTACAGACAAGTAACCATTTCCTAACTTATTAACATCAGTTATATTTTGCCCTCTCAACTCTCAAATCCAACATATAAAAAGATAAAAACAAGCAGATTCATAAAAAGTGAAAATTTATAATGATTATAATGTGTTGTTTTTATACAGGATTCTAGCAATTCAGTTGCCCTCATACAAGTAACTAAATATATAAATGTAAATACAAAGTTACATTTACCATTAATAATTATTCAGTTGGCTTTTGTTAGTTCAAACCTAAAAGATTGTTGAACACATGATCTGAGACAAACTGCTGCTGCTGGTGCTTTTAACTGGTACATCTGTTTCTGGCAGGAACCCTGACGGTTGAGCAGATCTACCAGGACAGAGACCAGTTTGCTAAACTGGTGAGGGAAGTAGCTGCACCAGATGTGGGCAGAATGGGCATCGAGATCCTCAGCTTTACTATTAAGGTAGGTCAAAAAACCTAACCCTATCCAGGCTGTTCTAGGTTGTTTAGATCTGGAAGGATAATACTATAATATATACTGTATATACACATAACCATTTACTCAACTTTTACTACAGAGTGATTAGGCACATTTCTGTTTGCAGTACATATCAATTTTCTGTTACAAGTTATATGGTAAATATCACAACTAGTATCAGCTGATAAACCAATAAGTGATTTTCTGTTACAAGTTAGTATCAGTAACTAGTATCAGCTGATAAACCAATAAGCACAATACAATAAGAAAATGATGTCATCATCTTTTTGTAGAGCACCCACAGTTTCCTGTTTTTGTGCAACTGCAGACAAAATCTACTTTGATCAGCTGTGACCACTAAAGTATCATGCAAACTATTTTCTGCTCTATGGAATCAGCCAGTGTTGAACAGTAATTGGCTGACTGACTCACTCAGTCTGCGCTGTTACTATTTTCTGCTGTATGGAATCAGCTGACTGACTCACTCAGTCTGCGCTGTTTACTCTTGGTAATGAGAGCTAATTGAGCCACAGACATTTTCTGTAATAGCATTAAGTGTTGGTTGTTTCTTGTGATGCATGAGGAGCATTTTTTTTCATCCTTTACAATCAGAATTGTGTGTCTTTTACTTAATGTTATTGTTATTTATGTTACTTAATTTAAATTGTAAATAAATAAATAAAATTGTCTGTCGTATGTAATATTAGTTATGAAATAAAAATATATTTACTTTCTCCTTGATTAAATTAAATCTAAATTGGTTAAATGCAAGCATTATTAGTACTGATGATTAATGGACTCTTTGAATCAATTAATTATTAACCGAGACTTATTGTAATCTGTAATGACAGTCACATGTTGATAATATAACTATTAAACACCATTAAGTGTAATTTCTTCATTTTTTTTAATATCATACAACCATTAATTAAGTAAGCACTTAACAATCAAATTAATTTACCAATGGCCCAACATCCATGTCATTTGTCACATTTACAGGTTCATCATTTGAGTTTTATTTTTAAAACGTCAGTCAGTTATTTCATCCAGTGCTCAACCCCAAGTTTTAGTTATTTCATCCAGTGCTCAACCCCAAGCTCATGGTGTGATTTATTTCTTTGCAGGATGTGTTTGATAAACTGGATTACCTGAGCTCTCTTGGAAAGACACAGACTGCAGCTGTCCACAGGGATGCAGACATTGGCGTGGCAGAAGCAGAGAGGGATGCTGGGATACGGGTATGGTTGTGGGCATGCCATTCTTGACTCATGATAGTTGTTGTGAAAAAAAAACTGAATACAAACTGATCACATTTTTTTCTTTTTCTAACCATCATTTAGGAAGCAGAATGTAAGAAAGAGATGATGGACGTGAAATTCCAGGCAGACACGAAGATGGCTGACTCCAAGCGAGAACTGGAGCTCCAGAAAGCTTCATTTAATCAGGAGATCAACACCAAAGTGAGTCTGTTGTGATGTTACAAGCTTCACAGTCAGTCACACAAACCAACACATCATGGATATGCGTTAAATGTTATAAAAATTAAAAAGTCTTCTTATTCTCATCCTGAGAATAACAATATGCCAAGTGTTGCAATAGTGTTACTGCTGTAGAAAACAGTAGGTCTCCTCTGATGTTTCCAGAAAGCACAAGCTCAGCTGGCATATGAGCTGCAGGCAGCCAAGGAGCAGCAAAAGATCCGTCTGGAGGAGATCGAGATCCAGGTGGTGCAGAGAAAGAAAGAAATCACCATCGAGGAGAAGGAGATCGATCGCACAGACAAGGAGCTCATTGCTACAGTGAAGAGACCTGCTGAGGCCGAGGCTTACAAAATGCAGCAGCTGGCCGAAGGACACAAGTAAGTAAAACACTGTCATTCAGTGTGGACCTCAATCAATGAAAAATAATGTATCACTTACCACTGGAATTTTAGAACAAAATTCTGGATGATTTTAGATTTGTAGATTTTAGTCAGTGAAGTAAACCTGCAGACTATATTTGTCCTCTGACTGGTAACTTCATGTCCCATGATCCTCTGTATTGTATGGTGAGAAGACGGGATGTTGATTGTAAAACGTTACTACATCTGCTCTTCACATGGTTAATGGTTTAAATACAAAGGTAAAAGAGTTAAAAGAAACAATGAAAACTCAGGTGTAGGATAACAACTTTTCCTAAAATGTCCAAAGACTTTTTAATAGGACAGGGTCAGGTCTGTGTGAAAAGTCTTTTCTTTGGCTATTATAAATTAAAGGTGAAGTCCATTCAGATTACAGGATGTTTTTGCACATTTAGAAAGTGAACCAACTTTCCTCTAGATAGGGTTTTGTTTTTGTTTTTTTAACTTTTTGTTCCTTTCCTTTGACAGGACGCAAACAGTGCTCCTCGCACAGGCCCATGCAGAGAAGATCAGGAAGGTTGGTGAGGCAGAAGCTCTCTCAATTGAAGCAGTTGGCAAGGCTGAGGCTGAGAAGATGAGACTGAAGGCAGAGGCCTACCAGCAGTATGGAGAGGCTGCTAAAACTGCCATGGTCCTGGAGGCCCTGCCCAAGGTAACTCACAGTCAACTTTGAATAGTGTACATTTGTTTGCTAATTTTTGACAGCTTAAATGGTCAACATTAAGATAAAATTACCTCAGATTTAATTTAAAATAGGTTTTTAAGAATGTGCTATTTCATTGTCTTGCTTTAAGTCTTGTCTTTCTGAAATATTGTCTAGTCTCACATGGTCCTTAGATGCACCAAATCTGGCACTTTTATGTCATTTTATTTTTTTTATTTTTCTGATATTAGAAATAAATTCCAATGTAAGTATTGATTGAAATCCTGTCTGTAGTTATGTGAGTAGTTCCAGTACAACACTCACAAACATACAAATGTAATTATAATTATAACAAAAAGTCATTTATCAAAATAATGAACTTAACACATGTACTACCATGAATTAGTGCAACAGATTACCAGGACATATTTTTATGAGAACTCTTTTTTGTTTTTTGCAGATTGCTGGCAAAGTGTCGGCACCGTTATCCAGGACTAATGAAATTGTCATCTTGAGTGGAGAAGGAAACCGTGTGACAGGCGAAGTGAACCGCCTGTTGGCTGAACTTCCTGTGTCTGTCAATGCACTCACCGGAGTGGATTTGTCAAAGGTAAGGATACTAATCTGAGAAAACACTCATGGAAGGTGGGTGTGATCCAGTTTCTTTTTTCCCTAATATTTTGAACAGTAAGAGGCAGATAGAAATGTGACGGTATTGTTGACCAAACAGGTTTAATTTCCCAAATTATATATTGAAAAATGACATCTACAATATGCTAAAATGTTTGCTTTCTGTCTTTGTGTGTATGTGTCCATGTCCAAATGGAATTAGTGTTACCAAGCCATTTGGTGGTAGAAAGAAAACAATTCTGAACCGATAACTAATTTTGGTTAGTCATGGAAAAGTCATGTGGTTTTATCAGAGTCTGAATAATGCGTTTTTTATTTCTACAGATCCCATTACTGCAGAAGATGGCGAGCAAACAAGCCTGAGCACTGGTGATTTTGATGACTCTTGTTCTGTTGTATGCACTCTTAAAGACTGCTTTTAATACACTTGAAAATGTTGTTTTCTACCTATATACCATATATCCAGTACGTTTTGGAAACCTCTGGTGCCTTAATTTATATAGGACCAGAAAATCTGCATGCACTGCTGCTCATTGAAGACATTTCATTTAATTTTATTACTGGAACATTCCTTGGTAAGATCTATATTTTGGGGGGGGGGGGGGGTTGTGTTGGGGTTGCAATTTTCTTTTTGTGAAACCAGTGTGAAGACATTGTTGATTGGGGGTTGTTGGAGAAGAGATGTGAATGGTGACTTTACCCGTTAATATTTATGATGCCATGTAACAATCTGGACACGACTGCTGTTTCAGAAAAAAGGTTTCTCTACGTGCTGTAGAATAATTTTGTTGATTTTATTTTTTGCGTGAGATCTTTTTGCATTCATTGAATGATTTAAATGTGTAACATTTTTGTAACTGAAATGTTATCAGGTATTTTATGCTTGTGTTTTTTATTTTTTTACAGTGTAACAAAGGTGCTCACAACCTTTATTTTTTGTCATGTATTTATTGTTGGATATGGTAAAGTAAGGTTAAAATGTTACTTCAAAAATGATTATAAATAGTCTCTTATTTCACAGCAGGGGAAGATGTTGAAATCCTGTCTATTGAACTTTGAATTCTGCAAATTCTTGTAAATTCTCTGCCATGTTTAAACTTTTATCTTTTCACAAAACAACTTATTTTTGTGCATCCAGGTGTTCACTGATGTGCACACCGTTGCATAGAACTAGTTTATGTCAAAGACATCCACAGTAACCTCAGAGCTACAATCATCTCCAAAGCTCACAGACTGAGATATACAGTTTGATTGAGAAGATAGAACAAGTTTGTTTTATTTTGTGTTTTAGCACACTTCCATAGACAAAGAGATGACTGTTATGAGTTGTAATATTATTTTTTTGTCATTTATTATTCATCAGACTATTGTTTGGTGTGTGTTATGTATTTGTGATAAGCAAATAAGCACTGGGACATTCTTTTTAAATTGTTTACAGGCAAATATTTTTAACTTAATGTTCATTGTGTAAACTGTAATCTTTGATTTGTGAAAACTTTAATTGCATTTCTAATGCTGTTGAGTCCTTTGTCCCTGTGTCCCTGTATGGTCTTGCTGCATGTCATCCACCTGTACTTAAATCATCAGTTCAATCTGAGCTCATTGTTTCTCTAATAAATCAGAAATGCTATAATTTATTATTGTTTGCAGTTTCCTGTTGTTTTTATTTATTCACACATTACACATTAAATACACATTTAATATAATTTTAACAGGATTTCACTCAATTCCTACAGCAGCTGCTCTTTTTACTAGTATTTTTTATAATTACCTGATAATTGCCTAATTAAAAGACCTATGGATAAAGAGATGGTTAAAAAAACCTTAAAGACCTATGGATAAAGAGATGGTTAAACTTTTTTGATTTTGTCTATTATCTTTTCTTATATACAGATAATAAAAAGAAATACAATATTGATTAAGGTAACCATATCTTTTATGAAAGGGGAGGAATGCAAAAAGGCAGATAACAATGGATTTTGTGAAATGGGTAACAGTGACTGGTCAGCACATACATGAAGGAGGTAGAATAGAAGATACAAAATGTATTAATTGGTGTCTGGGGAAACTTAAGGAAGACAGCATTTGACTGTAATGTGATGCAGGATGTCAGTGAAACAAAGGCAGTAAAGGCAATTTTTTGGAAGTCTAACAAGCCCTTGAAGGTAAAAGAAAAAAAATTAAACTGGTGAGAGAAAAGTCTCTCCAGGTTAAAAGAAGGGAAAGGTTGGCTTTAGTTGGGCAAGGGGATAGCTTATTCTCATGTTAGATGTAGAATAAAATCAGGGGTGTGTACAGTGATAAAATATGCAATGTTTTTGTTTCTTTATATTCCACCACTGTCTTTTACACAGTGCACACATGTATAGGACTGGGTGACAAATTAGTAGTTTAGTTTTTTTTTTTTTAGGAGAACCTGTTAGACAGTTGCATTTACAGCAGAGTCAAGCCTCCATTAGAAAAGGCTGGATCATGGTTGACACCCTAGTCAGGACTTTTACACAGGCATATACGTCTGACTCCTGAATGCAGAAGCCGAGGTCCTTTGTGGTTGCGCATGCGCGTCATAAGTAGCTGCCGTAGCCAGACAGCAGCCCAGGGTACCAAGATACCGGGATGGTCTGCGCTTCCTAAAATAATAAAAAAAAAACGTCCAATCCCCACAAAATGAAGTTTCCATACTCATAGATTGGCGAGGAGTAAGTATTATCCTCTTTCATACGAATGGCGTTGATGTTTTTACTATGTAAGGCGTTGAAGTTGCTGAGCAGCTGGCCTGGTCTCAGCAAGCACAAAGAAGCCCCTTATTTATTGTGAAGCTTGACTCGAGCCGTCGCTTTTTACGACGTTATAACATCGTATTGTGTCAATTTAAACACGCACGGTTTTCAACAGTCAGTCAAATTCATACTATGGCACTTACGCCTTTTACGTTTGTTTTAACTGTATTTTTCTCGCTGTTAGAGGTCCAGCACCTCGAGGCTGCCTAAGCTGTTAGGTCAGATGCTAACGTTACACAGCCACAGAATGAGTGTCAGAATGTTCACTTTCCTCTAAAGAAACACATCAGTGTTTGACTCTGTGTGACCTCAACAGTTTTCAATCCGGGTAATGGATGATCTGGCAGGACACTGCTCGGGTCAGTGTCGGACACAGAAGACATGTTTATTCAGGAAAACGGTTGATACAGCGTTATACTCTGAATAAAATCGTTTTGAAACACATTACAATAATATGTAGCTTTAGTTGAAAAGAAGGTTATTTTGTGATGGGAAACGCCGTGTATGTCATTCCTAATACAGTCTGTTTACATTCTGCAATCTTTTCGCTAAGTGAATGGTCAGTCCAATTTTGGGAAACGGGAACAATATTTTTCTTTACTTCGAAGTGAATGCTGGTCTAAGAAGCTATTGGCACTCATTAAAAGTAAAAAAAAAACACCTCAAAAGCAGAATTTTAATCGTTTACTCTTTTACATTGGGGTGTCATCACTGGGTTTCTTGTAAATAAACAAATGTATGCGAAAGTCATCTCTGCAATCGTACTTAATCAGCCAAAAGAAATGAATAGCAAACAAGGCACATTTGGCTACAGTGATGTCCCCCTCTGTCTGCTTTTGCTGCTTATTTTATTTTGTTTTCAAGCAGGACAAAAGGTAACAGGCCCTGTATGTAGCAGCAATGTAATCCAATTGATGCAGAGCTGTATATTAAAATTCAACAAAAAGGAATCTCCACAAAACCACTTTGTTTTATAGCACGATATTTGATGACTTGAGGCTGCTTACTTTGGTGATGGGTTAAAAGCAGAGGTCAAATTTCATTGTGTGTTCAGTGGTGTGCTGTGTCACAATGACAAGTAGTTCACTTTCCTTCAATTGAATGTAATTAAAAAGTGATCTTATGACTGTTTTATATGTTAATTACTACATCAGTTTTTATTCAGCATTTAAGAAGGTATTCATGTTATTGCCCTTTAGAGGTCTATGTTTGTGATGAAACACTAAGTCCTTATTGACATTGGATGCTTATCTTATTTCCAGGGGACATTTGTGACTCTTAAAAGCTAGACATGTAAAACAGTTTTGTTATTTGCTCTATGCAATTGCCTCATTCTATGGGCAATTATTTTTAATTTTTCTAAGGCAATTATTTTCCTAAAATAAATTCAGTAGTTTAGTATGCTGTCATTATGTTGTTTTAGAAGTATCTCCCAGAGTAGCTGATCTGCAATGTAGTAACATGGCTACATTTGTGTTTGTGTGTGGACCTATGGTCAGGAACACATGGTAAAGAGAGATTTTTTTTTGTCTTTTCTTCTGCTTCTTCATTGATATTTACTTAGCTGTTTACTTTTAAACTCCCTTATTCAGGAGCAGCCTAACTGTGGTCCTGTTTTTTTTTTTAAATTGAACCACTAAATGGGAAAAGAAATTGTGATTTGTAGTGATTTTAGCAATTCCATTTTTCCTTCAGTGTTACATTTTCTATCACTCCTTGACTCCATTTAGACTGTGAGGTGCATGCGGCCAAAGCCCTCATGACCATGATGTCAGCTTATCACAAGTTGCAAATTGAACAATTCTGAATCTGTAAGGATGTAAAAATAGATCAAAGCACAATCATCTCATCCAAGGTTAGTGTCCGACAGCGGCTTACCACCACCTGCTCTGTGTCTCCCCAGCATGGTTGTGAGAGGGCGTCTCATGCTGCATTAGCTAAACAGTGACATGCTGGCCTGTCTGCCAGCATCAGGTGACCCTACCATCAGACTTCTCTCACACAGGCAGATGAACACTGGACTTCAGAAATGTAAGTGCTTTGCTTTTTCTCTCTTTCAGCCACTTTACAATATGTTGTAACTTGTTTATCTTAGTTTTGTCTTAAAATGTAATTGTTAGTACAACACACTTTACAATATGTTGTAACTTGTTTGTCTTAGTTTTGACTTAAAATGTAATTGTTAGTACAACACAAAGGCATTGTTTGTGAGCCGCAACTTATAGTAGTGAGAAAACATTCAGGGTAATTATTGATGCATCATTATACATAGTTTAAAAAGTTTACATTTATGTAAAATGTTAATAAACATTTAAAAAATCCAGTCATCTGAAGGCAACATGTACTTTAATATGTACTGACAGTTAATAGAGAAAAGTGTTGCTCCTATTTATAACTGTTGACACAAAATGTGACGTAGATGCAAAGATGGACAGTTGAATGTGTTCAATTGTGCCTGTACCATTTAATGGATGGTTTTATAATGTGCTTGATATCCCACTCATTCACACAACATTGTGCTCATGTCTGAACTATTGCACATTGCAGGGGAAACTACACAGAAGATGAGATCTGCCAACTATCCAACCCCAGCAGAGTTGGATGCCTATGCTAAGAAAGTTGCCAACAACCCTCTGACCATCCAGATCTTCCCAAACAGTGTCAAAGTACCTCAGAGGAAGCACATACGACGCACAGTCAACGGACTTGACACATCCTCATCCAGCCAGCGCCATAGTCCTTACTCCTCTCAGGTCAGCACCAGTGGAGGCCTGTTAGCTGTCCTTCGCGCACCTCTTAAAGGGGTCATCAAAGAGTCGGACGGCACCCGTGCCCGGCATCTTCATAAGACCATCATGAATCCTCAAAGCGGGCCGTACACCACTCAAAGCACTTTAAACCATCCCCCACCTTCTGCGCATCTCCAAGGCCAATCCCAGTCTGGCCAAAAGCAGGGCATGGTTCACCCACAGGTGCTGCAGCACCCGCAGCCAACTATGACTCATCCAATGACAGTGCAGCACTCTCAAACAATGCCTCATCCACAGGCTTTGCAACAGAGGAACATGGCTCAGTCACAGGCTCTGCAGAGACAACAGAGCTTGACCCAGGTTCAGGCTCCACAACAGCAAAGATTGGCTCACCCACAGGGAATCCAAAGGCAGCAGAGTCTGCCTCACAGCCAAACTGTGCCACAGGGGCAGCAGCAGGGCCAGTCCTGCCCATCAGTTGGTGCGCCACCACCACCACAGCAGCAGCATCTTTCACATCTGCAGACACTAAGGCATCAGGCAGCTCCTCCACAAGCTCTGCTCCCACAGCAAGCAGTGGCTCAGGATCTGCGCCACATTTCTGATGCAGCTCAGCTCCCATCTCTGCAGCACACCCAAGGACAGGTTGGCTCACAGCCTCTTCCCCAAACTGCAGGGGCAGGACATCCTACGCTGCCCAACAGTCTTCAGCAGCAACCTCAGGGAGCATATGGGCCCCGCAAGCTCCCTGATGCAGACGCCCCACCAAATATAACTGTATCTACCTCCACCATACCACTGTCAATGGCAGCCAGTCTACATCAGAATCGACCTGGTGACCTTAGCAGCATTGTGCACCAGATCAACCAGCTGTGCCAGGCACGGGCTGGCATGGGCACCACCTCTGTCTGTGAAGGCCAGATAGCAAACCCTAGTCCTATTAGCCGCAACCTGCTGATTAACGCCAGCTCAAGGGTTTCCTCGCACCATTCAGTGCTGGGCCCAGTCCAAAGCTGCCTCAATGTGGGTCCTGCAGACAAGGCTCCTCCTCAGACTCCTATTGCTGTGATGCATTCACAGCCAAATATTTCTGCTAACAGTATACCTTCCTTTCACACTGACCCTGAGAAGGTACAGATGCAGCAACAGCAGCAGCAGCTCCAGCATCTTATAAATCAGCAGAAACAGCAACACCAACAACAGCAACAAAAGTTACAACAGCAGCAGCATATACACCAACTGCAGCAACGCTCCTGGGCCCAGCATCAGCTTGCCCACATGCAGCAGCCTCCAGAAGGAGCTCATCCCTGTAAGAATCCAAGGATGGAAGCTCCGACTGAGTGTTCTTTTCCGTCGCGAAACTTAAATTATTCCCACAAGCTACCAAACACTGCACAATCCTACGCTCTGAAACACCCAGCAGAAAAACCACGGCCCTCATCCCCAGTTAACTGCCCTCTCGGTTCTATGCCTTACATGAATAGCCACTACATGCAGCCACCATGGGGAAGCATTCCGCCCACAGCAGGAAACAATGGATCAGGCCCCGATGACCTTCCAGGTGCCTACCAGGGAGTCCAGGCTGCTGCATCCACAGACCGCATCCCCGGAGCCAAGTACAGGCCCGTGAGGGAGGGTCTGGGTGCCCCGTCCAAGCTGATGCAGAATGTGGATTTCTTAGGAGGAGACTTCCAGATGCCCGGTTTTCAGGAACAGAGCTTGAATGTTATGGAGAAGATGCACAGGCCAGCCCTTGGTCAAGTTCAGGATTCAAGCAATGGTGGTGCTGTTCACACTCATCACCCTGGCTATCATTGAGCGTGTGCTTACACCCTTACAATTGTGTTTGAGTTGTCTTAAAGTTGTGTTTAACTGTGTGTGTGTTTTTCTTTTCAGTGATCCCTTTCTTCTCCAGAGCTTGACCCACTAGCTTGTGATATTTCTGAATAATTCTCAGGTCTTAAACCATGTCATACCTTTGTTGCAGATGAAGGGTAGTTTAGACTGTTGTGTAGAACTCCTCTTTTCATCACTGGCATGCCCTTACTGCTTTTTTCCATGTAAATAAATGATGATTTAAATATTAGTTTGCAGCTGAGAATAGGTCTGCCCAGTCACAGTGCTTTGATACCACGTTACAACTTCTTTTTTTTTCCCAGCATTTGTGGCCTTACAACTATCCAAAGGCAAGACTTAAGATGTCTTCATGTAACAATTTATTTGCAGTTATTTATCCTCCTTACAGATTTGTGATCCAGTGAATAAGAAGGTAGTTTGTATATGCAATTTGCAAGACTGTTGCTGAGGTTTCTGTGACTGAGGTGTCTGCTGTTTTAGGTCTAAGTGAGAGCTCCAACACCTATGAAGAAAACCCCTTAGGGATCAAACTCACTTGTGATTTTTGCTAGTTTTAGCTTCTTTCCACGTGTGATGATGATTTACAAAAATGGCTATTTCACTGTTTTAGTCACTGAAAAAGTGGATGAAACCAGCACTCAGAGAAACTGTAATATTCTCAGTTTATTATGATGTGACTGGCTCCTCTTTTGCATATGTGAAAAAGTGCCCTCTTAGGTGTAAAAATTGAAGTTATTATTTTACGTCGGGTATTTTATTTCCGTAAATGGTCCAACCTCAGATGTAGGAATTACTTTTATAGATTTTGCTAACTCTTGGCTAAAGGAACAGACTCTCCATAAGCACTACTATTTGTCTGAATCTAATGTGACACTGAACATCATCCCATAAATATTGAAATGTCTAATCTCAGTGCAAGTGTATGTTGGGCGAAGGCGTAATTCTCCACCACTTAACTACTGTATCGCAAATGAATAGACGCAGTGAGGACTTCTGTGTGTCTGGTCACCTGCGAGTTACTGGCCTTACTTGTGTGCTACCTATAGAGTAATCAAGAAAATGTACTGCAGGCCTTTCTTCTGAATGCTTTAAGCCTAAAGCTCCAGACCTGTTTCCTTCTCCAATCATGTTTTTTGGATCAACATCGCCAGAGTGTGTTGCTTTGTTGTCCTCACAACCTCTGGATAGAGCCTTAACTCTCAAAAGATTTCTTTTAGTTGAAATAATCAACTCACTTTCTGTGCCAGGAATTTCTGTATGGCATCATTGTGACACAGACACTACTTTTCTCTCTTTTTTTTTTAATTTTTGTTTTTATTCTTTTGACATGTATTAAAACTGTACGAACAGATCCTCGGGCAACGTTTATGTGTACAGGTGGTCACATCAGCTGATTATTGTTTGCTTCAGATGTTGCCCATCTTTCAAGGATTTAAAATATTAAGAGCAAATAAAAAATAGTTTCTATTTAGTAAATTTATTGGACACTTAGATCAGGGCTGTAGCAGTTGTTTTAAAGTATTTTGACTTTTGACTTTTTTGTCTTTTAGTTCCTGTGTATTTCACATCCTATTATAGTAATTTATTACTTTGGACCACTGCATCCTGAAGCCATAGGTGATTTCACTTTAGGTGCCATAGGTGATACACATTGATGACGCAGTGTGAAACAAATATGGAGGTTTGCATCTGTGCTTTAATCTTTTAGAAAGCAGGGCAT
>NC_024310.1:8095001-8104174 GCF_000523025.1 Cynoglossus semilaevis | reverse complement strand
GCTCCATCTTCAGAAAAGACGGTTAAGATGCAAAGCCGAACCTACTCTACATTCTTCATACTTGACTGTTTTGGTTTGTTTTTTTTCCTGGCTCTTGTTTTTGATGTGCCTGTCCCTTGAAGCTGCTATAGAACTTAATGTTAACACACACAAGTATGATTTGTGTGTGTATTGTTGTTGTTATGTGTGTGTGTGTGTGTGTATGTACAGTATGATGTATGGGCTGTTATGGTGAAAATAATAAGGCAGGTGAAGAAGGACAAAGATGGCTGCGCTCTACGCTGTGGAACATGACTATCAGGGGATTTTTACCAGGAGATGGTCGTACGTGTGTATTGACTGAGTAGAGTTAGAACAGCTGTGGTTTGTCCAAGTCTGTCCTGTTATTCAACAACAGCAGACAATGAGTGAGATATTTGGACCAGGTGACCTGTCTGTCCTATACGCGTTGAACTGCCTCGATACAGCCCGACACAGTCAGGTTCTACACTTTCAAATGAAGTGCCTCCACTGGGCTTTTATGGAGAAACACGAGTGTGTGTTTGTGTGAATGCTTGTTTGTGTGTGTGTGTCTGTGTGTTTGTCGCGCTTGGGTACTTGAGCACGGGTGTGCATGAAGTGGATCTCTGATGGGGGACCAAGCTACTTTAGTGTAACTACTGATACTGTGTCATGGACTGAAGTCCTGAAGTGTGCCACGATTCCTAGACACTGTCGGGAAGTGTGAACTGTTTGCTGCTGACTCACTGACCAAAGTGACCAAGCGTCCCTCTTCTCTAACGTACTAGTGAGAATCTGTTATGTTCTGACTAAAATAATAAACAGCAACCTGGTGACAGAAAGCAGAGCTTCTCCCCTTATTTACACAGTTATAATACTATTGGGAAGTGATGCTTTCTAGATGTGAAGAGAACAAAAAGAAATGTAAAGTGCGAGTGATTTCTGACTGCCCTGAAGCCCCCAAAGTTTTATTATTTTGCTTTTAAATATAGGTATTTGTTTTCTGTACGACTGCAACAAGTGTTAAGTTCTGCCTCCTTTGCTCACAAGCAAAAGATATTGTTTAAAAGATAGATTGAGGAATAAGGTTTTGGTGTTAACATTTACAGTAAATAGTTTAGTGGAGATCTTGTAAGATGATGTAATTCCCCAAAAATCTCTACATGAATGCAGGCAATAAGTTGTCTTCTCGCTTAAAGCAATTTATATACAGTACCTGTGTGATTGCTGTCGATTCCTCATAGATTTTCCTGCTACAATTTGAAATCAGCTTGCTTGAAGGTTGAACTGTTTGGAGGATTTCCAGAAACATGGTAGAGCAACTCTTGAAATGAAAAGTAATTTATTATAACTTATGTTAGCTGCAGGAATAGTTTGCTATATATACAATGTAAGAAGCACTGCAAAATGAGTTGTCTCGGTCAGGTGGTTAGAGTGTTGGGGTGATGGTGGGGGGGCAGGCAGTAATGACTCTGTAAATTTGTTTAGACTCACCAGTGGTGAAGGGGGCTCACTGTTTCTGCTTTGTGAAAATGTGATATTCCAATTTTACCTAACCTTCAGGAATATAATGTCTTGCACAAACATTCCCCCCCCAACCAAAATAAAGTTTGCAAACACAAACTGTTTGAGTAAGTTGTTTTAATTTTTGTGTGATGCACCTCTGATGCTGGACTTATCCTAGAGAAAAAGCAGGGTTTCATCAGGAAAGTCAGTAAAATGTGACAAATGAATCATCCAGATTTTACTGTATGCCAGCAGGAAATGGTGTTTAGTTTTTCCCTGGAATGCAGCTAATCCAGCGTTACCTTAAATGGGAACAGCAGGAAATGGTGTTTCTTTTTTCCCTGGAATGCAGCTAATCCAGCATGTCTATTGTTTCTCAATGGAGAAAAGTGATGTTTGACAAGAAACTTGTATGTCGCCTGGCCAGAGGGTGGAGCCTGACTTTAGTCACCGCCCCATTTTCATTCTTACCTTTTACAAGTGAACACCGCAGTTAGTCTGGTATAACACATCGTAGGAGCTACTCGTGGTGTCTCAAACATACAAAGACACCATTTGAATATAACCAACAAATAAGATGGAAAAAGATCAATCCGAGGATGAAGAGGAGCCCACTGATGACCAGCAGGAGGATGAGGTGGACAATGAGAATTGGCTCTTGACAGATGAAACCACAGAGATTATCCCAATGGATACCATAGGGATTCAAATTGAGCCTGTCACAGTTCAGATGAGGTAATGTTCCAAAACCCTGTGGTTTTCCTTTTCCTGTTTGTGCATTGGAAATGGATACATTAAATAATTTGTTTGATATTTCTTATCCCAAAGTATCCCTGATGGCCTTTGTGGTACGGCGTTCTCCAGGAGAAAAGTCTTTGAGGCTGCGTCTCAGGGAAACACAGCTCAGCTTGATGGTCTGCTTAACTACCTGCGTGTAAACAATAAACAACTTACAAACCTGGAATTCACAGGCAAGTAGGAAAAACAGCTGTATTTTTACATTTAAACAAACAATCTTCCTCTGATACATGTGACTTTACAGTTCTAGATTAGTGCTGCAGCGCGTTCTCTAAAATATGTGTGTAGGGTTTTATATTCTGGTAAAGCCGGTTTGAAGGTGTCCAGAGTTCACAGGTAACACTTCGGAGTTTGATTTGGACGTATGAATCATTTATAGTCAAAGGAACTTGTATGGGAAGCCAGAAAAGGCAGGAACAACAGGAGCGGGCTACAAAAGAAAATTAACCTACAGGTCAAAATCAGAACAGGTAATTCAAGAAAACTACTTTGAGTGAAATACCAGGGTGAGGCAGGTGATCAGTTTTCTGCAAAAACATACAGGAGAAAATAAAACAACAAGGAGTTACTGTAGGGACACCCAGCTAAACAAAACATGAAGGTGCGATATTCAGCAATAGTCTTAAGTCTAAACCAAATCTTTTTAAGGTCTACAGAGGTCTCTGTGATGATTGTTTGATTGATAAAATTCTATTTTGTAATGCCATGGCATAAATATGTGATTAATGTATGTGTACAACTTTCAGATGAAGTCACTGGGAAAACTGCACTGCTGAAGGCTCTGATGCATCTGAAGGATGGGCGAAATGACACCATCGGATTTTTCCTGGATATTGCAGAGAAAACTGGGGATTTGGAAAATTTAATCAACGCTTCTTACAAAGACATTTTCTACAACGGTAAGGAAATGACAGATGTTTGTAATGATATTTTTTTTATTAAAAATGTATTGTTAGTAATTATCCTGTCAAAAATCAGCATTGGAATCGTCTAAGGTCAGTCCACATTTAATTCAGTACCTTGCCCCAGACCTACTTTTAGGAAGAAGCTGGTTCATAAATAGCCTTGCACCGAGTTTTTAATGGAGGTTGGGAAATACTGCTTTTATTTTTAAGTATGTTGAACTGCCTTTTCTAAAGAATAAAATTTAATAAATTAATAAATAAAAAAAAGCACAAACACTTTCTGCATACCATATGGTTCATAAATAGCCTTGCACCTTGGAGATTTTCAAATACGGTTGGGAAATACAAAAAAAAGCACAAACACTTTCTGCATAAATAACAGGAGAGTCACTTAACAAACAAAGGTCTTTAAAGTTTGGGTAAATGTGCCAACAAGAAATCAAGAGTTTTTATCAAACTTATTGAACAGCGATTCAATAATGTCGTCTTTTGAAAAGTACTGTGATATTTTTCTGTAAAAATAATTTCTCCAAGGTCAGACAGCGCTGCATGTTGCTATTGAACGACGGAGCTTTGACCACGTGAAGCTGTTGGTAGAGAAAGGAGCAGATGTGCAAGCCAAAGCCAATGGGAGGTTTTTTCAAATAAATGCAGACCTGGGCTTTTACTTTGGTGAGCAACCAAACATAAATATATATATATATATTTAATATATAATCAATTGTGATAGATAGTCTTCAATTCAAATTGTAATTTTGTGTTTTCTTTAGGAGAACTTCCTCTGTCTTTGGCCGCCTGCACCAACCAACCCACCATTGTGACCTTCCTCATGGAGAACCCTTACAGAAGAGCAGATGTGACCGACCAGGACTCACGAGGAAACACTGTCCTGCACACCCTGGTGGTCATAGCTGACAACACAGCAGAAAACACTGAAATGTTAGCAAATATGTACGATCAGATACTCATCCAGTACAGCAGGTTGGAGAATCCAAAAAAACTCAAACTGGAAGATATAGAAAACAACCAGGGGTTGACTCCACTGAAGTTAGCAGCCAAGCTGGGGAAGATTGGGGTAGGTCTGTTTTTAACTTTAAAACATTTTATTTATTTTTTACTTATCACATTTCTTTACTCTTTTATTGCACTGAGAAACTTGCTTTTTCTGTTGTCTGTCTCTTTGAACTTGGATTCGTTTTTTGTTTTTTTTTACTTAACAGATATTCAGGCACATATTAAACCGGGAATTTGTGGACAAAGAAATTAGACCACTGTCTAGAAAAATTACTCAATGGGTCTATGGACCTGTTCACTCCTCACTGTATGACACCAGCTCCATTGACACCGACGAAGACAACTCTGTGTTGGACATTATTGTCTTTGGGAGTGAAATTCCAGTGAGAAATATTTTTTGTTTGTTTATTGAAAAGTACAGTTTACAAGTACAATTGTTTGGTTGAACATTTCTGCTCCCACCATAAATATCTGGAAATTCTGAAATTTGATTATTCAGAATTAAAAAAAAAAGAATATCTAACTGATTTTTTTCTCTTTCACAAACATTACTTTAGAATCGACCAGAGATGCTTCTGATTGAGCCTCTTTGCAGTCTTCTCAACTATAAATGGGAGAGATTTGCATCCAAGTTATTCTTGATGAATTTCGTGGCGTATCTATTGTACCTGATCATCTTCACCTTGGTGGCCTGCTACAGAAAGGAAGGGCAGGTAAGAATGAAGGAAACCACCTTCAAATAGCCATGTTTGGTAAAGAGAAAATGTCAATCGTTTAAAGGAACCTCACAAAGATGGATGTATTGACAGAAGCCTGGCTCCTGCTTGTTGCACATTGCTTAAAGTATAAAGAATATTATGATGGGTTTATGCTGCAGTCATTTCTTTCAAACTGTGATCAGAACACACACTTTCTCACCTGCAGCCACCGTTTCCCATTGAAAACGTCACAGCTGATTCTTTCCACCTCGTGGGGGAGCTGATCAGTGTCCTGGGAGCAGTGTGGTTTCTATACAAAGTGGTGAGGGAGGCAGATTTGTGTTGATATTTTAGGCAACAACAGGTTAAAGATTTTGGATGTCATTCTGTACATTTGACCTTTGATTTCACAGATAAACATTTTCAGAAGAAACACACCGACTTGCAAGTCTTTGTACACTGATGGAATCTATGACATTCTGTTGTAAGTTGTTCAACAATATATGAAGATTTTTGTAATGTCAGTGTTTTCTGACCAGTGTGCGTTTCCAGTTTTCTGCAGGCGGTACTTCTGCTGATCAGTGCAGTCTTGTACGTCAGTGGACGCAGGGAATACGTTGGACTGCTTGTCTTGTCGCTGGCTTTGGCCTGGATTAATGTCCTGTACTACTCCAGAGGCTCCAAACAGATGGGGATATACAGCGTGATGATGCAAAGGGTGTGTCTATTTTTTTTATCTAACTGACATGTGTAGAAAAAAACATTATCTTGTTAAAATCTGCCTTTTCTTAAAACTTTTTTTATTTTTCTTTAAGATGATCGTTGGTGACCTATTGACCTTTCTGTGTGTATATTTTGTCTTGCTGGTTGGATTTTCTGCAGGTAAATCTTTTATAATATAAAATGTCCATTTTGTGAATTGTAATGGAAATATTTAACAATATTTTCTATAACACAGCTATGGTTGCTCTGATGTACGACGACGCACCAGCTCATCTGCAGCCTAAGAATGAGTCATTGTCAAGTGGGCGGAGTCTAGATGTCGGGACAGTTCCGTGCAGTAAGCCAACTTACAGCGACCTCCGTTTTACAATACTGGAACTGTTCAAATTCACGATTGGAATGGGAAATCTGGAGTTCACTGATGACGTTCAGTACAGGGAGGTTTTCTACATCCTGCTCATCTCCTACATTGTCCTGACTTACATCCTGCTGCTCAACATGCTCATCGCTCTGATGGGAAACACCGTTGAAAGAATCTCCAAGGAGAATGTCGACATCTGGAACCTGCAGGTGGGATGTTGTTGTTGTTGTTGTTGTTGACATCTGGAACCTGCAGGTAGGATGTTGTTGTTGATGTTGTTGTTGTTGTTGTTGTTGTGAGAATGACTGTAACTTACTGTTACAAAAAGTTTGGGTATTGTTTATAAAATCCATAAATGCTGCCTTGTGTTATCAACATTTACAGCTTCAATTTTTTTAAAATAATTCATAATATAAAATTGCATCCAGTGGTAAATAGAAACCATTTTATACCAAATTAATTTTCTTCTTTTAGCTCCTAAGCACCTATAGAAATGTAACAAATGAATCTGAAAATTATTTTACTTATTCTTCACATTAATATTCTTACCTTTTTTGTGTTAACAATGATTCTGTTTTCTGTGGATCATTTGTAACATTTTCTGTCATAAATACCCAGAAAGCCTCAACCATTCTGGACATAGAGAGGGATCTGCCGCAGAGACTGAGGAGAAAACCGTTTTTCAAAGAGTCCAGAATGGTGTATTTCAAACTTCATGAAAATGATGAGCGTAGGAGATTTCTCAGGTAAACTGTAACAAACATTGGTGTGAAAAGAACCATGGTGTTCCTAACTGGAGTATTAACATCGCCTGTTTTCACCTCGTCCTCTTCCTCGTCTTCAGAGTGGAAGAGATGAACTGGAGACAGTGGAGGTCAGACCTGGGTGTGGAACCAGAAGATGATCCGGAGAATGAACTAATGGATATTCTAGGTCTGGCTACACACACACACACACACACACACACACACACACACACATACAGTAAAAACAATAAAACCTCTCTGCTCACTAATATAAGTTTTTTATGATTGGTCAGGAAAACAATGGAAACATCGTTCACCCTTGGAGAAGATCCGTCTCAAACACTGGAAACGTCCCCATAAAACCGTGATCTGATTTATTACAGTAATAACCAGTATAACGTAGATGTTATTGTGATTAAAAATCTCATCACGTCTGATGATCCTGATCGCTGACTTCTAACAAGCTAAGACAGACTGAGGTGACTAATATATTGCTCAAATGAGACGTTTCTGTTCAGTTATGTTGAGTCATTGACGTGTCCTACTTTGTATGTGTAACAATATTCTTATTTTGCTTGATGTTAATATTTTGAATATATCTTTCTATTTGTTTTGTGGTGGTCGTGGCAGTCTGTTTAAATTCATCACTTCTGTTTAAAGCATTGTCAGCACCAGGCTGTTCAATAAATGTGATCTCTGTTTGGCCACAACTGAGGAAACACTAAAAAAAGAGCTAGTGTGTGTGTGTGTGTGTATTTGACACACAAAATCAATTGGATGAAGATACATAATAAAATAGATCACTGAGCATTGTTTACAGGAGATTATGTTGTAAATCCACATAAATCCACATCAGACAGTGTCGCTCTCACCTGTCCCAGCATGCTCTTTGTTCCTCCCTCTACAAGAGTGATGTTTGATAAACAACATTCATGTCCTCTGGGCACAGGGCGGAGTGTGGCTATGGCAACTCCCTCACTGCCTCAAGTTACAGTCCTCCCTTCCTGCAAGTCCACACCTGAGCAGCTGTAGCGCCACACACCTCACGAGCCACTCATGGTCTCAACGCTCTAGTGTTACTTCATCAAGACGTGGTTGTTAACACCTAATACGATGGAAAAGGGTCACCTACAGGACAGTGAGGAGCCCAGTGACAACCATGAGGAGGAAGAGGAGGCAAACAGTCTGGACTGGCTCTTAAGAAAACACACGGAGATAACCCCCATGGACACCAACATTTTAATGACTAGGTAACAGTCCAGCTCCACAGGAGCGTTTGGCTTTTGTTCTCCTTTTTCACAGTTTGTGCATGTGGACATACATTAGTAAATTATGAACAGTGAACTATACCGAGGTGTAGCTCTGAAATCAGTGTGGTTGTTGTTCTACCCATAGATTGGGTTACATGTTGATCTTTACAGACTAAATATCAGGTTCCAGAGTGGCAAATTTCAGGTCAACAAAGATGCAGCAACAAGTCTTGTCCTGTCTTTTATCAATATTTGCATATATCGATACAAAAGCCAGAACCCATTGAATTTATAATTCAATATCAGTGTTTTCTAAACAACATAATGCTTTTAATTTAACATGTCTTTTTATGTCAAAGTGTCCCTGACAGCATTCATGGTGCGAAATACACCAGAGCGAGGGTCTTTGAAGCTGCATCTCACGGGGACACAACTCGACTTGATGGTCTGCTTGACTACCTGCAGGTTAATAATAAACGACTTACGAGCCCAGAATTCACAGGCGAGTAAAAAAAGAACTCTTTTATTAGTCTCATTTCTGTGGGACAATGTCCAAATATCACATGTGACGATGGTTTTTGTGTGTAATTAAAACACATTCTGGTGAACTGGTGTATTTAGTTCAAATGACAAAAAAAAGGCAGGCGTGCTAAACACTACACTATGGAACCGACATGTAGTGGGAGAGGAGGCCAAAACAGGAAATTCAAGCAAAACGAAACATGTGGACAATGTTAAACAGAGTGAGGCAGGAGATATAGATTTTAAAAATAGTGAACCAAACATTTAAAATGATCAGGAACAAAAGATACTCCAAAAGAGGAAGCTTTAAAACGAGTCTCAGGTGTCAGAGCAGTTATTTTCAGTTATTATAATGAAGGTCTATTCAAACACAGGCACATGTGTCAGTCACTGCACTTTGATGGATTCAGTGTGGTTCCGAACTTTTAAAATTATAATATTTATTTACATTTGACAATCGGGGAAATTACCAACTAGATACATGATCCTTTTACATTCTACATACAGAGATCAGTGTTCTGTATCCCAAAGTCACATCATTTATCACTGTGTTATCTAAACTAAAATGTGCACGAAAGGCAAAAACATGTTTTGCCTTCATCTCAATCTGCTGCGTTTTTTGAACTGTACTTGACTTCATTGAACTAAAC
>NC_024310.1:8082220-8094466 GCF_000523025.1 Cynoglossus semilaevis | reverse complement strand
TTCACACACGAGGATGTTCATTTTCTAAAGAAGTGTTTGTTGTATCAACAATCCACACCTCGTAGGTCAGACAGCGCTGCATGTCGCTATTGAAAGAAGAAGCTTTGACCATGTGAAGCTGCTGGTGCAGAAAGGAGCCGACGTTCAGGCCAAGGCCAATGGAACCTTCTTTCAGTGTGACGTAGGACCTGGCTTTTATTTTGGTGAGTCACATGCTTAATACAACCAGAAGCTGTTTGTATCAATAGTTACAGTTCAACATAGGAACGAATTTCAAGCAAACACGTGTTAAGTCTTCATGGGTTTGAGTCCATCTGCTTCGTTTTACTGCACATACTTCACGTGGCCGTACATTTGTACTGCAGGAGAACTTCCTCTGTCTTTGGCCGCCTGCACCAACCAACCCACCATTGTGACCTTCCTCATGGAGAACCCTTACAGAAGAGCAGATGTGACCGACCAGGACTCACGAGGAAACACTGTCCTGCACACCCTGGTGGTCATAGCTGACAACACAGCAGAAAACACTGAAATGTTCGCCAATATGTACGATCAGATACTCATCCAGCACAACAATCTTGACAATACAACAAACGTCAGTCTGGAGGAAATAGAAAACAACCAGGGGTTGACTCCACTGAAGTTAGCAGCCAAGCTGGGGAAGATTGGGGTAGGTCTGTTTTTATGCAAAACCTGTTGGTACAATATACAAAACAAGACTACAGTTTACTGTTTATATATCATTTTGACACTGTCATTCTAATAAACAGTCAGTCCGTTTGTTTAACTCTTCTGTGTCAGCGGTGTTGTGAAATTACCACATGATGAGAGATTAAAAATGTTTGCATGTCAACACTGGCCGCAAAACATCATATGACCTGTAAACAATTAAGGCTCCGTGAAAAATTTCTTAAACCGATGTTTGAATTTCATTAGTTTATAACATGTTAAAACACATTTTAGAGGTGTCTCACATCTTTCGCAAGTTTTTTTTTGTGGTATTCTTGCCAAAAATTGAGCTGTGTTGCATTTTATTTCATCAGCTTTTTCCACCACCAAATGAACTAATTTGAAATGTGAGTGAAGAGATTGTTTTTTTAATCAAACATAAATTAACTCACTAGTTAAACAGGAACCTTCACAAGTGAACTTTGATGACAAATTCTTCAAGTTTTATGAACAATATTTTTTTTTAATTGGCTTAAAACTTTTCCTCACCCTCACATGGACTAACAATATGTAACAGAAAGTAAAGTCTGTCATCAGTTAATTGTCTTTTCTTCTCCTCACAGTTATTTAAGCACATTTTACAGAGGGAATTTGTTGGAAAGGAAATGAGGCCGCTCTCCAGAAAAATCACAGAGTGGGTTTACGGCCCTGTTCACTCCTCCCTCTATGACATCAGCTCTGTTGACACCAACGAAGACAACTCTGTGTTGGACATCATTGTCTTTGGGAGTGAAATGCCGGTAAGAAATTAATATTTTGTCAATATTTACCAATAATTCTCTTTTTGTCAACCACTTAAATACACAACATAACACCGTAATGACAAAACAGTCAAGAAGGCAGCCATGGAATGTAGTAGAAACTACAGGTCACAGTACATAGTGATGTGTTTTCTCTTCTCCACTCTTGTCTTCATTTTGCCTCAGACTGTGAAATCACAAATATCCAGACAGATGACTCTGTCAGAGTATTAGCAGGTTTCACGTGAGCCCATTGCAAGTTGTCCGTATTTGCTTGAAGAGTAGCTGTGAAATCACTCGTGAGTCACCACAGTGGTCAGAGCCAATGGTTGATTACAGGAAACTAGTCCTTTAGGCACAACCAGTGACTTTCTGTTCTCTGTTTAAATGTTTACATTTTTTTATATTTGACTGTATTTATTGTTTCTGTAAATTATTCACTGGCTTATTTGGCCACAAATGTCGTTGTATTGTTTGAATGAAAACTATTCTATTTGATTCTTACTTGATGAAGCGCAGCAGGCAATATTATCTGACTTTAATACAGTAAACGTGAATATGAATATTCTTGAACATCTCTGCAGAATCGTCCAGAGATGCTCCAGGTGGAGCCTCTGCGCAGTCTTCTCAACTACAAATGGGACAAATTTGCCTCCAAGTTATTCTTTATACATTTCCTGGTGTATGTGTTTTACCTGGTCATCTTCACCACCGTGGCCTGTTACAGGAAGGAGGGGGAGGTAAGACCGAACAAGAATGTCCCTGAAAAAAAAACAAAAAGAAGATCTCTGAAATAAGATGCAATTTGTTATTGATCTGTGCCTCACCTGGTGGAACTCCATATATATATATATAACAACAGAGCCAATAATCATGTGTTTTTGACTGTGTTCACTGCAGTCACTGTCACAGGTGCAACAGTGCCCTCTACATTATTTTATAGTCCACAGGTTAATGACTTGCTTACAGAGATTCATCACTTTCCCTGCAGCCAAATATTTAGACATTAAATGGTGAATAATAAATAATCCAACTTCAAACCAAGATGAGGAAACCCAATATTCATCACAAAATCAAACAGAGATTCATCACTTTCCCTGCAGCCACCGTTTCCCATTGAAAACGTCATAGTTGACTCCTTCCGCCTCATCGGCGAGCTCATCAGTGTCCTTGGAGCAGTGTGGTTTCTATACAAAGCGGTGAGAAATCAACAAAACACGTCCTGATAATCCACACGTCTACATGTTCTCACGTGTTTGACGTGATGTGCTTCAACAGATAACTATATTCAGAAGAAACCCACCAAACTTCAACTCTTTGTACACTGATGGGATCTGTGACATTCTGTTGTAAGTAAACTGTTGTAAGTGCATGTAAACTATTTATTATTATTGTTCTCTGAAACCTCTCCGTCTTGTTTCCAGTTTCCTGCAGGCAATACTTGTGTTGATCAGTGCAATTTTGTACGTCTGTGGACAGAGAGAGTACGTGGGGCTCCTGGTCCTGTCACTGGCTCTGGCCTGGATTAATGTCCTGTACTACTCCAGAGGCTCCAAACACATGGGCCTCTACAGTGTCATGATGCAAAGAGTATGACTTTTTTTTGCCTTCAATTTAGTTAACACAAAGAATTGTCAGTAAAAAATAAGGTAAGAGCCCTGATAACGATAAAAGTAACGCTAACCTGCTAAGTGAATAAGGTAAGATAACAATAAAAGTAACGCTAACCTGCTAAGTGATGAAACTTGTAAGACTGAATTTGTTACATGCAACATCATACAGAGCACAATGTGCAGTAAAGGCACAATGTCTTACAATGTCTTTTTATAACAAAAATCTTGTTGAACATAGTTTCTAGTTTCTACTTGAACCCATCTGACATTCTGACCACCACTCCTTAAATTCATAAAGTAAATTCAGCCCTAACCTTTGTTTCTGCCCGATGGTACGGTACCAAAAAAGAAAACAGAAAAGTATTGTGACTGAATAGCATGCTCTGATCTAGCGTTTGTATAAACTACTGCCAGTGTGTAATGTTTTTGTTTGCTAACCTCTATGAATGTTTTTATTGTAGATGATCCTTGGTGACCTGTTGACATTTTTATGTGTCTATTTAGTTTTGTTGGTTGGATTTTCTGCAGGTAAAACTACTATTGACTCCAGTGTAAACTCATTACAGAGATGACAAAGTTTCATTTATAATTATCGTCTTTTCCGCAGCCATTGTTTCTCTAATGGAGGATTCCACCTCAGCTCAACAGCTCAACCAAAAGAATGACTCACTGCCTCGAGGAAGGAGCTTTGACGTTGAGACATTTCTGTGCAAAAAGCCAACTTACAACGACCTGCGGTTCACAATACTGGAGCTGTTCAAATTCACGATTGGAATGGGGGATTTGGAGTTTACTGACCATGTTCAATATAAGGAAGTTTTCTACATCCTGCTCATCTCCTACATTGTCCTGACTTACATCCTGCTGCTCAACATGCTCATCGCTCTGATGGGAAACACCGTTGAAAGAATCTCCAAGGAGAATGTCGACATCTGGAACCTGCAGGTGGGATGTTGTTGTTGTTGTTGTTGTTGTTGTTGTTGTTGTGAGAATGACTGTAACTTACTGTTACAAAAAGTTTGGGTATTGTTTATAAAATCCATAAATGCTGCCTTGTGTTATCACTACATTTACAGCTTCAAATTTTTTTAAATAATTCATAATATAAAATTGCATCCAGTGGTAAATAGAAACCATTTTATACCAAATTAATTTTCTTCTTTTAGCTCCTAAGCACCTATAGAAATGTAACAAATGAATCTGAAAATTATTTTACTTATTCTTCACATTAATATTCTTACCTTTTTTGTGTTAACAATGATTCTGTTTTCTGTGGATCATTTGTAACATTTTCTGTCATAAATACCCAGAAAGCCTCAACCATTCTGGACATAGAGAGGGATCTGCCGCAGAGACTGAGGAGAAAACCGTTTTTCAAAGAGTCCAGAATGGTGTATTTCAAACTTCATGAAAATGATGAGCGTAGGAGATTTCTCAGGTAAACTGTAACAAACATTGGTGTGAAAAGAACCATGGTGTTCCTAACTGGAGTATTAACATCGCCTGTTTTCACCTCGTCATGAACTGGAGACAGTGGAGGTCAGACCTGGGTGTGGTCCAAGAGGAAGATCCAGGGAATCCCATAATAAAACCTCAGACTCCATCACCAGGTGAGACGTCACACACACACACACACACACACACACACACACACACACACAGACACACCCCAGAGTGTTGCCCACTAACATGAGTCTGTTATTTCATTTGCCAGCGAAACGGTGGAACCTGAATCCCCTTTTGGACAGAATCCGTTCCAGACGTGTCCTACAACAGCAGACCAGTTATCCCTGAGTTCATTTATAATCAATAATAATAGGTCTGAACATCTGTGGAACGTTTGCAAACAGACGCAGCATCCTTCCTGCTTGTAAAAATTGTGTTTATTTTTATATTTACTGCTTATTTAATGGAGTAAACTGTGAATTAATGAACCTGTGAATGTCTTTAAATTCCAGTGGTGTCACCTGAGGCTGACAGACTCTTGTGACTAATGCATCAGGTGCTCATGGAACACTGTTGGTTTTTTTTTTCTTTTTTGTTTTTTGGTTGTTTTTGTTTGTTTTTTAAACATGATGTGATATGACTTTGTTTTCAGCGTCACCTCCTGCCGTTGTCTTACTTCAAACCAACCACCTGGCGGTGTCTTTGCATTTTCAAATAACATTTTAAATAATGTGTGACTTCTGTAAATTGGAGACTCTTAAGTGGCCAGAGGTTTGTATGCGTGTGTTAGGTTGTGTTTATTTGTAACCTGGTAAACCTGTTCAGACTCTACCCAGTGTTTTTCCAATTAGCAGCCGAGACTGACTTTCTCTTCCACTTTAGATGGACACTGTTGAAGTTTCAATATTTGTCCACCCACCATTTCAGAAGAGTCTGTGGATCAATGTGTAGTACCATTCAGTTGTCGTTAAAATATAAAATGATTATATATATGAAAATAGAATTTTAATTCTTTTCTAATGTTTTGAAATTGTGATGTTATAAAAAGACATTGTTTTAAAAACAGCTACTATTCAAATAAACCAAAAGTGCCCTTGAGGTCAGTCGTTAATGATAGTAATAAAAAAAGGTTTTATTTGTGGGGCTGCAGTACCGATGTGGGCCAGCAGGTGTTGACTCCAAAAAACACTTACAATGGCATCCGTTCAACTTCTCCCATAACTATTTTCTCACTAATAATCGTCTTTCCATTAAATTCACCAACTCACACAATTATTTTTATGATTAATTGAAAATGATTATAAGAAGAATGTACAAATAAATGTTGAATGAATGAATGAATTACAACCTTCGGTCAGACTACAATAATGTTATTAGTTGTAACAGTTAGTTGTTTGTTCATTCAATAAATATTTAATTTATTAATTATTTCTTTTGGTTTGTTTTTGCAAACCATTAAACAGGCAGTGTAATTACAGTTTGACCAGGAGTACAGGGAGGTGAACGTCGTCACACTAGCAGCGACGTTCTTCTCTCTTTCCAGCTATGTTATTTATACAGTGATCAATGTAAATGGTTCACTGAACTCTCTGTGACAGTGAAAGTGTGTCTTATTCCAAACAGTATCAAAGAAACCCTAAGGTTTAAAGGTTAAATTCCATACAAAAGTTTGTGTGCGTGCGTGCGTGTGTGTGTGTGCACATGTGTGTGTGTCCTTGATCTGTAAGCACACTTCCTGTTTGACATGTTTTACCAGGTGTGTCACAGCATGAATACCGGCTCCTGGTTTCATTTGGTGTCTACGTAAACAGCACACAGGTAAGTGTGTGTAGAGGGCGGGGGTCACCAGGTACTTTGAGGAGGAATTATGTGTTAACGCTAGACTTTTCTCCCCCACCTCAAGTGTGTGTGTGTGTGTGTGTGTGATCACAGATTGCTCCGCTCACATTTGCACAGTAATCTCTAGCTGAACCTGTCTGTTAGGTGTGGACTGCCTGGCTGACACTGACTCGTGTGAGTATGAAGAGAAGACGGCCACAGTACTGAGAGGGAAGAAGGAACGTCTGCGCTCTGTTAGCACAAAAAGACAGCGAAAAGGGGGAAACTTCCAGAACAAGAAGACAGCAGGTGCACGGTGCCAGACTGGAGCTTCAAAATGTGAGACAACCAGGAGGAGACTTTTCTTCTATGGTTCGACCGATGGATCTGGGATTCTAATGTGGCAGTTCAGGCTCTGGGATGTTCAAGATGTTGCTCTGTTTCTCAGCATGGCAATATATATCTGTGACCTAGGTAAGCAAATCCAACACACCCAACACAAAAGGGGTAGACCTGGTTTTCCCTGGTATTTTCTTACTGGAAATTCTATATTTATGAAAGGCTGAGGTCAGGATGTTTGTGGTATTAGGTCGTAGACAGATTGCATAATCAAAGAAAAGGTTTAAAGTTGGCTGTAAAATTAATAATATGAGGGTATTGTTAATAATCAACAATAAAACATAAATCATAAATATGCTCCCTGGGCAAAAACTGACAGCTGTTCTTCACTGTTTGGAACACCTGCATTTACCACACTGACGGTTTCAGGCGGTCTTTTGATAATGTAGTCAGAACCTAAGAAATAACCTGTTAGAAATTATATTCTGTCTTAAATGTGTCAAAATCAAAGAAACACTATACAACTTGATGTAAAGCTAGACCATGTCTTTTATGTGATCTTTCTAAAACGGTGGGTTGTGTCCCCAAACTGTCTTATCTGGATCAATTTAGTAACACAGTAACACAACATTTATTCATCTCTGATGGTCGGGCAGCCAGACATTTGTTTCAAAAACATTTATTCATCTTTGATGGTCGGGCAGCCAGACATTTGTTTGCTTTGAATTCCCCAGCAGCAGAAAGGGTTAAGTGACCAACTGTGAGTGAATGTGGCTGTACACATGCACGTGGCTTTAGAAAAATCGATCAATCCTCTGCGCAGAGTAACATAGAATGTAAGTGTTGTTTGTTCTTTAATTGAGTGTGAAGTCGAAACGGAAGAAGACATTTTTCCCACACGGACAGTCTGAGTCAGCACAGCTATTGTCAGAGAGATTCTTAAACCGTGTTTCATCAGGCAAAGGACGCACCAGCAGAACCAGATCCCCCACTAAGTTACCTGTAACAGGTATTTGATCACTGGTGGCCACAGCAGGTGTTTATGCTAAAATGTTTCTATTTCTTTTTCAGCTTGTTTGACAAGTTTGTTTCCTCTAGCAAAGCTCAGAGGTGAAATAGAACACAAAGCTTTGACTAAACAGAACCTAGAGCAAAAACAGGGTTCTGTGTTGATCTGGGTCATGTGTCAACATTTCCTTTTACGGAGCTGTATTGTTTTTTCTGTAGCTGTCACGATATTGGATGAAAGGTTAAACATTAGCTCTAAACGAAAAAGGTAGTAGGTGATCAGGCACCGTGATTAAACAGGACACTGTTGTTACTGGATTTGCTCTGGAGCTGTTCGGATGATTCTGGCTTTAAAAAGACACATAACTGAAAATAAAAACTAATAACATAGTCTCTATTCTGCTACGTAGACTCTTTTCCTCCCCCTGCTGTTGAAACAAAGCTAAAAGGAGTGTCGGTAAAAACCTGGTCCCACAACAAGGTCAACCCTTCAAATTGGTGTTATGTTCATCAGCAGCATTTTCTAATATGCTGGTCTAGTCTTTCATGGTCTGTAGTATTTGTAGTACTGTCATATGTACCATCTTCAAAGTATGGAAATCAAAGGGTGGCTGCGGCTCAGTCATGATTAATCACAATCTCAATCGAGATAAATCAACATTCCCATATATGACATATATATATATATATAGGCGTCACAGGAAAACAAACATCAGGTAGATGTATGTGCTTTTATTAGTGACTCATTTAAAGCTCACATGACTCGTTTTGATTATCTAGCACCTTTTACAAACATCTCATTTAACTGTATATTTCTTTCTAGTAGAAAGTAGTAAGACAACTTAGTAAACACAAACATTGACTTTAATAAATGCTACAGATGACTGTGACGTACTTTTATCCACGTGTTTGATGTACAAATAATTATTATTACAGTCATATGTATTTTTATTTGACTCCTCAATATCTACTGTATTCAAACGTTCATTTTTCTTTACTCTTTTCTTTTCTTTTCTCGTCCTCTGAAGCTGGAGCCATCTCCATCCACAGTGCCCAGAGAAGCCTCACCAGATCAGTGCAGGAGGACGTCTTTTTCTCAGTGGACGTTTCCTGCGGTGGGATCCCCACCATAGAATGGAACTTTATGTCAGGTGTGGTCAGCCGCACCATAGGGACATGGCAGCCAGGGGTTTACACCAACATAACTGTGGATTACAGCAGCAGAGTGCAGGCCTACAACAATGGCTCCATGGGCCTGTCAGACCTGCGGCTGCAGGACGCAGGATACTACGTCATCACTGTCACAGAAGCGACAGGAAGCAGCAAAGACAGCGGCTTCGTCCTCAAAGTAAATGGTTAGTTTGTGTTTCTCTCGCACCAAATTAGTACGATTGGTCAGTCTAAATGGTCTTTATTTGAAATGGCTCTAAGGGTAAAATACGAAAGAAATAAAATATGTGCGTGTGTATTTATATATATATTTATATATACACACATATTTTCCTTTAGGTAAATTGATCTTTTGACCATTTCAGAGTCTCATGTCTTGCCCCTGTGTCTCTGTGTCCTCCAGAGGTTCTGTACGAGGACCTTCAGTACCTCTCCATCTCTGTCGTGGCTCTGGCTGCTGCGGCTGCTCTCCTCATGCTGATCATGTGGCTTCTGGACAAGGTTTACAGGAGGATTGTGGCATGGAGACGCCGGAGACGGATGCCAGGTAAAGTGAAGCAACTGTGCGTTGAGTGGGAACGTGGGCTGAAAGTGGTGTTGGGTGTGTGTTAAGTACAAAGGTCTACAGACCGAGTGGTCCCAGGGCTGTTTACTTATCAAGTTTAATTCCTTCTCCATGCAGAGAATAATGAGACAGAGCTGCAGCCTCTCTGAGGGACGACACACATGAAGACACACCAGTGCTGCTACAAAGGACCGTTGGTTTTACTGCTACTTGTTGTGTACATAGAACTTTCCTGAATATACGTCAGACAAAACGGGATTGAATGTAAATATCTCACACACAGTGATATAAAAATAAATCTTGTATTTATTATTACCATAATTAACGGTGATATTTGATTCTGAATTTTTTTTCTTGTGTACGTCAACATTTCCCATCATCTATATAGAAGCACTGTCAAATGAATAAAACTTTTATTCAGTTTCTTTATGATATTAAGGTATGTTATTAATGATGAAATATTAATTATTGTGATTGTAATTAACCATGATTTATCATGATTCATTTTTTTTCCATTTCTGGAACAGAAAGACAAAAAACAGCAGATAGGTGTATGTTTCATGACTAATCCAAATGATGGAAAGCCTGCACTCACACTAGTGTGTGAAGTGTAGTCCCAGAAGTCATGTCACTAAATCAGACAACGTTAAAAAAAATGGTTTTATTATAATCTTCTGTTCCATTTACACTTGTGTGAAAATACACAGCAAATCAAGGACAGGGAGTCAGAGCAGCCATGAGGAGCTCCATCTTGTAGACAAAGTTCCGTCCCTCCATCTTGCTCCAGTGCACCTCCTTATAGGGACCTCTCAGGTGACTCCACTTGGCGTCCTGGATCACGTCACTCTTCGGTAGTTCTTTGGTCTGGCTGCGTGGGAACTGAACCAGGACTTTGCAGCCGCTCTCAGGGCCATTACGCACTAAACAGACACAGACACACATTATCACTCTGACCCCTCAGTGAGGTCACAAACCCTGTTTTAGACCATGTTTGAGCAAAGGCTATTTTGTTTTAGTTTTCTGTAACTTTTTCGTGTTTCAACAGTTAGATTCCAATCAGTATTTGACTTTTAGTAAGTTTACTTTTTCATATTCATATTCATCCTTGCCTCATCATTTATGTAGTGATGTCAATTACTTATGTGGTAACACTCAGTCTTCTCACCTGAGATGGCGTACTCTCCGTTGGGGGAGGCGACAGTGACAGCAGAAGCGTTTCCAATGCTCTCCACCGGGCCCAGGCCGACGTGATTACTGAAGCTGAGAACGTGCCATCCCATTACCTTCGCTAACTGCTGGACGGCATGGACCTGATGCTGGGACATCTGTAAATACATGAATATTATATGAATATTATATATATATATATATATATATATATTACTATTTGAACTAAAAACTTTACTGAGTAATATTTTTCCTGAAATTACGAGTTATAAAAATCAAAGATTCTACTTTTTGATATTCATATTCATCCTTGCCTCATCATTTATGTAGTGATGTCAATTACTTATGTGGTAACACTCAGTCTTCTCACCTGAGATGGCGTACTCTCCGTTGGGGGAGGCGACAGTGACAGCAGAAGCGTTTCCAATGCTCTCCACCGGGCCCAGGCCGACGTGATTACTGAAGCTGAGAACGTGCCATCCCATTACCTTCGCTAACTGCTGGACGGCATGGACCTGATGCTGGGACATCTGTAAATACATGAATATTATATGAATATTATATATATATATATATATATATATATATCTATTTGTACTGAACTAAAAACTTTACTGAGTAATATTTTTCCTGAAATTACGAGTTATAAAAATCAAAGATTCTGCTGAAAAAGCAGGTGATAACATTGCAAATACAGGACAGGATATACAATATATTCCAATATAAAACAAATCAAAATCAAATCTTTGCATTTTTTTTAATCTTTGTGAAAATCTATGTTGTTTTTAGCATCAGTGAAGGTGTGCAGCCACACAGTGTTCCAGGTGATGATACCTGTGAGAGGAAGAAGTCCTGTAGCTCTTGTTCCTGGTGTGACAGTATGATGACACGACCGTCTCTGTGGACAACTCTGATCTGCTCCACACCAATGTTCATCTGCAGCTGGATGGACCTGATAAATGTCAGACAGACAGAGCTGGTAAAATGTATTTTAAGATGTATGTAGATTGAAAACTAATTGTAGTGAAAAAAAAAAGAGTATTATTTCAAACTGATCATTTATATGAATTGTTGTCTAATTTTCCAGCCTTCTCTGCCTCCTTCACGCCCACTTACTTGCAGTTCTGCTCATAGCCCTGAGATGTGATCAGCACCTTGAGGCTGGACTCGTAAACATCGTTGATATTAGACCAGTGAGCCTGAATCTGGGGGTCTTCAATCCGACTGGCCAGGCTGTCAATAGTCCGAGCCGTTCTATATGTTTGATTGATAAAGTTGATTAAGAGCAAACATCTCGACCCTATGGCTTAAAACCAAAAAAAAAATTATATTGCTTGATACACATTACACATAGTGTAAATTTCATTATAATGAGGACAAAACTTATATATATAAATAAATATATAATGTTTAACATACAAATTAATACACATTGTTGACATTGCGAGATTAACCGTTACACTACTTTATATATAAAGATATTGAAATGTGCATTTGGTCATGTGTTCCCGACAGATACGTGTCACAAACAATCAGTCAGAAACAGGACTGCAGCTTCAAAGGGCTCCGGCCTGAGGACATGGGGAACCTGCCCAACTGGATGATTCAGTGTTTACCCTTGACAGCAACATGACAGCAAAATGTCTCCCTT
>NC_024310.1:8072986-8082193 GCF_000523025.1 Cynoglossus semilaevis | reverse complement strand
CTTAAACACCCTTGAGTTTATTATTACGCTTCTCACTGCAAATATTGACTGTTGTCTGTTACGGTTATTAAACCTTCTCATTCTCACAAGAATGTTTTTTAGAACTTGCACTAATGGAAAACACAGAAAGATGAGTACAGGATGCTAATGTGCCATAACTGTGTCCTTAAACCAGGTGATAACATTCAAAATACAATATAACCATCAGACACCATTGTGGATGAAACATCCAACGTTACCTGCTGCGTAGGAAGATGTGTTTGGCCTGTTTTATGATCTTCTCCAGCAGCCCTTCACTCTGCTGCAGGCTGGAAATCTCTGCTTTGTCGTAGGCCAGCGGCCCTGCCAGACGTAGGCGTTTGTGACCAAAAGGAGCGCTGGCGGGATGGGGCATCACTATAGAACTGAGCTGCTGCTTGTGGAACTGTGACAACAAATAACGTTGTTTGAAGCAGGGAACAGACGACAGACTTGGCATCTCTCAATGGAGCTACAGGTAAAAGTGTGTGGATCACCTCTCGCATCATTTGATGCAGGTTGTGTTCGAGGACATATAGATGATCATCTGGCTTGGTTTTGTCTGGAGATGCCCGCTGGTTCTTTTTTTCTCCAGTTGAATGGCACAGTGAGATTGAGAGCTGCAGACCTGGAGAACAAAAAACATATGTACACACACACGCACACACACACACACACATATATAATATATATACTGTATTTTTCAAAGATTTCTGGTGTGATGTAGTGTAGGACACTGCTAACCTGGAAATGGTTGTGAGATGATTTGATTCTTCACAACAATGTGAGGAATCTGAGATTTTATTTGAACAGCTTCCCTCGACAGTTGTGCAAAGATCTCTTTGCAGAGCAGAACATTCTGTGCTGCTTCTAGCTTCACATGCCAAGGCTGTGTACCTGGTTGAGGGAAACAGAAGGTTGCGAAGAGATCCAGTGTGACATCGCTGTACAAAAATTAGAAAGAAACGGTGGGGGAAATCTCAGTATTCAAAATTACCAGTTTTGGGTTTTGGACTTCTCCTGAACAGGTTTACTGTTCCCAAATCTCCAATGTCAGGAGCTTGTTTCTGGATGGACACCTAGGGATAAACAATAGTATGACTTACAGAAGAATCTACTAGCTAGCAATGTTTGAAAAAGACATCACAATGCTCAGAAGCTGTTCATCCATCTTTTGGTCTCTCTCACCTTGATGTAAGCAGAACCCTCTAAATCACTGGGGATCTGGACATCAAGAGGGCAGTAATCTTCTGGAAGTTTTTTATCCAGATCAATGTCTGTGTTCTTGATCACTTCAAATGTACCATGGTGAAGAAAAAGTGAACCTGGGATAGCAATCAACACATGGTTAAGAAAAGGCATAAAACAAGTCACTGACACGGTTGAACAGGCATCTGTTATACAGTACGCCTTGTTACCTGCGCTGCGGTAGCTCAGATCCCCAAGAATCTTGTCTCCAACTTTGCGTAGTTTCCACTGTGAGCGAAGTCGCAACAGCTCTGAATTAAAGTCTCTCTGCCTCCTGTTCTCTTGGTTTTCAGCAACAGACTTGGTCAGCTTCTCCGCTCCTTTAAGGAGAACCTGCGCTGCCGTGGCCAAGGATTTCTTTTTACTGATCAGCTGAAATACCTGGGAAGTCTGAAAAAGGCAGATGGTTGTTATGCTGTTTATTAGAAACCACAACAGTTTATCATTAGTTCTATTTTAGCAATATTTTAACAGTATAATATATATCCCGCCAAAATGCTATGGTGATATTCTACAGCATCTTACCTTGCCAGCAGATGGGTCCTGAGAGACTGGGTCTAAGGCCATGTATTTCTTTTCCTTCACCACACTAAGCACATCATAGAGCACGCACATCTCTGTCAGTGCACTGCGCAGGTTGTTACGCACTGAGTCCCAGGGCCAAAGAGATGGTTGAAACTTCACTGTGCCTGTATCATGAACCAATAATCACATTTATCAAGAAATTAGAACCTCTTTACTCTTATTCATCAACAAAAATAGCTATAGTTTATATCTACAAAATAATGTTTTAATACAAGCTGAAGAAATAGCTGTGTTGTTGGAATATGTTGCAGGTATGAGATAACAGAGTTTAGTTTGATGTTACATAAAATTAGCGTACAAGCTGTATAGATGTTTTTAGCATACTACTAGCATACTACTATGCTTATGTATGGTGTTCATTTTGTAGTCCTACAATTCTAAATCTAAAGTATATAATAATAATTTAAATTTTAAGAATGTTTTACTCTTTACGGCACAGCTAGAGAGCGCTGTTGTAATACATTATAGTTATCAATTAAGGGAATCGATCTAAAGCCACAGCTTTATGTTGGTCACATATTACCGTCCTCCTCTTCAGGCTCTTGCTTTACCCACTCACGGTCCCTGGGTTCGGATTCAATCCCATCTTCCTCTGAATCAGATCCTTGACTGAAATCGATCCTTTGTGCCAACTTTGATAGATTTTGGGACATGGACAAGGGGGGGACATATGTCTCTGTCCCATCTAGGGCTACTTCCTGAACCTGCTTCTCGCAGGAGGATTCAATGCTGATTCGCACAGCTGGTACCCCAGACATGATGATTAAACTAAATGGAAAGAGGAAAAGCGAAGATAAGACTTTTAATATTCACACACGGGGTAGTTACAGGAGCAATGAAAGCACAGAGATATACTATAGTAGTAAACAAAGGTAAGACGTTTAACACACAATCTCTGATAAAAAATAAAAACATTTAAGCAGCATGCAACAAACAAGCATCTGACTGTTTGTCAACATCAACTGGTATTATAGGAAAGTTTTTGCTGACTTAATTCTGGTTTATATATATATATATTAAAAGAGACCATCTGGAATAAGTACAATCCAAAGGATAAATAACTGTTTTCTTATGGCTGTGTGTTGGCAAAAGCTGCGTTGGCCAGCTAGCATCAGTCCATTGTTAACCTCAGAGAGTACAATTCCTAAGACAAAGAAAGAGCTGTAGAAGCAAAAACGAGATTTGGATTTAGGTGAAACTCACCAGTCCCTTTTACCCCGATCTACAGCACACAACAAACGTTCTATTCAGAATTTTTTTCCCCACCAGACAAAACAGTAGGTTTTTCCTCAATACACAATCGAATCCGGTTCATGATTTGTGTTAAAACTAACTTACGTTTATTTTACTGCCGCCTTGTGGTACGGATGTACTGTTAATTCACCGTTTATTAATGCCTTGACTCCGAACCTTGTTTTGATTTGTAAATATATTATTTAGTTTTGTTGTTATGTGATGCATTTTAGGATTTTACATCAAAATCTAGAACACTGTTGTTCTAGAACACACTTGTTATGTTCCTCCTCCTAGGAACCATGGAGAAGTTTGTTCCACACGGGATGGGAGGCGGGCAGTTTAAACCACCGGATATGACGTCGTGTCAAAACGGTTTAGGCGTCGTTACGGTTAGGATTCACACAATTCTAGAAGTTTACCATCGTAGACTAAGTTAAGGTAATTGTGCAATTAGCGTGTCTTTAATTGATTCAGTATGAGTGTATTTCTGTGTAGCGGCTTTTAAAACAACAATACGGGGGAAAGGAAAGTGGCTAAGGCAGCTGCTCATCTTGAACATTTTACTTGCTAATTTAAAGACAATGAAGAGAAAACTAGCCAAAATACGATTAAGTCCAAACGAAGAGGCTCGGATAATAAAAGAGGAAAATGAAAGGAGGCGAAAACTTCGAATACAGCAGGTACATAGTAGGTATAATCTATATGTGGTTGCTTTGTTTGGCTTCTCTCGGGTCTTCATGTCTGATTTCTTACATGTATGCGTTTAGCAGACGCTTTTATCCAAAGCAACTTACAAGAGAAGGAATAACAATCGAGCATGTGATTCCTCTCGGAATCGAGCCTAGTGACTGGGCTAAGTGACTTCCGATTTTGGAATAGTTAAATACTACTATTGTTGTGCGAACCGCAAATAAGGGAAAAGGGGATGGAACAATTAATTCATGCCTCTTTTAAGTTATTAAAACTCTTGTGTTAGGTGCGGGAGCAGCAGCGACACATTGCACTGAGCATACGGCAGGCTGTTGAGCAACGACGACAACATGAGCTGGAGCAGTTGGGTAAAGACCTCCAGTTGGAGTGGGAGCAACAGCAGAAAGAGAAACTGGAGACCATACAAAGACTGTACCAGGAGAGCCTTCAGCTTCTTGGTCAGGGTCACAAAGATGCAAAGGAAAATGTAAGATAAAACCAGCAGAAACTGGATACAGCAGCTTTATTTTGTGCTTTCCCTGCTTAGTATGATAATGATCATTTGTTTTGATTGCCAAGGAACCTGATTTGGCAGCAATTGCTCAAAGAGAAGCAGAAAATCATGCCAAAGCAGAGCAACGGTTTCAAGAAGCTCTGAAGGAGCTGAAATTACAACGTCTTAAAGACCAGGAGAGGCAAAGCAAGTAAGCTACATTTTACATTTTTGTGTTTGCCTAAAAGCTATTGTGGGATGGAGTTTTTCTTTTAATTTTGTTTTCTTCCCTAGAGTTATTGATGCAAGGAAAAAGGCTTTACTAACAGAAAAGGATCGATCAGCTAAAGTAGCCAGCCTACCGCCACCGCCACCTCACCCCATTGAGGTGATTTCACTCATCAATGACATTAATTGTAAATATATCATAGAAATGCAGTAATAACTGCATTGACCTCCTTTTTTAAAACCTTTCCTGCACACAGTTAAGTATGTCAAATAAAACATAGATAGATTACATACAAAAAGTTACTGTAACATTGAGACCTTTTTTCTTAAATAATCCGATGTTTTACATCTTCATCATTCATACATTTTACTCCTTTAATCAGATTAATCCTGTTGTTAAAGCTCGGTTTTCTGTATTAAATAACTCATGTTATTACACAGGTTGAATAACACTGCTTTATTTTATAATTAACCAGAATATTGATTTAAAGAAGCCCCATATAGTGAAGAAAACAGATGTCAGTGCCTTTGCTGCCACACACTACCATATGCCAGAGAGGACGGTGGACAGAGAGGCAGACACACTGCAGGTAAGATTACTATGAGTTTATATATAATGTACTGTCAGTCCCTCCGTGTTAGTGTTGTCTAAGATATTCATTTGTTTTTAGCTGTGTGCTCGCACAGAAGCTGAGGTGAAAGAGAAGAGACTGCAGGATCTTCAAAGAGAGGAAACAATAAGGAGAGAGGAGCAGCTGGAAAAGGCTCGTCACCGGGGGCGGCAGGCCCTGAGACGAGAACAGCTAGTGCAGGTTGATATCAACTGATAAGTTGATTGAACATTTTTATCCGGTTTTATTTATGTATTCTGAATATATTTTTCTTAACCGTATAGCTGGAGAGAAAACAAGAGTATTTCTTATACATGCAAACAAGGCTGAAGTTGCAAAGATAAATTGTATGTTATTCTCAAATGTCACATTTTTAGGATCGCCAGCGACTACTTGTGGAACTGGAGCACCTGCAGCAGACAGACCTTCTGAGAAGAAGACAACAGGTGTCTCAAATGCCTCCTCAGATCTTCCAGCCTCTTTACAAGAGACAGGAGATGAGAGATGATTTCCAGAGGGAGATGGAGTTTGCATTTGAGGACATGTATACTGGAGAAAGAAGTAAGGAAATTGTTGGAGTAGAGCATTATAAAGTAAATGTGTGTGGGTTGTTTAACATCAGAAATGCCCAACATTCATAGACAATAAAACATTATTGCTTTGTATCAGATTTAGTATGTTTTAGTAGAACACCTTTTGTTCCCAGGGGTCAAAGGTGATCTGGTGGTCCAGCTTGCACCAGAGCCTCTACCAGCTTCATCTACAGGCAGTCAGGACCAAGAGTTGGATGTCACACTGGATGAAGTCACCACACCAGGAACAATAGGCACATCACATGATGCTAAAGTAGATACTGAACAGACGGAGATGAAAACATCTGCTCAGAGTAAAGGCACACACTGGGCGAATATAAAAGATTTCATGCATGAACTACAGTCTGAATGTTGATATTTGAAATTATATTAATAATTTAACTGAAACTTTTCAATCTTTATGGTTTTCTTTTAGTTGAAAAAAACAAACATGCTCCAAGACATGCCTTAAGAAAACTTCTGGATCGAATTAGGAACCAGAGAAACCAGTGGACTGAACTTAGCAGTCCTGTCTCCTCAGCTGATTCACCTTCCACCATCAGTGATAAGATCCCAGAGAGGGACACAAGCATTGAGTCAGGTTCTCTGAACAGTGAGGAGAAGAAGAGGCCACCTGTTAATGAACTTGAGTCTGACCACTCAGCAGTAGGTCTGTTTGAATCCAGTTATCATTGCTTTGAATTCATTCATCCTTTGGGGTAACAGAGTGCTGGAGCACTTTCAGCAGGCGTCAGTGAAAAATTTAGTTACATTTATCAATTTATCCTTCGGGCTTAACCATGTCCAATTAAGCATTACATTATTTTAAAATTTGGAGTGACTGCTATTGATCATTGCACAAATGTATGATCAGATTTTTGCTGAATCGCCAGATTTTTGCTAAATGACGTGACACATAAGACACTTTAACCCCAGCTTCTGTGTTGACTACAGGTCAAAATTGTGACCCTCCTGTGTATACCTTTTTTCCCCCACTGATTAACACAAAATTCTCATGTCCTTCTTTTTTTCCCCACTGATTAACACAAAATTCTCATGTTACAACTTGTAAATTTAAAGTTTATCAACTTTTTTTCTTTTTTGTGTTAAATTTGGGCAGAGCTGGAGACAACAGATCCTTCCAGTGGAACACACTCTCAACCTCCTGATGAATTTGCAAAGAGAATCGAGGAATTTGAAGAAGAACGAAAGAAAAGGGTAAAATGCTGGTTCATATTTTTTTACGCAGAATTTAAAAAATGGAACTTGGTGTAAAATCATTCAAGAGCAGTGAACGCTGCCACATACAGCTTGTATTGTGTTAATGTTTGTAGTTTATCTAATGTATGTACTTAGATAATGATAAAATACTAGAAAAACATGTATTTATCCTATTTTTTTGTCAAAATATCTTGTAAATATTATTTTAGTTTATATTTTTACACTCTATTTTTACACTATGCTGAATTATGGACCTGAATTATGAGAAGCTGGATGAGAAGAAAGTTAAATTAAGATGAGCCTTATCCCATTGTACAAAAACTGTGGAGATTAATAGTGTCGTGGCAATGAATACTGTTTCCCTGGTTGTTTACTATGTTTATCCAATAATTCATTTTTTTTTAAAAAGTTTACTATGTTTATCCAATAATTCATTGTGTAATTTAATCATTCTGAAATTTCGTGGTGTGAGGGCAAAACACAGACATTAACTATTTTGAATTTTTGTAGTAATGTTTAACAATGTTTAATTCAGTGCTATGTTCACCCTCCTCAACATTGACCTAGCAGACTCTGATCTGATTCAGGTGATCCTTGTTACTTTATTAATGAAGCCTCTGAAACAGATGAGGAAGGAAGAAGTTTCTAACCTTTGCTGATTGAGGGCTGACAGTTGAGTAGAATGTGGAAGAAATTGTATGTTGATTCTTAAGAGGAAATTATGGAATTAATGTGTAGCTAGTTGATGAGTCATCTGAAGAAGGTCAACCTTTACAGCACAGACAGGTCACAAAACCACTGTGTTAATGTGTTATTGTCTCTTTTAACTGAAACATCTGTGATGTTGGAAATATTTATGTCAAACTTTCAACCTGCTCAATACTCTCTGAGGTTGATGTAAGATGTCTTTGAGATATTTGTCTGTAGTTCCAAACACTGAATATTTCTGTTTTGCTAGGAGGAGGACCTGGAATGGAAGAAGCAGCAGCAGGTTGATTTGCTCCAGGAGTTGGAGGAGCAGAAGGTCAAACTGGAGCAGATGCTGCTTGAGGCTCAGCAGGAGAGAGAACGGCTAAAAACAGCAGTCAACCAGGAAGAGACGATATACAAACAACAATCAGATCAGGGTTGGGATGTTACTTTGGTCTGCCCTGGTCAACCTTCTGAGGTCAGTTAAAATCTCTCATTCATTTATTTTTTTGCTTTAAATGGCAGCAAGAAAGAAAATCAGTTATTTATATATTTATATATATAATTCTCAAAATGCTCTAATTTCCTGAAAAACATGCAGAAAAGAACATTTTGAATGTTTTTTTCCAAAAACTTTTAAAAAATTAAAAAATATAGTTAAAAAAATGCAGTTTCTAATGAATTTTTTAAAATGTAATTTCCTGTGAAATCAAAACTTTTCACCATCTGACCACATGACATGCAATTAAGATTTTACTGAAAAAATTTAAAAAAAATTTCTAAAATGTTTTTCAAAATGCTCTTCTTTAAACAAACAGACACTGAAGGTAAAATTTTGAATTTTATTTTTTCAGAAATTTTCAGCAAAATTTTTGACCATCTGACCACATGACACGCAAAAATAGGATTTTACTGAAAACTTGAAAACAAGTGTCTCTAAATTTTTTTTCAAAAAGCTCTTATTTGATGAGAAACATGCAGAAAGGACAAAATTCGGAATTTTTTTTTCCAAAAATTTTCATCAAAGTTTTTCACCATCTGACCATCCATCCATCCATCCATTTTCATCCGCTTATCCGTTGCCGGGTCGCGGGGGCAGCAGTCGCCACCCAAATCACATTGCACCGTACCAACCCCCCTAAACCTTCCTGCGGGTGGTGAGTCCACTGGAAGGTATAAACCACCCTAACTGGGATTCGAACTTGCCCAGGAGGTGAACCCTGGGGTTCCACACCAATGACAGAGACATTGCCTCTGGGCCAAAGCGCCACCCGTCTGACCATATGATGTGTAATTGGGATTTTACCAAAAAATTTCAAAAAAAAAAAAAAATTTTTCTAAAGAATTTCTCAAAATGCTGTAATTTCATGAGAAACATGCAGAGAAGATAAGACTTTGCATTTTTGTATTCCAAAATTTTTCACCATCTAAAAAAAAAAAAAAAAATCTTAAATGTTTTCACAATGCAGAAAGGACAAAATTCTGAATTTTTTTTTTCCAAATGTTTTCATCAAAATTTTTCATCATATGACCACATGACACATAAAATTGGGATTTTACCAAAAAATTACAAAAAAAAGTTTTTCTTAAGAATTTCTCAAAATGCTGTAATTTC
>NC_024310.1:8044261-8072886 GCF_000523025.1 Cynoglossus semilaevis | reverse complement strand
TTTAACGACAGAAATGGACATAGCTACTTATTCTAAAACAAATAAATGCAATTTTATTCACTTCGGAGACTTTTTCAGAATCTTAATATTTTACTGTTATCAAAAGTTGACACGCCAAACAATTATTCTTTTTATGTATTTTAGGATTAAAATTAGAACATAACTACACATTTTAAGGCATTTACAAATTAAGGACCATTGTATTTGGTCATAATGTCTGCAGGTTGAAAGTTGTATTCTGAAGCTTTTTTTGTTTAAAAGAAAACTGACAATTATATTGTGAATTGAAAAAGTCACACTTCCTATCTTGAGTCGATTGAATTGTTACATTCCTACTCCTGACCTCATTCTATCCTGACTGTCAATGTCTAGTATGAGATTTATAATGAATGAGTATTTTCTCTGAACAGTTGGATCCTCCTGCAGATGAAAATGATCACAACCGCAGGATCAGAGAATACAAACAGTGGCTGCTCCAGCAGAACAGGTATATTAAAGCCTAATAAGAAACAAACCATTTCATCTGTTAGCTGCTTTTGTTGGGTTCATCTGCAGTGTTTAGTTGTTTAATAGTTGAAACACATTTTTGATTTTCAGAGTCCACCAGAGATCAGTAGAAGTGGCTCGCCAGCGTCTAGAGGAATACCAGCGTACTCTTCAAACACGTCACAACATGACTTCAATGTCACTACTGCCACAGTCTGCTGTCACAAATCTGGAACTCTGCTACAGACCCCTGCATATATCTCAATCTGTACAACCCCCAGCTTTTCAGGACACATTTACCTCACCAAAGCCTTCACACATCCATCATGAGGCACAAAGTTCCACAAACGCCTACCTAAAAGAATCTGCTGTGCAGACTTTACCTTTTCATCTTCAAGGTTCACAGATTCTGCCTGGTGAATTGGAATCTAGCTCCAGAGTTTCCAGGGTCCATGGACCAGAGTTGACTGCATGCTTGTCTGAAAACATAATGGAGAAAGTGACAGAGCATCTTCCAGAGAGAGTAAAGCTCACCTCACCCACGATACAGACTCAGCCTCACAAAGCTTTTCCTGCCACTGTACCACTTCATCCACATCCACCTAATGACCTGAGCCAAGGAAGTGGACCAAGCATCAGATACAGTCCAGCACTGCCTTCAGATCAATCAACGTGTATTATGCCTGGCCCTACAGTGGATGATATGGAGCGGTGTAAAAGTGAGCTGCAGGATATCCAGAGGTGTGTGTGTGAGCAGAGCGAGGTGCTACAGCAGAGGCAACCACTGAGACCAGACCTGGAGATGGAGCAGATGAGGCAACAGAGGGAGACTCTGCAGGCTCTGATCAATACAGACACAAAAGTGAGTGAGCTAACCTGGCCTTTTATGTTTATTAGAAAAATTCACATCATTAAAATTGAATTTTCTAGAGCACTTTTAATTTCCAATTCTTTTTTTTTCAGTCCTCTCTGAAAGCAGATGCTGGGGGACAGGTTTCAGAGAACATTCGTCAGACTCGTCTCAGGTTACTTGCAACACTGTTAAAAGCTGTAGAGGAGTCTAATGGAGGAACATTATCACATCTAGAAGAGCCTCAACAGAATGATTGTTTCTCTGAAGGACTGCCTTGTGACAAAGAGACAGGTATTGAGATTTTATCTCAAATATTTTTAAAAGATAAAAAAAAGTCCACTTTTGGTACATCAGCTAATAATACTATACTTTTCTATAATAGAAATATATCTAATTAACTGTGATAGTTAACTTGGCCGTTTACACCTTAATATTATCTCTTCAATTTCATCACATTCTATTATTTTATTTGTCTTTTCAGATCTCATTGTTGAAACCAGTTCTACTGCAGGACCTGCAACACCGTCTTCCTACCTGTCAGGGTTTCTTCCGCCAGCTCGTGCAGCGAAGCCCCCGTTGACCCGCATGAGGCTGGGAATCACAGCGATGAAGACCAATCAACATGAGCTCAGTGTTATTCCAGAGGTGCAGACACCGGTCGACAGGAGCAGATTCACAGGTCGGCTCAGCTGCGTGAAGATGGAGAAATGTGTTGTTTTTATCTCATTAAATAATGTTATGTTTGAATTTTTGTTACATTTTTTCCAGGCTTGGAGAATTTTGAGAAAGGTGTTGATTGGGATCTGCAAGATGAATCAGGTTTATCTGTGGCCCGTGACAGGACACTACACACACCCTCTGTGTCCAGCGGAGATCAACAGACTGCTGAAAAATCATCAAGCTCCAGCACCTCCAGCTACCTGATCTGGAGAGAGAGACTGCTGACGGGTGCATGGACATCTCCAGAGTCTTCAGAGCCTGGTTTGTAAATTCATTAGAGAAATAATCAAGATTCAATGCATAGTGTGATTAAATGTTTTTTTTTTAAAGATTCTTTAAGGAAGAAAATCTCATCTACTTCCTCTGACTCTTCAGGACCTGACGTCTCTGGTCCTTCAATCACAAAGTGCAGATCACCCCAGGAAGTGACGGGGTCAACTGAACATGTATGTCACACACTTGCCTGCTCTGTATTAGGGATTATATGTGATTTATGTTCATTTGTTCTTGCGGCTGTGACTGTAACTAAAGTGAAACAGTTTAATTATCAGTGCTAGCATTCCTAGCCATTTTTAGAAGTTTGTCTCGTCTTAAAGACCAGAAAGTCAGTCAGTTTTGTTGGTTTCCTTTTATTCCCTCTGAGATTCACAGGATGTGGATCGATGATGAAGATTAGCCAAATCTGAACCCTGAGACAAAATGACTCAGGCTATGATTATGTCTGAGAAGCCTTTATGTGTGTGTGTGTGTGTGTTAAAATTTGTCTTGTCAAAAATGTGTGTGTGTGTGTGTGTGTATTTTTCTGAGCAGTGATGTGAACTTTAATAACCTGAAGTGTATTTAATCAAATACAGTTTATGAGGATTTCTACACTTGAACTGAGCTCATCAACACTTTGTCTTGTCAAAAATGTGTGTGTGTATGTGTGTATGTATGTGTGTATCTGTGTATTTTTCTGAGCAGTGATGTGAACTTTAATAACCTGAAGTGTATTTAATCCAATACATTTTATGAGGGTTTCTACACTTGAACTGAGCTCATCAACACTAAAGGCAGTTCTTTATTAAGAACTGTGTATGTGACTTAATATTTAAGTGTATTTTTGTGGTGGTCTGTGTGTCAGTCTCCTCATAGGCCTCCAGAGTCTGATGGCTTTTCTTCTTCGACTCTCTCCACTGGGAGCTATGTAACCACTGACATTGAGCAAAACACGGGTGAGACACAAGCCTGCATCAAAAAAAAAAATCTGAATTTTTATTATTAGAATTGTTAAGTACTAGTTCTTATTCTCTTTTTTTCCTCAGACAAACCTTCGGTCAGACCTGGCGAGAAACAAGGAGAAGTTAATGATGTTTGGTCTTTATCTGGTCAAAGGATCATAGTTAACGACACCTTGTCAGCAGCTGGTTTCAGTCATGTTACTGAAGAGAATTTGGAAGAAGATCAACCTCATGTTTCCCTCAAACAAATGTCAGCTGCAGCTCATCCTAGTTCCTTTAACAAGGAAACTTCAGCAGCACATCAATCGGGTTATTTTGTTAAAGAGCATTTGATGACAAGTCAGCCCGATCCCATGGTAGAGAACACTTTGGCTTACGGTCCTCCTGGTTCCTTTGGCGTGGACAGTTTGACTGGAGGTCATCCTCACTCTGTTGTTGAAGAAACTTTGGCTGCAGGTCTACATAACCTGATTGTTGAGGACACTTCGGCAGATGGTGGTCCTGGTTCCTTTGAAGAAACTTTGGCTTCTCATCCTAGCGTCTTTAAGGAGATGTCAACTGCAGATCGTCCCGACTCCATCATCACAGATACGTCAGCTGCAGATCATTCTAGTTCACACGTTCAGGACCAACTGGATCATGCTCATCCTGATGCCCCAGCTGTGGAGTCTTTATTCAATGAAAGCAACATCCAGAGAATCATTGACAAATACATGAAGGAGCTGAACTTCTCTCTCAGCACTGCTGGAAGAAGCACAGGTAAAAACACATAAGGAAGTTAGTGCTAGTGTTCGGTCTGCTGGATAAAAACACAAAATATAATTTAAACAAGATCAATGATTTAAAACACTTATTAATCAAGACTAGAATTCAGTAATGTTATAATAACATAAATTACCTAAGATGTATAACCCGGTGTCACCATGTTTTTTACTTTTAGACAGTGAAGACTCATCTGCAACAGAGTCTGGATCTTCTGTCTTACAACCTTCTCCTGCTAAAAGCCCAGAGAAGAAAGACGACAACGCTGACAGTCGGCAGACTCTTCTTCCTCCTACAGCAGAGACACAAACACAACATGAACTGGTGAGTGTTTTGATTTAAGAAATATTATTAGAAATCAAAAGTTTTTTTTTTTGTTTTTTTTTACTTTTTTACTTTGTCTTACAGTCACGTGCTACAGATCCAGTCCTGGAGCAGTCATCACAGGCTGAGGACTCATTCAGGCCTCTGATTGGTCAGCTTGCTGACCAGTCCTCTTTTCTGGCTGTTGACTCTGCCATGGAGCAGTTGGTTGGGCAGCCCTCAGCTCAGTCCTCAATGATTGGTCAACTGCCAAGTGGGTGGGATTCCACCCTGAGCCGAATGTTTGGTAGACTCTCCCATCAGTTCAGCTGTGGACATGACTTTTATTCTAGTCAGAGAAGTGGTCCAGTGTTGGCAGAACAGTCGACCACCTGGATGGACGAAGGGCGAGAGGAAGGTCAAATGAGGCCACTGGCTGCAGAGCCAGACACTGATCATAACGGTGGAGTCTCAGGTGAGGAAGGAGGAGTTGAATATAGTTCTAATAATATTAATAATATAGAAATATAGAATAAGTTCAGCCAAATCATTCAAACAGTGTAAATTTACACCAACTTGACTCAGTGATAAAAATGTCGCCTTCTGTATAAAAGTGTAAAAGTGATAAAAATGTCGCCTTCTGTATAATGTTGTAGAAAAGCTGATTTTTTTTCTCCATCCTTCTATTACATAAAATATATCTACTTAGACACAATTACTTGTGAGAAAAGATTAGTCTTCAGTCTTTTATGATACAGTGGCTCATACATGTACTAATAATAGAATTGAATCCATGTTGAACTGGAAATTGTAAAATTATTTTCTGAAAATGAGAGCCTGAGTTTAACCCCTTTTCTGCTTGTTGTTGGTGATTTTACCACAGTGAATCCTGGTGTCTCAGCTGAAACCTGCTCACCATCGTACCCAGCGCTGCCTCCTGAGGCTTCAACTCCCAGCACATGTCTCCCAGGGGAGGATCACCATCCAGAGCAGCAGATACGGCAGAACCAATCCAGTACAACAGAGCTCTGCCCAGAGAGAACAGGAGGTGAGGGAAGAGCAAACAGAATACAATCAAACTTGGGTGAAATGAAGCTGTTGATGTGCATAAGTGGTTTGATACACTTTGACTCACTTTTCACTTTATGTTTAGTTTTTCCAGATTCCAACTCTTTCCATCCTCTGCTGGCAGAGGTCACGCACAATGAAACTGCTGACCCCTCAGTGACCTTTCACCTGCTTGAACACAAAGGCTCTGACTTGCCTGAAGACGAGGTGAATTGGGAGAGCAGTGTCTCCCGACCGTCTGAAGAGTCTGAGCCCAACACTGATGTTTCTGTGGAGAGTGAATCATCACCTGAGCGTCCGCGGGAAGAGAGTTCCCTACAGGAGATGAGTCCATACCAGCCTCAGGAGTCTGTCCTCGATATGGAGGACACTTTGGGGACAGACGTGGAGATCACAGCCTTAAATCTGTCGAACCTGAAGATGTGTTATGATGATGGTGATCCTGAAAATCCTCAAACTCTACATGCAGCCAGTGACGCCTGCACTGAAGGCATGAACACTCTGCCCTCAGAGCTGGAGAGGGAACTGCCTTTCTTAGAAAATATATTGGTATGACTTGTTGTTTTGTTTTTGTTTGTTTTTTTCACATTTAGAAAACACTGATAAATTGTTAACTTTGTCTAATATTCCATTTTCCCCTTTTGATTTCAGGATGTATCTGGTAAGAAAGGAATCCTGGAGCAGTCGGAGATCACGCTGCTCAGTGTGACAGACTCCACACTGCAGGACCAGGAGACAACGGTCACTGATGATGAGCCTTTGGAAGACCAAGACCAAGTGGAGGAGAGTCAGGAGGCTGAGGCCCAAACACAACCAGGTAACGTTGGCTGATAATGTGATTATCTGGAGAAAGCTCCAGAGAGAAGAACTCAACCTGCAGGGATTATGATTTTGTCCATCTTAAAAACAACAATGTTATTCTAAACATTACATTACATTAAAGTTTGACAAACTTGGAATAGCATTGAAAGTTTTATTCAAATAGATTTTGACTAGGTAATAATTTACATTTCTTTTCTTTATGCAGTGATGTCCCTGGAGTTTCAGTGGAACCAGGACAGAGGTCTGCAGCAGCTCAACCAACAGAAGTACAGAGCTCTACTGCAGAGGTCGTCACAGAGGCTGCAGGACATCAAAGACAAACGGGCTCAGGTCAAAACCTCTAAGATCAGAGATGTAAAACCTGACATCTGTGAGCCCGAGAACAAACCAGAACCTCAACAGAAGAATGTGTCCGAGGGAGGACGAGCCGAGCAGCAGGACCAGGTCCAGAAGCCTCCTCCAGGTCAGATCTTTTTGTTTTATGAATGTTAAACTCTTCACATGACTTGATCACACTCTGCTTCCTTTAAATTGTCTGTTTCTTCTTTTATTGAAATCCTGCAGTCACATCATTAGACAGTCACGTAGTTGACATTTTAAAACCAAACTGTTTGATACATCAAGAGATAAAGTATTTAAATAAAATTAATTAACAGTAAGTTAATATACATATTAAAAAAAAATTGTTACAGCTTTAACTCAAAAATCCAAAAAGAGGACGTTAAAGATGACTCTCAATGAAAATGTCACCTTGTGTTTCACTTGTGTATTTATCTGATTTTTGGGCTGGGGTTTTTGTTTTCTTTCAGTTAGTGACTGCAGGCCAAAAACGACAGTGGAGTTAAAGATCCTCACACCAGAGAAGAGAAAACACAACATCTCTGAGATGTATCAGAGAACTCAGAGGTACGGTTAGCATGTGAACAGCCATTTAATTAAGGTCTATTTGACAAAGCTGTGGTGTGTTTCAATGTCATGTTTGTGCTGTCATCCCAGTTTTGTCAGAAAATACATTCCTGGAAGTTCAATAACTACAAATCATTAACTCCTGGTTTCATCCTCTCTGACAGACTGTACGAGCAGCTGGAGGAGGTGAAACAGCAGAAAACCATCAGAACCAGACAAGAGGCTTCTGCCAAAAACCGCCTGAAGGCCATGGAGTTTCACAAGGTAGTGTGTAAGAGACACAGACTCCACTGCAACTGCACACAACTCTCTGCTAAAGACAACTCTGTTTCTACACCTCTTTACAGAAAACCTTACAGAAGCTACGAGCCAAGCAGACAAAGAAGTGATGGGTTCATTTAATTATTAGATTTTTATTTATTTTTGTACATTTTTAAAGTTTGCCAATAAAGATTTTAAGTTATTTGAATCCTGTTGTATTCAACACTAATCCTTGGTTCCATCCTAAAACATTCATGTCTAATGTTTAACCCTTGTGCGGTCCTTCGGGTCTAGGTGACACATCTGTCTTTGTGTCTGTGCACGTGCGTGTGCACGTGCGTGCATGCACATGTTCCTGTACTGCACGACTTGTGCCAACTCCTCATATTCATTATTACTCATATTCTGGGACAAACGGTGTGTACAACAATGCGAAGGACCACACAAGGGTACACTCAACAAATTAGAATAAGTTAAAAAGGCTCAAGTTTAACAGGTTTAGCTGTAAATACAAATGGCTCACATTTGACACTGACTGTTGTACCTTTGTCTACAAAGGCCAGCGAAGCCTGAAGGAAGAATAGACTTCTGCTTCTTACTAGATAAACTTTACAACAGGTCACACACTGATCATACTGAGACCTTCAACACGCCTTGGTCCAACAGTAAATAATCTGCACTTTAACTGGCTACAAATGTTTGACTCAGTGGTAAGTTTTTACCTTTTCATTGAAGCGTTAAAGTGGGAGTTGTGACGTCAGCTTAAGGTCGATCACAGTAAAGCCTTTTGCCCTAAATTCCAATCTGCACGTGGCTGAAACATACACAAAGAAAACAAGAATTCAACACAGACCAACAATCAGCTCGAACCAGGACTTTACAAACTACGAAAAGCATTGTCTAACATCACAGCCAGTACCTCAACCATCAATACATATTACCCACTATCACTTTAATGTTCCTACTAGTGACCACCAGATGAGCTTTGGATCCCAATGTCTAAGGTTAACAGTCTGAGATCACCTGACTGTGGTCTAATTAAAAACAAACCTCTCAGATTACAGCTGTGTGTCCCTCCAGACTATTTTGGTGTTAGGATGTCTGTGTAAGAGAAGACAAAAATGGTTCTTCTGCCCACATAAAGGCCACAGTGGAGGGAAAAAGTGTCGCTCTGGTTTTTAGAGTTTGGAGAACGTTACAGCTTTGGGGCTCTTCTTCTCCATGGCAGCCTGGGCAGATTTAATCAGATCTTGTGTCTGGAGCATGCTCATGTTCCATGTGGCCTGGAGGACAAAGGTTAAAGAAGACGTTGATAGAACACAAAGACAGGAGCAGAATCAAAAAGAGTTGTTTAAAAAAAAAGTATGATTTTTACCATGTAGTTCAGCCCCTCGTCCACACTGTGGTCCCTGGAGTAGATGAGGTTGGCTTTGGTTCCTTGCACTGCGACAGGGCTGCGAGCAGCAATTTCTGCAGCTAGCTCCAGAGCTGCAGCCATCATGGCCTCCTTGTCTGGAAAGACTCGGCTAAAGAGGAAACATTAGTGTAAGATGACTGGACGACCACAGGCTTTAATCTGCAGAATTACTTTAGAGATAAAGTAAGTAACGGTCACAGTGTTGATGAGGTTACCTGACCAGTCCACAGCTCTTGGCTTCATCTGCAAACATCTTCCTCGCTGTCAGAGCCAACTCGTTCACTAAACTGGAGAAGATGAGAGTGTAGTCCTCAAATATTTAGCCAATTATTTAGAGTAGACAGTAGGATTGTATTTAAAAACAATGAGTGTAACATTCTGTTCTACAGTTTTCTTCTGTTCCGGTGCTGTTGGTAAAGGGATTTTAAAAATGACCTGTTACCAATGACCATACCATCATTTGGTATGTGCCAACATTGACATGTCAATGTAAACTAGCGGACAACAAAGGCATCAATAACAGAACATTTTGGCCATGACCTTATGACCTAACACCTATTTTTGTCTAAGTGTTATAATCACCTGCGGCTGCCGATGACTTTAGGAAGTCTCTGAAGAGTCCCAACGTCTGCTGCAAGTCCAATGTCCACTTCCTGTGAAGAAAGAAAAATAATGTAGATCACCCTGAGTAACATTTCCCACCGTCCATGACGGAGTCGACCTAATGTGAACCTTTTTAAATAGTCAGGCAGATGAACGTCTCCTCACCTTCACCTGGAACCAGGCGTCCTGAGAACACAGACGGATGTCACAGGCTGTGATCAGGTCCACACCTGACAGAGGACAACGACTGTGTACGTGACACAAAGTAACCCCCAAAAACAATCACTCCTCTGTTTGGTATGTCATGCTTCAGGTGTGTGTCACTCTGTCTCGTCTATTTTCTTATATGGCATGTGATATGATATGAACTCCATCAATGTTTCCATTAAAGAAGACGTTAAAGCTACAGATGAACATTCACTTCAAATGATCCTGGACTAATAAAAGTCAGTTCACTGCTACCAAAAAAGACTTAGATCTAAGAGACACGGTTAAACACAAGTGACACAATAAGTGACCCAGTCGTTCTACCTCCTCCGATGCAGGCTCCGTGGACGGCCACCACCACAGGTTTGGGACACTACAAAAAGAAAAGGTTTATCTTTAATCTTATTTTTAATTTCAAAGTATAAATGAATAAAAACATTATAATGAACACGTATTCATAATCACTGTGAGGTCATCACTTTGCAGTCTAAAGATTCTCAAACAAAACTTTTTTTTCCCCTACAACACTGTACTATTTTAGGAATGCCTGACACATTTACATTTTCAGACATTTGTTAATTAAGTGGGAAAAATAATTCACATCTTCTCACCTTTTCAATGACAGAAAAAGTTTCTTGAAATTTCACGATAATTTGTCGGAGGTTCCAGGAAATTCTTGCTACATCGTCACCCTTGGGCTGAAGAATTTCACCGCTCAAGTCCATCAGGTCGACACCTGCAACGCAACACAACCGATAAAAACACAACAAACTAAAAACAGCACCTGCAGCCATCGAGGACGACCGTGTGAAACCCACCGGCTGTGAAGATCTTTCCTGCCGCAGAAACCAGCACCACTCTACAGTCTGGGTCTGAGGAAATCTCATTAAAGCACTCCACCATCTCTCTGTGGGATAAACAGCAAAAAACGTGTTACTGGGAAATAAATGTAGAGTTGAAAATTAAAAACCTAAAGAGTTTTTAAATGTTCTGATAAAGTTCTTTTCAGGATTACATGGGATGCCAATGTCAACTGAAGTTTTTTTTTTTTTTTTTTTTAAAGGTTCTTTGATTGCTCTTGCCTCCAGAAGGCTTTGTTCATGGCGTTGATTTTCTCTGGACGGTGAAGCTCCACATGCGTGATGTTCTCTGCAGGGTGACTGATGGCCAGGGTGGTGTACGGAGAGGTGGGACCAGCTGAAGATGACATCGCTCTGACAGCAGAGTGAGCAGGCATCCATAAGGCCCTGTCTGAGAAGACGGAGGCATGTGTGAAAACAAACAGCAAACATCGTCACACTACAGCTGTCATTGTTATAACTACGCTGAAAATAGTGAAACAGAAAAGAGCAGAGCTGTAAATAAAATTTTTTTTAAAAAAACTCCAAGTGGTTGATCAATTATTTTAGTCATGCCATATGTGTAATAATGTGTAGATAATAAACAAACTAAGACATTCCAGAATTCTCTGGGATGCACAACACAGATCAGAGGTATGAGATCTGATGATACTGGGCTTTTAAACCTGTGTGGCTCTCAGAAATAAAAGTGCCCTTAAACATTAGACAGACAGTCTACTTATTTATTCTTTGTCTTGGGCGGTAAAACAATGTTAAAGGGGCCTTAGTTTTAACACAGTCGTTGTAAACTGGGTGGTATTTGGGTGAATGCACATAAAGGAGTAAAATCGAAGTAATTACAAGGAGCAAATACACAAAATCAGTGTCATAACTTTTGGTGCTTTACACATCTTCTCTGGTTTTATCCTCTGGTATTGGTCTTCATTACTTCCAGGTTTTCACGTAAGTAGGTTAAACTGAATTAAGGTTCATTTTTCATTCATTGGAGTAGTTTATGCTGTCGGGGCTAAACTGAATTAAGGTTCATTTTTTCATTGGAGTAGTTTATGCTGTCGGGGCAGCCATGATAATGACTTTTCACCTACATACGCTACTGTTAAAACCTCCACAGATTTATCTAAAACACGAACTAAAGCAGTGGTAAAGTCACACATTTACCTGAATAACACAAAACAAAAACAGCAACAAACAGGCAAACAACAGCAACAGAGCAGGTAACACTTACGTTTGTTAAGAGCTGATCTGACGACAGCAGACAACATCCCAGCTTCACCAGGACTGGGCCAAAGTTGAATTTAGCTCACCTTCACTAGCGTTAGCAACAGGCTAACACAATCGAACATCTGTTTATTACACTACGGTCGCTCGTGCAACAAAGTCTGCTTTTCTTTGATAAAAGACGGTAAGATAAGACAGAAAGTCGCGGTCGGTGATGGCGTATAGCACAACGATGACTGTTTATTAGCAGAGTTCGTCCAGCTGTGTTAAAATTTGAATTTTGGTATTCGTGTTCGTCCTGTGCGTCATTTGACGCTACTTCCGGTATTTCCGGCACTGTACTGTAGTTCAATTTTAAAAAACGAGCACAAAGTTTTATTTTTAAATCTTTTTTTAAATAATCAATGTAATTTATCTTTTGGTAATTCCTAAAGTTACACCTGCACGTGCGAGGCGTAAATAAAAATAGTGATACTCCGTGTCATATCTTACCCCAATACAAGACGCTTAGCCAAATACTGTATTAAGTACAACTAGATATAATAGATATAATTGACTTGTCCCATGATGGAACATTACAGATTTTGTGCTTATTATGGTATGATTTTAAAAAGTTTATTTAAACTGACCTCCTTAGTGATTTAGTAGCACATTTCCATGTCGGCATTTCCTCAATTCCCTGAAGGTCAGACAGCAATTACAACGTTTTTTGCTTTTATACCTGCATGGCTGCTGTGAACACAGGAAGAGGAACTTGTTCAGTAAATCAGTTTTTCTACTGAGCTACAAATGCACAACCGTATACAAAGAATTTGTTTTGAACAATTCAGTGTCAGATATTCATAGAGCACAACAACTTAAAGTCGTTTTTTTTTTATTAAAACAAAATTGTCACAGAACTGAAATGGTAGCAATAAAAAAAAAAAAAAAAATTCAAATAAAACTTTCAGACATCACCTCTTTTACAAACCACTGCACTACCTGAGCATTAAAACAGTTTTTCCCAAATACAAGCTCACGTGTTAGGCTACAGGACGAGCACAATACAAAAAAAAGAAAACTACAAAAAAAAAAACAAAAACAAAAACTTAAAGACACATGAGACACTGTCTATAAATGGCAAAAGGGGCTTAAATATCAAAACTTGTAAATGCCTGTTAATTGTATTCCATATACATTTAGATTTTGGGTCATTTAAAGGGATTTGTCATTGTGAAAGAATGTATTTTCCTAGTACTTTAAATACTTTTGAAAAAACAGTTTTGCAACAAGCAGTCTTGATTGAGGTACAAATTAACAACAGTGGACCACGCCTTGTCTTCTTTGTTCAGTTGGCATGTTGAACGGTGGAGAAGCAGAGTTTGAGGGTGTAAGGATACGGACCAGCTAAAAAAAGAGAGAGAGAAGTAAAAATAGAAAATCTTTAGGCAAAGCTCTGATGGTTCTGCAGACGTGTAAGAATAATCTGCTTTTGTCCAAGTTCTTTTAAGGACTTAGACCTAAACCTTAGTAGCAAAAGGATCTGGAACCATCCTGTGCTGGTCAACAGTGGTAATGCACCCGGTGAATTCCATAACTGGGGCTAAGGTTTACTATCACACAATTACCATCTGTGTGTGTGATCTTTAAATGTATTTGTCTTTAAACAATATTTGCGAACGTACTTGCGTTTTTCATCTGGAAGTGGTTAATCATGGCCAGGGCCTCCATGGCGTCATTGATGGACTCCCACTCCAGTAGACCGGATGCACTGCGATCACTGTTGGTAGAGCCACCTAGTGGAAACAGGATAACAGTGTTAAGCCATCCCAGACAAACAGACACACTAAAATTATGTACTTGTGTCACTGTTAATACAATCGGAATTCAACCTGATGAGAGACACTCACTTTTCCCTGTGAACATTTTGATGTTGACTGGACTCTTGACACCAAGGTCCTCACAAATCTGTAGAGACAACAGTGATCAAACAACACACCAGTTAAAACAACAACATATTACAGGTGCGTTCAGCTTAAAGGTTAGCCTTGAAGGCACAACTGTTCACAATATGTTTTTCAGACTGATAGAAATGAGACGGTGACCTGAATTTTTATTTTCTCTTTGTTTTTAGGGAAGGGTCAATTATTCTTATTGCAAGGGGAATATTTGTCAGCACTGGGCTTTTGTGGTTTCATTTGTGTTGTGCCTCAGAAAACGTTTTTTTTTTCTTCTTTCACTCAAACATAATTACAAATGCTTGTCCTATGTCGCTTGTCACAGACCTGAGAGAAAATCTCTGCAGTGACATCTGGCTGGGAGTTGAAGAAGTGCAGCACGTTGCTCGGGTGTTGGATGCGGTTTTTGGCTGCCTGTTCAGGTGTAGCAAAGCGGTTGTTCCTGGAGCCGTGGAAGTCTTTGAAGCTGCTGCTGCCGTCCTCCAGCTCGTAGCACTGTCCAGGCACAATGGCCTGCTGCTTAGAAACACTGGGGAGAGGCACGCGTACAGGTCAGGAGAACTGACAGCTGATGGTGTGGTCAGTAGAAACTGTAATTTGACTGTGACCTCACCACACATTCAGTTTCTGGCCAAACAGAAAGTTGTTGTTGAGATGAGTGATGGCCCGGTCCACAGCGTAGCAGTCACCCATCTGAACCATCGCTGCTCCAGGCTTACTCTTCATAAATTTGACCTATGGAAAAAGACATCAGATGGAACAGGAATGATGAGTTGTTTTGAAGCGCCTGACCTGACCTGAACAGACGGATTAGGTCTGTATCCGCTCCAGCTATGACAGGTTAGCTCAAAGGGACAGACAGACGTCGTCCTCCGTCCCTGAGACTCCTCTGTTGAACTACAGGATCAAATTACATCCTGTTTCAAAGCCGCAGATCCTGCTACAACTGTGTCACAACCGTACGGAGTGAAATGACACAGACAGAAGTACGGGTGTCATCATCACAAAGAAAATTAATCAGTTTGTTGTGTAACTATACTCTCAGCCCTACAACAGTTGCTCACGTTAAACAACAAGAAGAGGATTTATAGATTCCTGGTCACTGTTTTTAGATCCAGACCAAATCACAAAGTTCAACTAAATCTGCTGGGTCTTTTTTTTCTTTTTTAACGGCACATGAACTCCAGCCTCCAGGGAAAAAAAAAAAAAAAAAACCAGCCGCAAGTTGAATCCTTGTTAAAAACAGCCTTCCTTCGGAGTACACAACAGTCCACTGTGACAACATTACACACATTCCCTGCAGTGGACGTGCAGGTTACAGACACACACTTTGTTAGTCTCCCCTACAGTTATTAAAGCTGTCAGTGTCAGAGACCAGACCATCAGATACTGACCCGCTCTACGTTGCCATAGAGACAGAAGATATTGAAGACACGGTCAGCGTTCATCTTGACAGGATCCAGTCCGTAGACCATGACCACTGGAGAGTCAGCGTGGGCGCCATATTCTCCTGGGGGAGGTGGAGGTGGTCCATATCCAGGGCCGTAGCTTCTTCCTCCACGGCCTCTCATTGGTGGACCCATACGTCGGCCTTCATAGGGCGGGGATCCGTAGCTCTCGTCGTAGCCGTGGTAACCACCTCCTGGTCAAGGTTTAGTGACAAAAAAGAAACACTCATGAGCACTTGGTCACCATGGATGGAGACATAAAAAAACAAATTAACAACTGGCTCGACTCTTGGCTGCCACTGTGTGGAGAAGGTTTAATCAACAGGTTACGACCAAGTCATTTTCCCTGTCTGTTACAGAAAGGTCTCTATTTAAGAGCCGCTGTACAGTAAAAATTAACAAAAATTAAATATAAACATCTGTCAACAGACCAACAGTTTAAGATGCACAAAAGGTAAAACTGTCATATTTGGTGAAGGGAAATTCTAATGTGTCATTCAGACACAGCTGTTTAACTAAAAATACCAAACCAAAAAATGTAAGTGTCTTCACTGTCCAACTTCTTTCTACTGATTAAACATCTATTAACTTATGGTTGAATAATACAGGACAGGGGTAACTTGATGTGATTACACATTCTCATTCTTTTTTCAATTATACTTTTAGTTTGGGGATACAAAAAAAACAGATTTAAAACTCCACATATTAAAGATTTTACTGCTCATGCTGATTGGTCACTGGGTCAAAATGAAGACTACTGGGACAGGCTGGTATTAAATCAGTATTTTCTTGATCCCCTCGGGTGTGAGAGAGAGCCTTACCGTACTCTGGAGGGTGGTCGCCCAGCAGAGCAGGCTGTCTCTGGCGCTTGTTGGGGTTGGCATTCACATCATCTAAAAGAATAAGAAAAGGTAAGGAAAAAAGGGTAAATATTGAGAGATGAATATGACATGGTTTGGGACAACGCTGTCTGCACCTCTCCATTACAATGCATTTAGTAGCTACACATTTCACAACATCTGTCTCAAACAGCACAGCAGCCCCACTACCTGTCATTAGTACAAAAACATGCATTCTAAGACTAGTGGTTCTTTTATTTTAAGCACAAAACCCCCCGTACTATACAGACAGGCTTCAAACAAAGCATCTGTAATTAATATGAGTTGTGAAAATGAGGAGGGAGACGTGCAATATAACACATGGTATGAAAAATGTTTCTGGCCCTGACGTATAAAATCCTTCATCTGGCCGACATCTACGACAGAACCTCAGGCTTAAAATAAAGAGGGAGAGAGGAGGAGGACAGGGATGAGGTGGATGCTAATGATCGAGGAAGTGGAGGGGTCACCAAAACATTCAGTTTGGATATAAATGGCTTAATTTGAAAAATGAAGTTTGTACGCTCACACACACCTGCATTGCCTCCATTGCCATCTGCATCACCATCTGTACAGGAACACAATAATCATACACAATCAGTATGCCATGTTAATCATATGTACATTTCTGCTTGAGGGGAGATGGGGGCAAATGTAAAAAAAATAAAATAAAATAATAATAACTCCAGGTAAATTTCAAGAGGTCAGTAAACCCACAAGTCACGACAGATCTGATTTGGCTCCTGGAAAAAAATGTTTCAGGATAAATGTGTGTAGCAAATTACTGTTAGATGCTAACTGTGTCTGCAGACGACCAACCAGAATGCCACATACACAAGTGTTTGGTTTTCATTTCGCCAGTCAGTGTGGCTTCAAGAGTCTGACACTCTAATGGGTTGGTCAACGTGCATGCCACAGGTGTTGTGTTTACGCCCTCCCAACAACACCCACCCCACCCTCAATTATAGACATGAATTAGGACAAAACCACACTCAGATGAGATTCCAAGCTGGAGAGATGAGTGAAGATAGAAAAAAAAAAAACATTAGAAGTGTAGTCTTCGACAGAACCACAAACACCACCCTCATCCTCAGAGAAAGATTTGACCTGTGTGAGGAGAAAACTGGAGTCATGCCAGACTGGTGTGTCCATGATGGGTGTTTGGCTTTGAGGTTGTGTGGTGCTGTGCAGTATATCCCTGAGGAGGGGCTGGATTTACTTACTGCATGCTTACACACAGTGGGAGGGAGACATTTGCAGCAGCAGCAGCATCAGCAGCAGCAGCTCCACCACTCAATTCATTTCATCCCATATTCTTATCCATTTCCTCTTTTGTGGAAAAAAATCTCTCCCATGGTATTATCAAGTTGACGGCCACTGGCAGGTGGTCCTGGTATTTCCGTCCGTTTTGTTCCATTTTGGAATAGCCTGCTTAGCGCCCACTGGTAGGCCATGTGACTGCCAGAGAGCACATTTCAGGTGGGAATCCAGAGCCTCTTAGCCGAAATTGCCACACCTGCATCACATGGAAGGTGTTACACAGGTTCGAGAGACTTAGAAAAAGCTGCACTGAAAATTGGTAGCTAGACAGGGAAACAGTGTGGTGAGAAAACAGGAGGAAAAGGAAAAACTAAATTCCATGTAGGACAAACATAAGAGTTAAAAATAAAAATGTCTCTGAGTGGACTCTGAGTGTGGCTGATGGTGTTGTCAGCAGTGTCTTGTCTTCATCAGTTGTCTTGTTTTATCAGCTGGGTTCAGGGTGTGACTCGTCTACTGGATCAGTTGATGCAGCATCAGTGTCAGCATGTGATCTCAAAAAATGTTTTTTGTTTTTTTGGTTTTCATGTTGACCGGCGTGACGACAACAGGCGAGACCGAGGGCATTTAAGCACATGACAACGGTCGAGTGAGTGTGTGCGTCATCTGTTGTGTCGTCAATACTTTTGACTGAGTAGATGCTGCGTCTTTGCAGGTTTCAGTCTTCGTTTGGTGTTGGCAGTGGTGCTGGTGCTTCAGTGTGTCAGTCGCCAGTCAGTGTGTCAGAAATGAAGAAGGGGCGACAGAGGGGAGAGGGACCAAGTGTAGCTCCGTCTCCCCATCTCCCTGCCCTCTGGAAGTGTGCGTTGTCTTCGCAGCTCTGGTGCTGGAGTGTAAAGCTGTGCGGTGAGCTTTGTCAGTCCTACAACATCATGTTGCGTGGATGGTGTCTGGTGACGGGTCCCCGTGATTCAGGGAACGTTTGGACCTCTATGTGATAGTGGCTCACTGTAGGAGTGGATACTGGAGGTGGTGATGATCAGTTGCAGAGTGATGATGTCAGCATGTGTTCTGCACACATCGTGTCCTGTTGGTGTGGTAAACTGACTTGCATGTGAAATCACAGATGTAGCAGCAGACAGTTAACTGAGTGTGATCCTCGTCTGTCCTCAACATTTACAACAAAAACAGAGATGAATCAGACATCGGACCAACAAACACCGGTCCTATTGTCGGAGGCAGACGGCTGCATGGAGCACGACTCCATGAGCACAGCACAGAAATACTACTTTGGTTTGTTTAATTAAATGTACGATTACTGGGGGAATTTAGGGGGTAAATGGTACACAGCCAAAGAGGCCAGGATTATTTATTTAAATGTTTTCAACCTTTTGTCAGAAACTTGTAACCTGTTAAAAATTAGTAAGAATTTAAATTCTTTAAAAATTTGCAATGACTTCAGGAAATTCCAAAAACCCTTTAATTTTGCAGGGTGTGGAAGGCAGGAACGACAGACGCAGTAAAAACAGAACAGACAGGAGGGGTCTGGTCTCTGGCAGTAATTTTAGTAAAATGTGGCCACTGCCCATCGTAAAAGACTTATTTTACGATGGGCAGACTATTGCTCTGGAATTGTCCTGTACTCAACAGGGGCAGAAAGCTGAGGTGTGCAATAATTATGGCTTAATTCATAACATTAACTGAAATATTAATATTGTCTGGGCAGATTTATCAGGAGCTAACTTTGACCGAGACAAGTAAGAAAACCAAAACTAGAGCATGCCACAGTCCACTAAAATGCTAGCCTCTGGCTACTGACATGAACACTTCATGTTCAGGGATCACATTTGTTTTGTTCAAAGGCCCAACGCCACCCTTCAGTCACAATGCCACCAATACCTATACTACCACAGACTTCAGTAAAAGTTCTATCTTATATGTGAAAGACAGCATTGTGAGTGAAGTGTGTCACTTCCTGCTCCCATAAGCCCATGCCAGGAAACTCCCCACAGTGGCAGTAAGAGTGCCTTGATAGCATTAATATGAACAGTGTGACTATTTTGACTTCTCTAGTGTTTGAGGTTTTACCTGGACTACCCAGGTTGGGGTTTGTGTAGTCCCAGGTGTCCTGGTCGTTCTTGAACACATTCAGTCGAGTTGGCTGAGGGGGGAAAAAAAGACAAAAAAAAGGGAAAAGAATAAGCAGGCACTTATCTAGACATGAATAAGGCTGTGTCAAGTCTAGGTTCAATGCTCCGACTACATTGCAGTGTTACATTTGTACCTTTGCGTACTCGATTTTCAAAGTGCAGCAGCCGGAGTAGATGTCAGCACCGTTGAGTGAAGCCTTTGCCCTCTGAGCACTTTGTACAGAGTCAAACGTAATTAGCAGGGTTAAGTAAAATATATGATGTGCAATAGAGATCATTTTAATTCCAACTGTCAGAAATATGTGTGCTAAGCCTGTTAGGATAAAAAGAACATGACGCTTGAGTTTTCCTCAACTATGACAGACATGCACTGAGTTGTCAGTTGTTATCATTAAAAATGACGATAAACAATGATGACAGCACTTGTCAAACTCGTTAAAGGATATTCCACCATTGCTTGGACACCGTTTTTCCGGAAAATAACGATTCTCTGGACTGGACCACAGTTGTTGCAGATCGTGTACAAAACATCCTGTGAACATAAAACAAGTTCAAAACCACTGAGTGAACAAGTTTCAAGTCAAGTCAGTGGAGTACAAATTATATAAAACAAATAAGCTTGATAACATGTTGATGACACTACATTAACCTTTAACACACAGCGACTGTATTGGTGCTGGGAAAAGCCACAGCGAAGCTTCATTTACCGTTGTGATGGGGTAGATGGGGTTCATGATGGTGAACAGAAGGATGCTGTTAACACTTCTGGAGTCATCAGAGTCACCGGGTCTGGAGATTTTCTGGCTGGTGGAGTAGTTGATAAAAGCCGGATGTCCTGCGATGTAGACCTGGTTGTCTGCAGCGTAGGTCACAGCTGTGGAGGATCCGTTCATGTCTTCATACTCCACAAGTGCCTGGCGCTTTTTAGGCATAACCACCACATAGCTTAAAACAAAAGCATCATTGTGTTTAGACAAAAAACAAAAACTGAACAGAAAACACATTTGGATTCAGTTTTCAGGCTGTAACTGCACAAAGACTATATACAGTTATATAAATGTCCTTTCCATAAAACCCTTGTACACAAATATTGCTTCTATTTTACCTGATTGATCCAAACTCTTGCAGAGCTTCCACAAGATCAGCTTCTGTAACACCGTCGACCAGCCCACGGACATGGACCACCACAGATGGAAGGGTCTTGTGTGGGTCGTCATATCCCTGTAAAATATTAAAAAGCGTTGAAATTTCTGGCCGCTTTAAAAAAATGTAATTATATATGCTTCAGCACTAAGATTAATCATTTTTGTAATTATACACCACTCTGTACATGCTTCAGCACTAAGATTAATCATTTTCTTTAGATTTAATTAATTTATTTGTTGTTGTTCTTTACTCGAACCTGAAGCCTTCTGGACCCAAGTCCGCTTCCTTAACCACTAAGCCACAACTGCCCACAGTTTTAATGACTTTTACCACATTCTAAAACAGAAATATCAACTATTAGTTCTGCAAGTGTAGGAATACACAAACAACGATCTGAAAAACACTGTTAATAAGAATGTTTTTCTGTGATTGTGACTGCAAGCATATATGCAGGAAAGAAAAATAAGGAAAAGGATTTGGGGAGAGGTGGTTCAAGTGTTTATATAGAATATTTAATATTTTATATACATCAACGCTCTACTAAAGCATTTTGATTTTTATTTATACATTTTCTAAATGTCCTCTCGATAAATTTACTAATATCGTGATGGTTTTTTTTTAATGTGATTACACCAGCTGTTGCCGACACCGATGCTGGTGAACAAGGCCAGGTTACCCAAGGTAGAAGGGGGATGGGCTTTTTAACACTGTTTGTTGGGGTGCATAAAACATTTATTATATATTATATAACGTTATTTAGACACATTGACGACTAATCGCTTAAAAAAAAACAGACCAGATAAAATTCCGATGTCGCCGACCTTCATTACTTGCCCGCCGTTAGCAGATAGCAGCTACCTAGCAATACAAGTTCTGGAACAAAGCCGGGGACAGGCGAGGCCACAGCAGCTAAACGCCATCACGGGAGCGTACTTAGAGCACTCTACATAACTTGAGCCTCCCGAATGCAAATAACAACCATAGTTCGTGGTAGACACACCGTGTGAAACAACTGAGAGATGAATAACCAGTGGCTAACCGAGGCCCCGTGACAATTTGATACGATGTGTGTAAAATTTATGAATTAAAGTCTATGTAGGTGGCTAAAAACGATATGTGTTCTTAGTAATGCCGAAGAAATTAATGCACAGAACCACTCACCGTGGCCATTCCGTCCGTTTTCTGTCGCTTTGTGGCCCTACCGTCCTCGCTGTAATAACGACCCGCAGCAGTAGCCATGTTGTCCGGGTTAAAAGGCTGTCGGTTGTGAAGAGCGTAGAAAGGAGTCTCAATGCTGACGCATTTCCTTTAGCTTATCGATTTTCTAACGTTATCCATTTATTTTGCAGCACAAAAAAAAGTATGCAACCTTTATTTTATGCAAATACTTTAAAAAAAAAAAAAAAAAACACCACAATTTCAGAGAGTCTTACGATGATAGCAATCGATATTTAACCATAACAAACAACACGCTGATGATTATTGAGCTTCGAGGTTCTTGAAAAACCCTCCAGGAAGTAGGTTTGATATGGACGAGCCTCCCTTGGATGACTAAAAATACTCTATGTATTATGATCCACTTTCCAGTGACTATCACGTTCTTTTGCGGTTTTGCTCCAAATGTCGACCTTTACGCATATATTCCATCTGCAGTCACTTCCTCAACACAGTATTATATTAAGTTTAATTATATAATTTGTTTTATAAATGAAAAAAAAAGTCAACATAAGTTTCAATGACTAAAGTTCTGTACCATAAAGAAAAAAGGCCTTTCAAATGTATGACCTCATTATCAGTGACTGCCTACTGTCTACATCCATCTTCTATTGAAAATGTCTGCAAAACCATGCAACCAGCAAGTGTTGAACAATCCTTTATAAAGGACCGCAATGTTTTTTTCAGTAATCTAGCAAGCTAGTATTCACAGGACCTTTTTATCAAGTAGTTATTTTTTTACTTGCAATAGTTTCAAGTTATTTACTTCTTGCTTGGAAAGAAAACAAAACAAACACAAGCCACAGGGCTATGATTAGGGTTTATTCAAAAATAAAACTGTTTAATCACAGAGGCCAGTAACTGAACCAAACATGTAGAATAACCCTCAGAATCATACTACAGCACTGTTGTTTACTTTAAAACTACAAGTCTCTGGAAGAACTGATGAACCTACACATAACCAATAGTGAGCAGTGCAGCACAGAAACATTTGGAATGTGGCAATTCAAGGGCATGCATGCTAATGGTTTATTTTTGTCACTTCGAGGGAAAAAAATGAATTTTTTTTTACTTAACCTTTCACACAACTTAAACAGAGTGAAATCAAATAAATTGGTTTAGAGTCTGGGAAAGGCTTTAAGCATGTAAAAGCTTCTTTGATTTCCTTACCTCCATCATCCAGGTATTCCTCTTTTTTTTTGAATGAACAGTCTCTGCTAAAAGTCAAACTGCAACATTCACTGTCACCTTTACACCTTTTAGAAAACAGGACACGAGGCAGCAGCAGTGCACTTAAAACAATCTCATGAAACCACGTTGTCAGGTGAACTGACTTTAGTTTTGACTATAAGGCTGTATTTAACACAGTCCTGCATCAACAACAGAACACAAGAAAAAACAAAAAACACTTCAGAAGGGCTAAAAAAAAAATTAAACAAAACAAAACAAAACAAAAAATAGACGTGATGCAGTGTGCCATGTGATTGTGTGTGTGTGTGTCTGTGTAAAGGGCATCGATGCTCAGTCTTCTGCTGGCGTAGGGCTTCGGTGTGGGTGTGGACTTCCTGAACGGGAACGACTGAAACAGAAACAGACAAGTGTTAGCTTGCCACAAAGACAGAACAAACAAGTACACAATTTCTCTGAATGACTAAGCTGAAACACATCTAACCTGAAATGTATCCATTTCTGGGGCTCTAAAAAAAATGTTTTTCTTTTAAATATTTATTTTAAAAAGTGTTAAGAATTTAGTTGATATCAAACTGAAAAAGTGAAGTGCATCAGATCAATCACTTTCAAGATAACGTCATAAGTGCACGACAGTGACTTCTGCTGGTCCTTAGACCACAAAAGACTCTGCCACAGACGAAAAATAAAGGATTGAAAATAACGTTAGTGTCTGAGAAAGCCTCTCAAATACTAATCCCATAAACTCTTTCGTCATTCCCACACACTATGTATCCACACACTGTACATGCATGTTAAAGGTGGTGTGCACCTATTACTACAGCTGTATTGCGCTACAACACTCCCCACAGTCCTGAAAGAAACCCAAGTAAGCACAGCATTAAACATCATTCATTTACTCGCCAGGAGAGAGAAATACTTTGAGGTCAAGTACTGATCTTTTAGAAGATATTTTTTAAACAAGCCAGTAAGGCTGCGATCAATGACTTTAACTAGTCTCACAATATAACATGCAACATAATCTCCAGACTTGGAATAATGAAAATCCATTGTGAATGTCAATAGCCAATGCTGCATTTTCCATGCCTCAGGTGCAACATTAGCAGTGGAAGTGGCAGAAAAGTTAGGAATGCATACAGAACTATACTGCAATTGACCAGTGACTCTTACTGATTCTCAAAGCTGTTCCATAAAAAAATTAAATTCTGCATGACCAGGTTAGTTTATTTAGGACAAGCAATTTTTATGCTAACAGTTGATAGCTTAGTTAGTATTAAAGCCAAGTGTAAAACAAATCTCCTCTAAATTAAAGCAGAATATTAAACAATGAAATGTATTGACTTAAGGTCGTGCTGCAAACAGTAAATCAGGCTAGACTGTGGAAGCATGGAGTTCTGAACCTCAGCATCATGCGCTTTATAAAGCAAAGGAAATATGACAGGGAACAGGACCAGAAGCCACTGGCCTACAGTAGAGATAGAACACTTCTGGTGTGGGTTAGTTTCATACCCAGCCACGTTAGGACAGATAGCTTGATTTTCCTCTCCTTGTGAAAATAATGGCAAGTGAAAGAATGAAGTTCAATGCTAGATTAGATTAAAAAAAAAAGACACAGGAGCTAACACCTGCATGACTATTACCAAGAAAACAGGTTTGAATAATATACTTAAACTCTACAATCACCACTTATTTTAACTGACCATATAATGTCTGAATTTTTATTTAACATGATCTTGTCAGGGGGGGTTGATTTTTGGTTACCTTTGGAGACAGTGGCAGAAACAACAAGTACAGAGAAGCGAAGGATGAAAGGGCGGATGACTACAACTTGGAGAGACACTGCGCTGCGAGGCTCTTGAAGACTGATCTCTCGTCAGCTCTCTTTCAGAAGCTAAGTCAGAGGCGGAAGAACTCTGGTAGGTACGTAGGGGGTCTGGTAGATAGGTAATGGTTTAAAAGAACAAAAAGGTCGAACTCTGATCTGTGTGGATCAGCCCTCTGGTAGACCTGAAGGCTTGTTGGTTGGGTGACTCTAGTAGAACAACTCTATGTGTGCGCGGGGATGATCTCGTCTTAGCGTGTGCGTTGGCTGAATAGACGGGTCACTCATTCACTGTGGGTAGGATTCGGTCGGTAGGTCGACCTCTGTCACGCTGTCTAACACCAGATGCAGACGAAGGCTGATCTCAGCTCAGAACTTAAGTCACCCTCCTGCAGGTCGTACACACCGCCAGCTAGCAGACCCTGGGCCTGGGATCAGCTGCGGTGTCAGTGCAGTGGTCAGCTCCCACCACACGCTTTAAAGAAAATATGAAAAATAAACAAAACTGCTGCAAAATATTTTAAGTTACACCAATGGTGTTGGTCTACCCTATTTTTCTGTATCTAGCCAATTTAGTATAAAAAAGGAACTGACGTTTTTACTTTAAAGTAATTAAAAACAATATAAAGTGCTAAGTGTATGTCAGTAATTCTCTCTTCTCTTGCATCTAGTATTACAAGTTAAACTTAAAGACAGGCAGATACAAAAAATAGAAATGGTTTAAATGGTTTTAGCTGCTTAAAGTGTTAACAGTTAAAATACTGAACTGACTCTAAATCAAAATAAACTTTTGCAATGATGATCATGATGTAACACCAATTAAAATATTAAGAGAGTCCTAGCTAGAAGTGCAAACCTTTCTTGGATAAAATAGATTTCTAATCTTTCATTTGCCTTTTTCCTTACAGACAACATCAGAAGCAGAAGAAAGAAGACACACACGTCCCCCTTGTCCTGGTGGAGGAAGTCTCCGCCCCGCAATCGTCTTTGATGGTTGTTTCACGTCAGGTTGTAGGTCCACAGTGGAGGATGATCTATGTCCAACAATCAATCTATACCTACCTACCATAGAGCACCTTTCTCTAAAAAGACTGTTCTTTTCTAAGAATAGGACAATAATTGCTGACATTTAAGATACAATGTGAATAACTGGGGTCTCACTAGGGGTCCATTCTATCATGTAAATGTCTTAAGAAACAGTAACTAATTTAATCAAACAGCCTACAGTGAGTTTTAGTTGACTGAAAAAGTTGGATTGGAGATTTTACCTTGCTCTTTTGTGATTGGCTGATGGTGATCTGGAGCGAGAGCGGGAAAACGAGCGCCTTGGAGCAGAGCCAGAACGAGAGCGAGACCTGGATCGACTATGAGAAAAGAAACGTTACTTAAATTCACATGAAAGGCAACATGTTTCTATGTCTTCATATTTAAAGTCTGTTATGTCACAACGTCCACCAGTAACTCCAAATTGCAGTGCTTAGAACACACAACCCACCTTCTTGCAGCACTTCTGGAACGGGCGGGGGAGCCAGACCTGATATCATAGGGAATAAAATCTGTTAAATTACTTCTTTACAAAGTTGAAACCTGAAGCTCTTAGTATTAGTTTTATAAAAAAATACACACCTGCTCCTGCGGCGGTTGTAAGAAGGTGATCTGCGGCGGCTCCTGTATAGGTGAGAAAAACCTTAACCACAAAGCCCAAACTATATTTGACATTAGATAAAAGGGAAAAAGATCAGATTTCAAGGCGTACACCAAACCCAAGTGTTTTGAATCCAACTTACCTGCTACGGCTACGAGAATGAGAGCGGTAACGGCGGCCACGAGACCTAGACCTGGAGCGTGAGCGTGAATGAGAACGGGACCTGGAATACAAACATTTTTTTTACAATTGTCCATTACCTCATTTACTAATGGGGATTATATTTACGCACATGAAAAGCACTTGATGAAAATACAAGTCTGATTTTACCTGCTGCGACGGCCTCTTTTGCTAAAACGATAGCAGTCATAAGCATAATGGCCCCTGTCCCCACATTGGTAACAACGATCATTGGGGTCAAACTGGCGTCGACTGGGGCGACCACGGCCTTTTCTGGACATGCCTGTCGACATCTCAACACGAACACGAGATCCACAGAGCAGCCTGGTTGGGGAAAAACAGGGAAATGAAAATTAGTTTTTGGTTTCCAGCTAAAACCTAAAGCACTACCTAAACACATGACGACTTTAACGTGATAACTTACTTTCCGTCCATGCCTTTCACCGCGTCCTCTGCATCCCGTGGATCCTCAAACTCCACAAAGGCAAACCCAGGTGGGTTTCTCGCCACCCAGACACTCCTTAGTGGACCATAGTAACTGAACGCTCGTTCCAGCTCACCCTTGGCCGCACCATTACCCAAGTCACCCACATACACTTTGCAGTCGGTGGCCCGAGACGAGCTACGATAGTGGGACATTGTTTTCTTATCTGTTGGAGAATTGGAATTTCTAGGATTACTGAAAAATACTTTGTACCATCCATCTACATGTCAACATTTTACGCACAGTAAAAAGACATTCCAAACAGTAACGTGTGAACTAATACTTCCTGCACCGCAAAAAGGGTGAAGCTTGCTAATCCGGTTGGTCCGTTTTTACGTTTCAATAACCATAAAAATACAATTTAAGTTCTAGATCTCCAAAACTGCATTACAATATGAAATTACATTATTATTACCATCTTTACAGAGGCACATTTATTAAGAAAAAAATACTCAACCTCTCTCGTTGAGAAATGGTTAGTAAACTCGGACGGCTTCAACGCCTTAGGGTATTTTTTTTTTCTTGCAGCGTTTTAGATAGGACTTAATTTATTTGATCACATTACATCATGGTTCCGTTCTTTTGCAGGTGCAGCTGTTTAACATGGCCTCTCCCGCTTGTCTGCGGCCTTGCAGAAATGGCGGTTTATGCCATACAAATAAATAATAGTAAATTATACCCGGTATTTAACTGTGTAAAGACATTTGTTTACTAAATCAATTACCAATCATGTATTGTTATATCACAACATGGTAAATACACGTGTGATACACTGCCTTATTGCATTCCGTAGATATCGTCAAACCGTTTGTGGAGTCGTTAACGTTTGACTAAATCAACAAAACCTTTGTTGGTATTATTTAAACCATTAGTTCATCTACACCACCTTAAATCAACTAAAGAGGCTACATTTAGTGTATGAAAACAAAGCAAGTACATGAGTAAATTAGCAGTAGTAAGTCTCGCTCCTAGCCCGCTGATAAACAATGGCGGACGCACGCGTGAGTGCTAACGTTACCTTTCCTCCGTTGTTTCGGTGTCGGTGTGTCACAGGTTTCAATGCAAGTGGAACTCCGGTCCCTTGAAAGAAAAGTCGGTGTCTTGTTTTATTTTAAATGTCTCTTTCAAAGAGCTTCGCCGCAGACAACCGCGACAGCGACCCTTTCTTCGTCTAAGCCGCTAGCAACCGGGAGCAGCAACCAACTACTAAATTCAGAAACCACGTGACTTCCGCTTACGCGCTTAGAGTATTTCCGGCAAAAAACAAAACATACCAGTACTTTCTGATTGCTCTTGCCCCCCTAAATTAACTTTAAATTTTCTATTATGTTATCTTTATGTACACTTCCTCTCTCCTTTTTCTTTTCATCTCACCATTTCTCCCAATGACTTTTTATTAGCTTCATTCTCTTCATTGTTTTCTTCATCTGCCTTTTTAATCATCTTTCGCAGCCATTTGCCCCCCCCTTACTTTACCATTTTCATCTTTCATTTCAATCTCTTCCATTTTTTAATAACTGTCGCTTTCCTTCCTTTCTTCTTGCTAAGTTTTTTTCCGTGTATTTC
>NC_024310.1:8005178-8044233 GCF_000523025.1 Cynoglossus semilaevis | reverse complement strand
CCTCTGTCAGCCCCTCTAAATGTTCATTTACTGTTCATCTTCTTAGTTGTCTGTCTCAACAAAGTCTTGTATTCAGAGCCTGAGCCTCGCAGTAATCTTTTATAACGTGGTTTATGAAACTACATTAATTTGCTTGTGAGAAATTATATGAACTAGTTTTCTGGTAATTCTGATTCTGCTGCTCAGTTGGATTAAGCCAGTCACATTTTCTGCAACACAACTCCTACTGTTGACTGAACCTCATTAAAATATACTTGTCTCTATTTTAGCATAATGTTAGTATCGTGTGTTTTATTTATTTTGTTAAATGAGATTGCAGTTTTGTAGGAATTGCCATGTTAGTTTGTAGGCAAAACCTGTAAATGAGGGGTGTGTGTGTGTGGTGGGGGAAGGAACGTGGGGTCAAATGAGGGCAGGTAGAGCTCAACAATAATTCCAGTTTCACCCAGATGGAGTTGTGAAAGAGAGCCTTTAGGGCTGAATTGAATAACACAGGCTGCTATTGTGTCGACTGAGAGCTACTAGAAACTATTGCCCTTCATGCCCTTTAATCTGTTTTCAGAGCATCTGAATTCTTCACCCAAACAATACATGTTACTCAAAATATCTTTTGTTCTTAATTTGTTTGACTGCACAGTTTGTTCTTCAGTGTTTTGTCCGTCCCCATAACATTTAAAGTTCTTGGTTAAAGTGTGTCGTTGACTCTCAGGGCCACCGTCCTGATTCAGAAATGAAAACTCAGACACATCACATGTTGAAAATAAATAAACTATATTTAAATAGGGTCGATTTCACTTGTTTAAAGACCTTAGCTTTTCTTTTCCTAACACATTACACGTCATGCCATGTTCTGAAAAACAAGACATTTTTCTACTTTTTTTCCATTTCATTAAAAAACTTTAATATCATCTTCAGTTAATAATTTATTACAGCAATGAATAAATGTTTATTTCTATCACATTATATTGTTGTAACTTCAGTCATTATTTCCCTGAAAAGTTTCAGGCAGAGATTTTTTTTTTTTTCATCATCACAGGAAAAACTTTCACACAGACACATTGACATTAAGACCTGGGAGACGGGGAGATGGAGAAGAAGAGGAGTTGGGAAGAGCACAAACACAGACACAGAAATATTGTAAAACAGACGAAAAGGATGCAAACTGACATGACTTTGGAACACCAGATTAAACCCTCTTGTCACAGCTTCTCGAGGAAAAAGAAAACGAAAGAAACACACAGCAGACACTGTAAATGTTTGCGTGTTTGTTTGTGTCTGTTGATTGTGAATGTGTGTTGTTGTGCTGCCTGCTCCTTTTGTTTTACAAATCAGCTTTTGTGTTGAGGAATGTGGAAAATCAGTCTGACAAAAAAGCCTATAGGTGTCCATCACAGTAGACCATGCTGCTAACACAGACACTGGGAGCCATCATGCATCTGCAGGGAACACAGGGTAGGGTAGGTTGGGGCAAAGGTGTCACATCTAGCTACAGAACAGCAAAGACAAGTTAGTACAGAAGTTCATTGAAACAAGGAACATTGTCCAGATGTTGTAGACAGTTTCTTCGTGCTAATGCTGCAACTGGGATCACAATCTAAACTATCATTGTTCACCCAGTCATTGTTCACACGTGTGTTCAGCAGAGTTGTGTGTGCTCGTGTGCTCTGTAGGTCTCAGTGGTTAAGCCAGTTACTCTCTGTTGCTACAGCCACACTGACCCGCTTCACAGCATTTATCACCATTTTCAATACATTCGTTCTGACCCGAGACTGACCCTCACACTGGAAATGTTCCACACTGTTTCCTCATGTAAACATGCTAATAACTTCCTTCCGAAGGACTGGATAAGAAATGTATGTTGATGAAGAAAAGATGAAGAAAAAACACTGCAGCAGAAATGGACATATTAAAGGGACAAGTCAGGTTTTTTTTAGAATCAGGAACTGACTAGTGCTGACACTTGCACACGCCATGACTACAACACACATGGCAACCAAGACAAAAAAAAAAAAACTATGCCAGCATAATGTCTAACACTTATTAAAATAAGTTTACCTTCTTTCTGTTCATCACAAACCTGTGTTTGTAGATCATCTTTTCATTTTGTTGTCATAATTTAAACAGCATCTTTTGTGTGTCTATGTGTGTGTCACAATGCTGTCTAACAGCAAGATTTAGCAGTAAATTACCCTTAAATAACAGATCTGAGCTGGCATAGATTTTACAAGATATATTTTTATTAAAGGACCTAAATCTGTTCTTTACGTTGCAAGTGCTTTGCATTCAGCACAGATTATGTCAGAACCTCATACTATACATACACATGTTCAAATATGTAAACTATCACCTTAGCTGGACTTTAAAATCCAAAGCCATAAACAACACACTGTATTGCACATTAAAACCACACTCCTTGAACTTATCTCCAAAAGATCAAGGGCATGAGGCCCAGCTTATATATTGATAAATAATCTTGTAAATAAATAAACAGTCTATCTGGTCTAGTCTCCATTAGTAACTCATGTCAAAAAAAGTTTGATTAAATGAGGATGGACTATGATACCCCTTTCTGTTTTAGAAGATCTCAGGTGAACATCTTGTGGAAATCTATCAAAATCGAATCCAATAAAATTCAGCCTCAATGTAATGTACAACAGTGGTGTGACAAATTGTTACAGCTTTAAACATGGTCTAGAAGTACACAAAAAGTACCTCGACTTTATCTGTAAGGAAAGATACAAAACTGGGTTTAGAAAGTATACAAAGTATAGTCAGTTATAGGTGAACGAATTGAACCTTTCAGATATTATCAAGTATAATAAGAGTAACAGTTTCCACTTGTATAGCACTTGTTTGTAGTGAAGGAAAAGGTATTACCGTGGCTAATGACAGGCAGTTTATCTTAGAGTATATGATGAAATGATAAATTCATTTCCTGTATAAAGGATCCTGGACTCTCAGTGCTGTTAGTTGTTATCTCATATTCAGAAAGAAGCCAATGTTGTTCATTTGAAAATGTTACAGTAACTCAGAGTGGCTGAATCTGTGCAGGGGGCAACGTTTTCCTGCTGCTCTTTTTAGAATCTTTTACAAGAGCGTAAAGTAAAATAGCGATTTAAATAGGTACAATATTCAGTGTATGGGTGTTTTGTTCTCTCTAGTTGTCACTATGAAGCCTCCAACCAAGAACATTAAGCAAACAAACCATGTAACACTATCATATTAAAATTACGGGTCACAGTGCACCAACATTTAATATTTTGATCGAGAGATTATTGGGGTTGACCTATGAACTCTATAAAGCTGAACTCTAAAATAATATTTGTGTTCAAATGTCCTTCTAAAATGTGTTTTTTTAAAGTAATCTGGAAGGCCAGATATTATTTACCAATGGTCAGTTTTGCCCCACGGGCCACTGATTGTTAACCACTAATCTAGAAAACACATATTGTGATATTGACAAATCCCATTAAGTCTGAAGTCCTCAAAGTTCATTTGAATGAACTGTAGCCTCCATTCATAATCTGACAGCCTTTAACAAAGTCACTTTCAACATTGATGTAAATGTCAAAATACTGACAATAATGACTTTTTTTCCATGAGGTTTTTCACTCACTGACTGAACTGGACAAAAGAAGGAGTCGAGTCAAAATGTGTTGACTAAATACAAAAAAAATTCATAAAGGAACACAACAAAGCTCAATTAAAACAATAGTGGACGATGTGAATACTACATTTTCATTTAACTGTTTCTTTAAGGCATTGTATGCGTGCTGTTGAGAACTTAATTTTAGTGGACTGATTAATGTGCCAACAATAATGTTTTACAAGGAGACCTATAGAGTAAACTAACACTGTTTAGTAATGTCTGACTCTTCATGCAGGCTCTGAAGTGCTGCTGTCACTTCAGTTAAAGGTTTAGTCCGTCAGAACACGTGCACATGATCGGATTAGTTCACCTGGCACAGGCGCTGTGACAATGAGCATCTACTCAGTGACCTTGGTCCAGGTTTATCACATAAGGAATACGTATGTTTACACACGCACAGACAAACCGATTGGTTCTCTTCACCGAGCAGACACGAAGATGCAGGAATGTCGCTTACAGGTGGCATTTAATTTGCCTTTTAATCTACACATGCAAAAATGTATCCTTAAGTTTGAAGCAAAAACGATGACTAATGTATGGCTCTTTGAAAATGTGTGTGCATGTCTTTATATATAAGTTGGTTTTCACCTCATCAGGTGATGATCTTGTTTCTGATTTGGTGTCTGCACAAATGAAAACAATTCAATTTTCAACTTTCTTTTTTCTACTGAAAAAGCAGCTTTTTCTGAATTTACCACCAACCCAGCTCTGCAAACATCTCCTGGACTTTTTTGCAGTGTCTATCCACTCAAAACACTACACACTTTGTACATTTGTGTTGATATTTACAGCGCATGTGGAGAACTGCCTGAATCTACTTGTTAAGCGTCATGATTTATTTTAAGTTATCATGTAGTAAACAAAAAAAAACATTACTATTATTATTGTAAACATTTGACTTTTTCCCACACAGCACCTCCCCCGGAGAGACAGGAGGGGAGTGTGTTACTGTGTTTGTCCTCAGTGTGTTCACAGGTTTCCCTCCATCTTAACACTAACAGGCCTGTTCCTCTATACCATCGCTCTGACACACACTAAAGCCACGTCACTGCAGAGGCTGAGCCTGTCTTCTACAAATTCAAAATCTCCATCTTAGTTCCTCGTCCAAATGCTTCTCTACTCTTCACCTTTCCAGCGCTTTACAAACACATTCTTTTGCATTTTTTCTGCCCTTCGTCGTGTGTGCGTTTTTTATAATGTTCCTTCACTTGTACATATATAATTTGTATTTGAACATATATCTTAAGTTTGTCCTTATCATTGCGTCAAAGGGCAGGACCCCTCTAGGCTGCAGTCCGCCCTATCAAGCAGAAGAACCGTACACTTGTTTCATGTTAAACCGTGGACTGTGTAGACTGAGTGTAAACTATGTGTGTGTGTGCTGTTGTGCAATAATCTTCCAGGATTTGTCACCATTTCCTTTAAAAGCCGCTAATGTGACAATAGGCCTCCAGGCTGGAAAACAAGATGTAGAGAAACCACAGGCCCAGGAACAGCAAGGTGGTCAGGAGGCGGGATACTCTTGGACCACCAAGCTCCCCGCCAATGGACGGCCGACGTCTGAACATGAGCACGGCCACAGAGATAAATGCGAAGATAGTGAAGAGTGTGACCGAGAAAGCCAGAGACCCTGGATCCACCCTGAACGGCTTGCCCATGATTTTCCAGTACACGGCAGCTACGGACCAGGCCACACCGATCCCCAGGAATACGTTGACGGCATTGCTCCCAGTGACATTTCCAACAGATGCATCGGCGTGCTGATCCTGCGTTGCTGCCACTTTGCTCGCAAAAGTGTCTGGAATTATACATAAACAGTAAATCATGACATGTTATTGACAACAGTTCAGTCATTTTATAATCTAAAAGAGAGACATAGGTGCCTTCTTATTCTTATATAATATATGTAATATATGGATTTCATAGGAAGAATGTCGTTCATTATCTGAAGAGAAAACACAACGACGACAATAAAGGATACAACCCAAACTGACCTTTGTTCTTTTGTTTTAATGCTAACCTTTGGAAGCTGGTTTGTAAATATCTCAGTGCTTCGACCGGGATGTTGGCTCACCTGGAATGGACGTTCCCAAAGCTACAAACACGACAGCAGTCACACTGTCACGTAGTCCAACTGTGCAGCCGAAATGTGAGGCCAAATCCCCGATGATGGCGGTGAGGAAGCCGATGACACTGATGGAGACTAAGAAACAGGCCCAGCCATTCCAGTACTCTGTGGGCGGGACACAGGCAAAAAGGACCTTCCAGAAGACAGTGAGGAAATGCATGACGTAGTCGTAACAAGAGGGAAGATGCTCCTCACGACCTTCCTCATCATCGTCACCATCACCTGAGGGCAGAGACATGGGAAGAACATAAGTAACTATATCCATCCATCCATCCATGTGACCATATGTTCAGTCAGTATTAGTGGCACAGTAAGTGGTGCAGAGCTCACCTGCACTGACAGTAGCAGCCTCCACAAACTGCTCCCTCCACGAGTGAGTGCCGATCACCAGCGCCAAGTTGGTCTTTTTGATGAGCTTGTCGACCGTGCTCTGTCAAAGAGAAGCAATACCAACGTGAGTCGCCACAAGGGGCAGTGTTCGTGCGATAAGACTGTAGGAGGTACAGTCAGACAAACCATTAAAGAAATAGATCTAGTTTTTTTAATATGGCTTTAACATGTTTTTTGACCTGTACTATAGTAAAAAAAAATAAAATATATATATATACTGTAGCAGATGCTGTTTTGTAACATTTATTTTTGTTTATTTTTTGTGACTGATATTAAGGTGTCATTTAAACAGCACCTTCATAATTCAATGTTCACCTGAACCAGCAGAGTGTGGAGGTGGATTGTGTAAAGCTGCATGAAAACCTGAGTAAAGGCATTGTTGTAACAAAGCCTGCTGTTTTTTTAATACCTTTGTTATTTACTCTTGGTATTTATGTGATAATTAAATTGTCTGCACCATTTTTAATGCAAAACAATTTTTATTTATTTATTATGTTATATTGATATGTCTATTTAGAGTACTGAACAGGTGAGGGCGCTGTTCTACCGAAGGAAACCACATATAGAAATTAAAAATGAATGATGTACCTTGAACTCATATGACTCCTCGATCACCACTTCCAGGCGACTGTGTTCCCCCAGAATGGGTTTTCCCATTTCAGCTATCCTGCGGGCCTCTTCCTCCTCAGCACTCATTTGACCTTCCACCCCCTCTGTAAGTGAGAAGGGAGGGAGGAAGAGACACACACAGTGAGAAAAAGAGGAAGAGTTAGGTGTTTCAGCATTTTATTTATGCATGTGAGTGAGAAGGAGTGAGGGAGGTGCTGCTGTAGTGGCAGCCGTTGAACAGCTGATCTGACTTCACCTCCAACAGGAAACTGTTGGACTCTGGGACGATCAACCAAGTCCAAATGAGGGCAGTTTTAACTTTAGTTTCTCAGTTGTCAGACATTAGTGATTGGTGTTTGATGAAGGGGAACAACAACCCTGACAGATTAAAAAAAACCTGGGTGAGTACTAGTTGAACTTCTCTGCTCTTCCTATGGCTTCAATATATCAACCTCCAATGTATTTTCCTGTGATTTTTCAGTATGACTTTGTTAGATTTAATATGGATCTGCTGTCAGTATTCTTTAAAGGTAATACCTCAAATACTTGGTAAGAAAAAGAAGGCTGTATTAAATAATCAATAAATTAATTAATGACTATTTTAGGACGAACTACGTGACATCAATACTCACAAAACCAAGTCCAGGTGTCGGACAAATGTACACCTTATTTTACACATTTAAGAATATCCTCTACTGCAAATGGCCAAGACATCATTTTACACAAAACATTAAACAACATATAAATGTGGGCAACGTTTTGAATCTTTCTCTCTTTTCATTACATTAACTGTATTACAGCAGTGTTGCTGCCTAGCATCCGACCACAGGCTCCAGGGGTTTTAATAATCTGTATTTGCGCCTCACTTGTCACATGTCTTGAAATATGATCTTCAAGGTTTGATTTGTTTAGAGCCCTGAAGGCAAACGCCAATATTTTCTGCTGCTGGAATAAACCTTTTCTCATTGAACTGATTGAGTTATGTTGGACATCAGTGAAAGTGAGGTTCCTTTCTGTTTGGAGAAGGCGGAGCACTGATCTTTGTAGACATTATTCTACCACGGCAGTTATCTGCTGTAAAACGGCTTTTATATGCTGTGAAATGAGGACGTACTGAAGAAGCTGCTTCACTTTGTCCAGCCTGGAGCCTTTAAAAAATAATGCTTTGCCTCCATGCACAAATCAAGAGAGAGAGCAAGAGAGAAAGAGAGAGAGAGAACCTTCTTGCAGGAGGAAGGGGTTAATACTGACATGTGGCCCAGTTTGTGTTATTGACCAGCTGCTAAAAGGGCAGTAACATCAGCTGCACCCACCAGAGTTCATCCTCCAAACATCAGGAGAACATGAGGCTGTAGGAGATTGTGTTACAGCCACTCTGTTTACCAAAGACTGGGCTGTCCACGACATTTTAAATGCAACGTTTTATTGATTTACCGTACTAATCTTATACAGCATCTTCCTTTTAAAGGGTCACAGGGGGCACAAGAGGCAACCCAGCAGTTCTTTCTGTTCTAAGACTGCTATCTTGTTATGTGATATAATATATATATATGTATATATATATATATTACATATGTGGATTTGGTCTGTTCTATTGTGATCTACAGTAATAAGTATGTTTTGATAAAAGACAAACATTCCTACCTTGATTGAGCAGCAGAGCTGTGGAGGAAACCAAGAAATAAGAGAAGGTAAGTGACGATGCATTCAATGGCATTAATGTTGAATAAATTTTTTTTACAAGTTACTGCATATTAGTCTGTTCACAGATATCACATAAAAAAAAACAAAGTCTTTAATCTGCAACCAAGCTGTGATTTAAACACAGTAGCTACAGCATCTGTAAGTGTGAATCAAGTAAACCATCCAGACTTTTTAAAGTAACGTACACATAATCTTTGTTAGATGTGAAGATTATCTACTAGAAAAAAGAGCAGTTTTTAAAACAGTACAACAGGTGTCTTATCCCTGTGATAAGTTCCTCGGCAGACACCTTTGTACCATTTTATTCTGTTTTTTTACTGGTAAGCACAACAGGTTCTGTGACGTACTAACATTTGTTGTTTGCTCTTTTTTTATGAGCCTTTTGTTGCTTCTCATCTCTTTGTGATCATTTCCAATCAAAGTGAGCCCAAACTCTGTTTACATTTTCTGCAGCCGTGGTGATGAAAAGGATTTTATCTGCAGCTCTGCAGCGCCCGACTGTCAGTTAACGCTGCTTTACTTGACAAACAAGGGGAACGCAATCATCTGAGCGGAAACACCGTGGATTGTGCTGCTTCAGCCGCATGTCTCCACTCAACTGTCTCTGAACACGAGGGAACTTCACACTTCAGAGGCACAAGCTGCTCAGAGTGGATTAGAGTGTGAGAAGCTGTGGTGACAAACGCATCAGCTGCAACATAAAGTGATGATCAGCAGCCGTGGAGCATAATTATGTGTTCCTGTTTACAATGGGTTGGTGTTTAATTGAACGATGGGGAAAAGTCAGGTGCAGATGGAGTAAAGTTGACAGGATTTAATGAAGCAATTCAGAGAAACTTTACACACAAACACTGAATAAACACATACCTGAGATTCCTCTCTTCAGCCAGCGTGGCTCCTCCAGCACGATAAAAAAGTTTTCATGTTTCTCATACTCTTCATCATCAATTATCCTCACCTGAAGAGTCTGACTGTAGACACACATATAAAGACAGATTAAATTATTACATTTTTTTAATTATATGCCATCGCTCAGTGTCTTGCAGTATTCTGCTTATAGAAGAATTAAAGAAAATCACAAAACCTGTAGGCTGACAGTAGGTAGTAGAAATATGACACAATATCTTGTAAAATTAGAGCTGAGAAATAATCATAACCTGGAGTCAAAAAAGACAATTAACATTTTATTTTATCAGGTCACTGGAAGTGTGTGTTGGTCTTTATGTCAAGTGAAGCTGCCCACTGTCCATGTTTTTGCCTTATTTCTATTTATTTTGTGTAAATGTAGAAATAGCAACCAGATTAGACACCCAGTAGGTGGCAGTAGTGCAACTTACAGTAGTGGACATGAAGGTGCTGTGTACTTGTTTGACAATATTCAGAATTAAAAAATGCAAAAATGTTGGATTAAAAACTGAGGCTGCATTCTTGTTGCATGCTTTACCATCAAGAACAATGGCAGTAAACTGATTTGATACCAATTGGACGAACATTTTATAAAAACATTATTTTAGAAATGTAATGAAATGTAAACAAAGGTCAGCTAAAGGACTCACCAAAAGAATACAAGCAGGCAGCAGTATAAAGGACTGTGAAAGTCATAATTGGTTCAATGCAGAATCACATTGTCATTAATTACTGTTTACACGTGACACAGGTGAGAACGATGACACTAAAAAGAACCAAATTTAAAAGTTTAAAACAAAATGGAAAAAAGTGGAAGAGACAGGCTTTTAAGCCATCAGGTTGTCAGCTGTGAATTATATGGAAATTCAGGGTGCTTCCAAAGGAGAGGAAGTGAAGTGGAAGTGACAATGACAAGACCTTTTTGTGTTTTAAGGATTGTAGGATAGGCCAGCGAGAAGCAGAGCAAAATACACACTGGCAGCAGACAAGGCAGGCAGAGGAGAAAAAAAGATGGAAACAAGATTGGAGAAAGAACAAAAACACAGGGAGAATCTGAGGGACCTGACAGGACTAAATGATAGATGGCTTCCACATTCATCTGTCTCAGAGAGCATCCTTTAATACAGTGTTTTGAAGGACAACGATGACATGACTACTACTATACTATAGTAATGTAGTCCTTGGCCTCTGAGCCGGTGACCATCACCACACTGTGGTTGTTTTCATAGCATATAAACAGCTCAGCTGTTGAATCAGACTGTATTTGTAGGACAGTCAGTGGAGTCTTGTCTACTATGTCATCAAAGTCGCTCAGTCACTCAGTGTTATAGCTGAAGCTGGTTTATAGTGGACAACAGATCAATAATAAAACAGTTATGTCTGGTATCCTGATCCTGACAGTTCCAGTCTCAGAGTAGGCTGAGGAGATGTGGATCAGTTGGAGGGATAAAAACCCTCTGGTTTATAGTTGGGCAGGAAAGAATAGACAACTGTTAACTGACGTACGGGACCGAAAGGAGTCAGAGATAAATCCACAGGACAGTCACTGCAGTTGTGTTCGTTGGCCACAGTCTTTGGTGAGAGAGTTTATAGTGCAGCTAAAGGAGCCACAAGAAGCAGAGAAGGCATTAAGCTGTAGATTCATCAAAAAGAATTCTTTCTAAATGCAGAATCTAGATGGTATCGATAGAGAGAGCCTCCAGGCTTCAAACACTCATCTGCACCAGCCCTGTCTGACCTGATTAGTGTGTGTGTGTGTGTGTCAGTCAGTGGAGCTGCAGGAATTCAACAGCTGGATTGTGAATAACACACATCCGTGTTGAGGTTTCTAAAGGTGCTGCAAACAAACTAGATATGATGTAGAACAAACAGACAGCTCTATATTTTGTCGTCTCTTCATTCATAAAGCAGTTGGAATGTTTCAGTAAAAGAATGGAAAACAGATGGGGAGATGTTAAGGGGGAGAGAAGAAGAAGAAGCTGCTGATCGAAGGTCACAGGATAAAAATCTATCTCATCTTTCTTCCATTCATTTCATTCATCCTCTACTGCTGAATCAAGGCTGCCGGGGGCGGGAGTCAATCCCAGCAGTCATCGAGCGAGGGCGGGGCAGACCCTGGACAGTTCACCAGTCCATCACAGAGTCACACACAGGTGTGGGCGTAAACCATACACTCACCAGGGAAAACGTGACCTCTATACCAAAAGACTGTGGATTCAATCAGTGAACTGATAATCTTTTTGTTGTAAGGCAAACATAATTACCACTCTTGCCACCGTGTGGCCTTCAAATCCTTATTTTTAAAATGTTCACTTGGACTCCGAAATGAACAGACGTGTGTTATAGAACGTGTTGATGACTTGGGGAAATCTTTAAAATGTTTTAAGAATCAGTAGGATTTGCTCTTCCTTAACTCAAAAGACTCTTTATTTAGGGGGAAACTTATTTTCTGTTTTTTTGTAATTTGTTTTCTTAATTGGACTTTAAGTTTTGATTAAGGCTCCTGTGGTTCTTCTGCAGTTTTTCTCTGTATGGTCTTTTGTGAATAAATGTTTAGTTATTTTCCTCAAAAATCGGACTCACGTGGTCTGGTCGTTTGTGAACTCCAGCTCTCCCCGACTTTCCTCGTAGTCCTCACCAGCCTTGGCTGTGCCAGACTCAGTGTGGTATGGAAGGATCACGGTGCCACGGGCACCTGAGTTGCGGGAGACTGTAACCTCCATGGTGCCCACGCTCTCGCTCACACGGAACATACGGTCACTGAAGGTGAAGATGCCAGCATGGTCGTCATCCAGAATGGTCACTGTGGCCACCAGGGGCTCCAGCAAGCGGGCTTTGGGGATAGCACCGGCTTCATCGCTCTCAAACATTCCTTCGGCATCTCCAACACGCAGATTTAGGAGACGAACAAAGAAGTGTTCATCCTCTTCAAAGATGTCGTCATCGATGATTCCCACCTGAAGATGAGCACAGATAAAAAAATATTATTATTATTATATAAAATGAAACATAACAATAAACAATAATTTGAAGTTTCAAAATCAATCACTTAAATTTACACAGTAAAATTTATTCATCTATAGACTGTTGTAACAGCCTTTTTGGCCAACAATCAGTCGTCAACAGGAAAAAGACAATGTTTCATTCTTTTCTTAGACGTTAGACCCATTGGGAAAATAAGCTTTCTATAAAAGCTCTTTTCTGAAGCACTCTTGTCCTTGTAACTCCTACGACAGATTTTCTTTTCAAAGAAGACGGGTGAGGTATCGATTGACAAACTTCAGATGGAGTGCAGCTCCACTCCAAGAAACAGCTCATTTTTATTTGTGCTGTAGCACTTTTTTCTGTTAGCTCAGCTCTTCATGGCACAGATGAAAAACATCATTCCGTGAACAAAGCTTTGAAACCTGATCAAATAATTTGGTAGAAATGATTTGAAATCATTTCGTTACCCTGTTGTTTCCAGCTGAGTGTCATGTGCTCATTGCTCATCTCATCCACAGAGTCTATAGTTAAAATTCATTAGACAATGACAGATGGACGATGGCTCGCAAACCCATTTTGGTGGCTGCTGTGTATTAATGAGAAGGGTGTAGGATGATTCTGAGGAAATCCATGACTTAAACAGACAAACACACTTGTGTGTGCACTTTTTAACTTGATCCCTGAACTGGGAATTCCACAAATCTTAATGAGTGAAAATGCCATCTGGATTTTCAGCACAAATAATTACAAAACTCCTGAAAACGATTGAGTCAGTTAGCGCACAAGTTAGCCTCGTAAAGCACTGCATTATATCTGATCTAAATGTTGGACCAAAGCTAACATTTAAAAACAACTTTGCTTATGAAAACAATGTCACCCAATAAAGCATGTGCTTTGTTTGAGAAACACTGCAGCTGTGCTGTGGCACAGTTTAACTCCCCATCACCAATCTTTCACATTGGATTTGTTCTAGAGCCTGAAGATACGACTCCAGCAATTTCTGTAATAACAGAAACAGACCCTGGGCCAAAGCAGCGAACGCTGACAGCATTGGAATGGTTGGCTCCATCTCTGTTTCATCAGAACCAGTGATGGTCAGACAGTGGAACCAATTCAGTGCTGAAAGTCTGAGACGAGTGGAACGTTCAGGTGTAATTGGTTTTTGAGACGCTCATTCATGCCAATGATCAACGTACTCCACCTGCAGGTGGTTTAAATGTGCTACGGTGACCTCATTATCTACTGCGTTTTGGTGAATTGTTCAGTCTTAACAGCTTTGTTTCTTATTATGTTCAGTCTATGCTGCACCCACCGCTCAACGCCTCCCTCTAATGGTTTAAGGATTACTCTGGCTGTTTTGTCTTTGCGTTTCACTGTCAAACATTTGTTTTTCAGACATCCGCTCCTCAGTAATAGTATATTTAAACCATGGTGACACGCCAACTACTATCAGTTACACAGCCTTTGTGGAAGAAGAAGAAAGTGAAAAATGTCATTATTATGCAGCCTGATGTTATCTCTGTGTCTAAAAAAATAAATGCTCAATAACAACAGAATGTTCTGCTTTAATCTGTGCCGCGTCTCTAAACTCGGGCAGATTTACTGCTCTCATGTTTTACTGTCATTTTTTACGTCTGCTTCTTATTATCTGCTTTTACTGACAAGACTTTGGTAATCTCGTTACCTCTAAGGAGCGCAATAGTTCATCCAGTTTTTTTGAGCTCAAACAATTTAGACAGATCAATGGGATGTAATTCACCGAATATATATGGCTGTCACACAGGAACGATAAGATGCAGAAAAACAAAAGCCTCAGATAGTTCAAAACACTTTTATCATTTGATCTCAGACTTACGAAGATAAAGCAGCAAACTAAATATTACCACTAGGACGTACAAAATGTCCTAAACCCCGGTCTCCCATGTTATCGGCTGGGATACTCACCACTATACTAACGAGACGGTGGATGGCAGTGACCAACCACTATCACTGACCTTGATCTCTTTACGAGTGTCTCCTGGTTTGAACACCAGCGTTCCTTCGCTGTACTCATAATCTGAGCCGGCATTAGCAGAACCATCTTCTGTCCTGTAGTCCACATAGAACGTGTTCTCTCCTAAACCACCTGGAAAAACAAAATGACAATAATTTAAAAGATTAATAAAAGTGTGGTTAAGTGATAACAAAATAATGCATGAAATCATTGTTTATATGAAATCACCATAGTGGTGTCAGCTAACTCAATAAAGTGACCTGATCGTAACTTATTCATGTCAGTACCTTGGCAGACTACAGCCAGCGTCAGGACTCCACAGTTCTCCATGCACTGACTATGGGCACTTTCAAATGAGATACGACTGCACACGGCCAGGTCGTCGTCCTCCGGTTCTTCCTCATCAGGTACGGCTGTGCGGCGTGCGTTGTCAGCTGCGTGCTTCTTTAGAATGTTACCGGCTCCAATCATCATACGTGTTGCCTTTAGAAGGAAGAATGAGGATGAGAGAAGAGTTTGTTACCAGCCCTCTACAGACTTTGGTGTGTGTGTGTGTGTGTGTTCATGTGTGCCACCTGAATGCGGTAAAAGGCTCGACTCTTCTGTTGGTGCAGCAGTGCGTAGTAGTTGGCCAACTCCACCAGCTGGTCCAGCTCTTTGTCGGGGTATTTCTGCTTCAGTTCCTTCAGAATTCGAATCACCTGGAGGTAAAGAAATGGAAGAACACACTCTCTAATTAGAAAATCTAATGTGCAGCATGCCTGCACGTTACACACCGCATACAAACATGCAGTTCACGACATCCTTTAGTCCCTGTAGCAGCTGAAAGAGGGATTAATCTTTACTTCCTACAGTCCTCAGAGTTTTAGGAGAGTTTCGTGCTCATGAATGGTTATTTTATAAAGGAAGTTTCTTCTGAATCGATGCACTGTCTGAGACAGGCCACGTCAATGTGTGGGGGCTGATGGGTTATGCTGCAACATAATCAATATTCTTTTATTTCTCCGTGTCTTTTACTGTATTTTTTCATGGATCTTTCCTCTCACCTCTTTACGGCTCTCGTCCAGCTCCTTGTTGCTCTCCACATTCACCATCATGCTGTTGGAGTTTGGCATGTTGGCTCCCGCTGCCGTGGTCCCTGCTGCTGTACCAACACTGTTAGCTGCTGCGCCTGCTGTACCATCCTGGGCCCCTCCACAGTTTTCCACAGGAACCACTGCGCCCCCTCTTGGTGGGAACTTGCCGTCCGTGATCATCTCCATGCCGCCCTTGTTGGGTGTCAAGTCTCCCTCTGTCTCTACTACAATGCCATGGCGCTTGTCGGCACGGTAACGCTTGCCCATGTACTTGTAGAAGAGCAGGCGGCGATCGGCGACCCAGGCAAGAATAACACACACAGGGAAGAAGAGTAGAGTCACCAGAGCCTCCCATACCTGGAACACACAGAGATGCTCGTTATATCACAACAAGTTGGAAAAAAGGACAGAAGTGCAGTAGGATCAAAAACACATTATAGGAACAGTCAGAGAGGATTGAATTAGCAGGTTAACTTATACCAGGTATGGGGGGTGTTTTATAGGTTTTCAAGTTTCTATATAAATGAAGACCAGACCAACAGATTTCTGCAAGAATTCTTTTGGAATGGTGTTGCAGGTAGGGATGAAAATTCATAAAATAATTACAATTTCTGATTCCATTATTAATCAGTAATCAATTCTCTCACTAACACGTGCGGCAAGATGGCCAAGTCCGTTTGGTTACATAAACTCTATGGTCTCACCTCCACGATACCTGGAGAAATGACAGACAGGATGAGGTAAAGCCAGATGTACGCAAAGATGCTCCAGAAGGATGTGATGAAGAACACCCTCAGGTGTTTGATCTTGCGTGACTCGTTGTTGGGGATCACCCACACACAGATGCCAATGATCACAAACATGTTGAAGGCCGCGCTGCCAACGATGGTTCCTGGGCCCAGTTCACCACCCTCAAAGCCATGACCACACACCTGGAAGGAGAGCAGGCTGTGTAAGGATGTGGGATATACACTTTGATGTGTGTGTGTGTGTGTGTACCTCTATCACAGACAACAGTATCTCTGGAGCGCTGGAGCCCAGAGCCATGAGTGTCAGGTTGGATACTGTTTCATTCCAGATTCGAACTGTGGCCACTGATGTTTCCCCATTGGGCATGGTTATGGTCACTTCCTTTTCCTGTTGTCACACACACACACACACAGGCATACAGTACTCGCATTGAACATACATGTCAGCACTTGTCAGGACACAACTCTATAACAACAGGAACAATAACAATAATTCCCAGGATGGTTGTGTGGAAAAGTGACACACAGTCATTAGGATTATGGGACTAATGAGAGCAGCCATAGTCTTGAATCCTGGATTATCAGGTTCCTAATGATTCAGGATTCACTAAAAGTCAGGATATATCACAGTTTAAAATTACACTGGAAAAACAGTTCAGATCATTTATAAAAAGTCTGTTTTAGGCAGGGCATAACTGCAAAACAATACCACAGAAAAACCTAAGTCATCTGACAGCGCTGTGTTCAGTTCAGTTCAGTTCAGTTAGAGATAACAGGTGCCTGAATGTCTCATGACAGAACGTTCAGTTCAGTTAGAGATCACAGGTGCCTGAATGTCTCATGACAGAAATTCACAGGATTTATTAAACACCTCCTTTGTGCCAATGGCCTAAAAAGGACACGCCATCACTTCTGCATTTCAGGAAAAAACCTGTGAATTATACTGACAGGACGGCCGACATCTTGCTAACATAAGGTGTCAAGCGTGTAAATCACAGAGCAGATGCACAAAATAAACTGCGGAAACCAGCCAGGACAATAAAACACTGTGGCTGTATAGCCTCCCACAGTGTACGTATAATCCATAGCCCACATCAGCAGCAAAATATAATCGTTTCACTTCTGAGGCCATAACTTACATCCACATAAAACCTTTATCCGTTGTTCTTTTTAGTTTTTCTGCATTGTCACGAAACACAACATAAAATATTATCTATTTTCTAGATGTTAAAAAAGGACCTTGAGATGAAGTTTCATTAAGTAGTTTACAAGTTTTACTTTGTGGAAATCAATTTCCATCTGAATATATGAAAACCTACAGACTTAACTGCTGACTGGCCTCAGCTTCATCCATGACCATCATGAGAGCAGCAGATGATGGAGAATCAATTAAATATTTGAGTAAAACTGTTATTCTTTTAAAGGCAGAACAAAACAAAACAATTTTCCACTTGATTTGTTATAAGAATAATAATTTTCTGCTGATGTTTTGGTCTCAATTTCGATCTCAGATCTTCATAGTAGTATGAGCCAGTGGTACCAAAAGTAGTATGGCCACAAGTTATCAGTTATCTATGGTATAGGCTCCCATTGGATGATCCAGCTGTCAATCATACCTGGTGCTCATAAATGCAGAGGAATGGCTCCAGGAAACTGTGATGATTTTTGTATCAGTTTCCGATGGTAACACACAGATACAGACACACACAGACAGACAGACTAATGCTCATCCACACACTTTAGCTGAGGTGTGACACGGCTGTGGCAGAGATGGATTGTGGGTAACAGAATCAGATGTTCAGTTGCATTGCCCTTGAATGATGGATGGACTTGAATTATGGATGGACTCTTCCTTTTATCTCTCTCTCTCCTACCATCCGTCACCAGCACTGTTACACTTCATCTCTTTACACGAGATAAAGAATCAGCAGCTCAGACAACATATTTTTCACTAAGAGTAAACTAACTGAAATCCCAAAAATGTAATATTGGATTTGAGAACAAGAGTCTGGTCTGTCCACTGATGCAGTACAAGGACAGTGAGGGGGTCATGAGAACCAAGGCTAATCATTCAGATGATTAATGAGACACATATACACACTCACACACAGGAAATGCTTCAATCGGAATGCAGTGATCCTAAACAACTAAAATGAACCTACAGTGGAAGGACAGATATTATTTTTCATTGTTTTTATGTTTATGTACAACTCTATGAGCATTTGTATCTCACCTGTGAGGTGATAACCTCTATAGATGCCATGAAGCGATCAGCGATGATGGACACTCCCAGGAACATGTACATGAGTGACACAAAGTAGATCACGGCCCGTGCTATCTTGGCACCGAGCCCAGGCTCAGTCGGCTTCCACACGGGCAGGAGAATCCCTGGTCTGCACACGGTCACATCTTCACATTTCTTTTTGCCAGGAGAAGAGATGTTGGCATCTGGCGTGGAGGACGGGGGAGAAGTGGGGAAGACTGAGGGTGAGACTGCTCTCAGGTAGGGGTCACTGCTGGGGTCGCTGTACAAGGACACGGGCTGACAGGGAGGCAGCTGCTGATGGAAGAGGACCAGGAAGTAAAGGATGGAGACGGATGACGCGAGGAGAGACATGGTGATCTGTGGTTCCCACGAGACGCCGCCAGGCAGGGGAGAGAGAGGGGATGAGGGTTGGTGCGACTAGTTCACCTGCAGGGAGAGAGAGGAAGACAACGAGAGAAAACATGTTAGTCTGTAAAAAAAAAAAGGAAAAGGTATGAAGACAAAACTAGATCTTTTGTGTTAACAATACAAATGAGCTCCAAACTCCACACTGTTGGATGATGTTGGTGCAGATCAGTGGAGAGGCTCTTCGTCTGTGATTCGTTCCTGGGTTACGTGTCAAAATCTTACACCATGCATTACAATTTGATATTTTGTTACTACAACAACATCTGATTGATCAGCCTAAGTTAAGAAAAGTTAACTTAGTTATTAACTTAGTTAAAAAAAGTTCTTTTTTCATTTTTTAAAAATCACTGAAATAGTCACAGGTGATATCAGCCCAAGTTAAGAAAACTTAACTTAGTTAAAAAAAGTTCTTTTTTTAAAATAAAAAAGTTCATCAGGTTAACATAATTGAAAAACATATTTTTTGGTCAACACCAGAGTTGCGGTTCTTTTGAATTTGTGCATTATGACAAAAAAACCTCCTAACGGGCTTAGATCATACGGACAGAAGCCCAGGGCGCTCCATTTGTGTGGGGTATTAGATGAAAAGATTGTAGGATTTCTAGTCCATTCCCAGAGGCAGCTCTTGTTTTCTGGTCGACTCTGTGGGCGGAACTTTGTCTTCTTTTATGTGAAGGTTTAACTCTGACCTGCTCTGTTCATGATGAACGAGAGTAATATTTCAGTGCAGCAGACTTTTGCCACTAACTGTTTTACTGCATGATTAATTAGCACTGTAGTAATAATTTTTCAGATGGGGTAGAAAAGAGGTGAGCGCCAAATGAAGAAATGAAGAGAAAGGAAATTATCATATGCCGAGGGTGAGAACAAGAGTAAAATTAATAAAAATGGGGAGGAAGACATCATTAAAGCATAAATGAGGAAAAAAAGTGGGAAGAAGCAGAAACAAGGGAAAATGTTTGGGTGAAAGAAAAGACGATAAGAACTGATGGAGACAGAAAGATTAAGGAGAACCCTGAGTGCCTGAGGGAAACAGAAGAAGAAGGAAGCACAAGGTTTACGTTTGTGAGTTTGTATTATTGTGTTTGTCTGAGTCATTCAATCCCCAAGGCCACTATTACTACACACAGAAAGTGTGTGTGTGTGTGTGTGTGTTTGCCAAGTGCAAAGATGAAGCCTCAGTGTGACACCACAGGATGTACAGATGGACGGCACTTTGTTTCCATCTGATTAAGCATCAAGCCTTGATCCTGTATCCTGGTCTTCCTCCCACCTGTTACATCACCATATTTATATTCTTCATCTTCACCACCGTCATCATCATCACTTCTCCTTCCTTCTCTCCATCTGTTCATTATTGTAAAAACCTCCTCCTCTGCTCTAAAAGGCACACGCCTCAGAGGATCCCATTAAAAGGGAACATTTTGTGTCGTCACGTTTTCTCAACAGCCCTGAGTTTTTGTTGTTTAAAGTTGCCTGAATCCTTTTACAGGTTTTAAAAATACTGCAAATTTGGGCTCAGGCCATCGTGTCACCAGTGCAGGGACACAGATGTTTGATGGAGAAGCTATTAAACTGGTGTCCTTGATCAAACCAGGGAGCCAGTGTCTCACTTGCTGAGAGGCAGGAGCAGTTACTAACTCTCCGATGTCATTAGTCATGTCTGTAATTTTAGTTACAAGGATCTTTAGCTCCTCTGTGGTGTTTTTTTACTGTGGGCCAAAGGATTGGAATTATCCTCTGTGTCTGAAAGAGTCTCTTCATGAGTCTTGACTGACATCCCATCTTACTCCTACTGTCAGAGTACGTGGCTTTTTCATTAACTCGTCTTTAAAGTGAGCCATTGTCCCCACCTCGTTCTGTGGAGCACCATTTTAATCTCTGTCGAATTTGATTTTGTTAGCTCACCATCACTGTTGTGTGCAGGGCATCTGGGACCAGAGGGAAGTGAATGGAAGTGAAAGCTACTGAAGCAAGAGTAGAATAAAAACTGTAACACAGTCTAGAGACTAAAACAAAAGATATAAAAATGGAAGACTGGAATAAAGACGAAGATTTCTGATTTTATCTCTGCAACTTTTAGTCAACTTTCTCATATTCTTCTTCTTATCTTTTGTTGCATTATTTATTTTCAGTCTGTGGGATACTTTTGACAAATAAATCAAACATGCTAACTGTACATAATTTGGGTATATTCTGTACATTTTTCTTGCTCTTTTTATTGAAATGCTTCTCCAGGAGCAGATTTATAACCAACTACTGGTGTCACAGTTTTTTGACTAAATTAAAGCCAAAATACTATTACAAAGAAAGAGGACCGGGCGAAGGGGCAACAGAGAAGGAATGTGGGTGTTTGATACCCACATCCAGAGGTGCAGGCTTTCAGTGTTACCATAGAAACGTCAGGCAGGTTTGGTGGGGTAATCAATCACAGTACTGTGGTGTTGTAGGGGAGAATGAGAAAGAGAGGAAGACGGAGAGGGAGGGAGAGTCTTATTAACATTTAATATTATTACTCCTTTGCCTCCAACTGAAAACTTATTTTAAAAAGAGCTACTGTGTTACACCATGAATATAATGATGGATATTTTTTTTACATTTACAGAATTTTCGATGTTGACATAAAATACTGTGTAATTTATATACATATATACACATGTACATATACACACACTCACATTCAGTAAGTTGTCTGACCCCACCTCCTCCTTTCTTTTGCTGTGACTCCTGATCTACATTACGTAGTAATTCAACAAAGACTGAGCAAACATAGAAAGTACTACATACATTCGTACTGACTCTCATTTAGAGAATTTAGACTCCCATACTGTTCATGCGAAAAAGGGAGGGTGCTAAATCAAGGGGGATGATTAGAGCCATGTTGATTATGAAGGTCTTCAGCCTTGATCTGAACATAACTTACAAAAGAACATCAAAACAAAATGTTACAAAATATTCAGACCCAGAGCTTTGACCTTCTTTAACATTTTAGTTTCTTTAGTACTTTAATGTATTCAATTAAAAAACAAACCTTTTCTAATGTGTTATAAACAGAACCTTGAAATCTTTATAACTAAAACTGCTTCGCCCTCAGCACGAATCACAGCCTCAGTCTGGTCTGCACCTGAGCAGTTTATTCTTCTTCTGCTCTGACTTACTGGATGTCAGGTGTGTGTGTGTACTGTCTTCTGGCAACAGTCTGAAGACAGCAGTGTCTGGCATTGATAAAGTCCCTGTCACAGCACACACTCTGTTCCTTGAAGTTCTATTTGATAACCTCTCACACGGCAGCTGTTGTTTACCTCACGGTTACTACAGTTTTACATTTTACTAAGGTTATATACAGTTATATCTGATGTAATCTCTGTCTAACCTAACATTTTCTCCAAAAAAAAGTCTTGTCTCAATTTATTGACTATAATGTCAGAGCAGGGGTTTCCTTTAATACGGCTGAATAAATACCCACAGGTTGTAGAGTCTTGTCAAAATAAACCACTGACCACCATCAAAAATAAAACTTTTTCACACTGTTTTTGTGTTTCAGGCTACCATGATGGCAGACGCACCAAATCAGAGCCAGGAACAATGTTGAGCAGCAGCAGCCAAGACATTCTTATTATTGTTTTAAAGTAGAGAAATCTGGTAGCAGGACATGACAACTTTTAAAAATGTGATACAGTAAAGAAAAAACATGAAGGTCTGTCTTCAAAAACTTCATTCTGATGCCTTCAGTTCTCTAAGAACGCTGTGATTTCTTTTATATCAAAGAACTATTTTTCAGACCCGAACTTTATAATTCACAACATACAGTTTAGTTTTTTCGTGGTGTCTGGTTCCTTGGTGTTTACACGTATAATAACAGGCTGAAATTCACCTTTTTAGTTTAGTTTTCTCGTGGTGTCTGGTTCCTTGGTGTTCACACGTATAATAACAGACTGAAATTCACCTTTTCCTTCAGGTCACAACCAGGAATAAATAGCAGCAGCCCGATTAGCATCAACCATCACTGTTTAATGCACCGTTTAAATGGCTGTTTAAACAGGATTACAGGCAGAGGATAACAAAGGCACTTTACTGTAACCATCTTGATGAGTGAGTCTAGATTGGATGAACAGGAATCACAGGGAGAAGGAGGTGGAGATAAGAGAGGGAGGAAATAAGAGTGTGTGCATTAAGGTGTGTTTCTCTGTTTCAAGGTCAAAGCATTGTCACGTTGGTACAAATCAAAATCTTCATGTATACTGTCCTGTATGTTACAATAAAATGAACTTCCATTTGTCAGGAGTCCATTGGGAAAAACAGCTACAAACAGTAGAACACATTGACCTGACATAACCCACGAAGCAGCTTAGTGAAGAGAGATTTGAACTGGAGACACACTGCAAGTCTGATGAGATGACCAATGTCCATGTATGGGTAGGAAAGATGAGCTTCCAAGTGCAGTTGTCTGTACTATTTCACATTTAGAGTATATAAAGGCAAAGTTTATAAAAACCTAAGCATGTGGGAATATTGCAGGACTAGAGAATTCAAAGACAAAAGACAGAAGTCAATTGTTCACCTGAATATGAGTGACCATTTTCCCAAGATATAAAAGGGTCAGTTATAGTTAGTTGTTCACACACCGTATAAATAAGGTATAGAGGAAACCTAGCTTATATTAAAACAAGCTAATGTATTATTGATTTTGTGTAAAAGGTTTCAAGGTAAAGTGACTTGAAAATAACTAAATTCACGATACCTCAGGATAAAATCTGTTAATAATTAAAGAATAAGGAAATCAGAAAATGACCAGTCCACTCCTGATGGAATAAGTCCTAACAAAAAGACATTAAGGACATTTCAATTTAAGAATTCTATGTTTCCACACTTTAGGCTACATATGCAAATAATTCTTCTCTGTCCTTCTGTTGCCATGCATCTTCAGAATTTGGAACTAAATAATAATAATTTGAACTTGATTGATCCCACACTAGGGAAATAGTTATGTGACGAGCAGATCTGCTGCAACAGGCCGTCCCTTAGAGTCACCAAGTATGTGGTGTCTCTGGGAATTGAACACATGCGCTCTGCTTGCAAGGCGGACATGCTAATCGCTACACTGTGTGAAAAAAAGTTGTCCTTAACATTCCTATCAACACTACAAATGTACCCACTTGAAGAGTCCCTAAAATGGCCCCCAGGTCTGACTTTGAACACACCTGAGTTAGACTACTGCAGCTGCTGCTCTTCTGCAACAAACCCTGCCTCAGCTTTGTTAGGAGAGAACTTGTTCACGGACAGCCCTCCCCTCCCTTACTTCCCCTCCATCTCTCTTCTCCTCACTCAGCAAATCACACAAATAACAAATCGATGTTTAATATCAATAAGTGGTTTGAGCTGGAACTACTCGTAAAACCTGAAGATTTAATTGCAGACATGAAGGGTTTCCAAGGCAATTCACACACACACTCAGTTCCATAAATAATCACGGCACAAACATCCCACAGGTAACGTCGCACGGATGTTCTCAAGGGCCCACAGAAATTGTACAAGACAGAAAGGGCAGATTTATGAAGTTATATCCCACAGAAATTGTACAGAAAGGGCAGATTTATGAAGTTATATTTAAAGTATCTTAATACTTTATACAGAAATATCTGGATTAATGTTGTGTAAAAAGTTATAATTCAGGAAAATTAAAAATGATGTATATCTACAGTCAAAACAGGAGAAATACATTTTGAAGTGCGTACGGTGAGGCCCACTCTTCCATCGTGTAATGTCCACCTTTGCAGAGTGACAAAGCTTTTAAAATGAGGAACTGCATGTCGTGTAAAAGAATAATAGGTGAGTCATGAAGCAGCAGAATATAATTCATGTCTAAAGTCTGATAACTAATGCTATTTCCACAGTAAATCCTCCAGGCAGACATAATAATGTCACATAAGCATAAAGGTCTGTTGAAGTGAAATACAATCTAATACCAGACATGCACAGAATGCCTGACAGTCTGTGCCATCGTCCTGAGACCGGGATTGAGAAAGTTGTAGAAATTGACATCTATTTTTATGTTTGTTAAAAATGGTGTGAAGTGTTTGGTAAAAGCCACAAAGTATGTGTCAGTGAAACAACCCTCTGCAGTCGGAACACTCGGTAAGGAGAGGAGAATTCTCCCAGACAGTTGGTAAATGAACATCTCAGCTCATTACACCTCCCTTTTCTCTCGCTCTTCGTTCCCCATACACAGCATGTTATTGTGTGAAGGACAATTTGTTCGATCTCTTCACGGCTGCCAAGCCATCAGGTGTCCGAGATTGGAAGTGTTTGAGGATTTGGAGCCTTTATCTACTGATCAGACACCGATGACCACTCAGACAACGTGATCAGAGATTAAAAAAAAGCACAGGGAAAAGAGCAATCTCTATGTAGATGTGACCAGCACAGTTAGTGTTTTACTGAACCACTGATCCACCATGCTGATCAATGACCTGTTTATTACTAAACTGAAACCATTTAAATAATCAACATATTAATCAATTTATCAGCAATAACAAACAAAAATGATCCAATTCTATCATGACATTCAGACTGTCGACACCTTGACCATGAGGACAGATAGACACAGTCATACAGAAGAAGCAACATGATATATTTTTACTGCTCCCCATTGAACCAGAGCAGCTACACATCCTTTGTCTGGCTCAAAATGGATGGAATCAAATCCTGCCCCTGGCCTGACAACATCATTCAACCTTCTGTTGTTTGGCTCCCTGCCCCCTCCCCACCCCCCACCCTCTGAGCCAATTTACTGATCCCATTTGCAAAGTTAAAATGCATTGGCTTGGGCCTCATCACACACCTCTAAAATATCACTCACAGCCAGATGGTCGAACTTGAGTGAGAAAACGTCGGCAGCAGTAAATTTTGATGACACTAATTTCCATGAAGGAATAATTAAAGTGTTTCTAAGGAGGAAATCAACACTGTGACACAGCTGCCAACAGTGTTAATGAATCAATCCGCTTTTTTTGAAGGAAGAGATAAAAACATGATGCCATCTGTGTGATGTGACATCAGAGGAATATTAAACCTCTTCTCTGGTTATATTTCAACGTTGTTGGCTATGGAAATTCTGCCTTGAGCACTATTGGTCCCAAATGTCTGCAAAAGAGGGAACTCATTTTATCAATACTTAAATCTGTATATCAATTACCTTAAGAATAATATTGTTTTTCAAGCTTCTTTGAAGATGGTTTAAAGGTGACGTTTTTACAGATGTGGAAATTATTTTTATTCATTCTTAAAGCATTTGTATACAGACTTTTAATAGGAGCATTCACTTTGCCTCGCTCTCTGTTTTCAGTGTAGCATAAATATTTAGATTTGCCTAAAAGCTTTTATAGAATCAGTGATTCCAGGTCAAAACAGGAAAATCCATCTCTCCGTCCCTCGTTCCCTTCACACCTGTGTTTGTGCATCACTCTTCACTCGCCTGTATCACTCTTTTCCTCTTGCAGATTCCTTGTTCTCCTAAGAGAATTGTTAAACAGTACAGTACAAACAGTACTTTAGCAACAAGATACTGCTTGGCAACACACATGCAGACACACAGTAATCCTCACGCTTACTCTGACCAAGCCCCAATTCTGATCCGAACTCCAAACTAAATCTGAAACCTCAAAATATCTTCGATCTTTGTGGGAACATAAAAAAAGTGAAAACAACAGTAGTTTAATTTAATACAATTATAAAATAAACTAAACTGTCCATATAAGTACAGCTACACCTGGACCTCACATACACACACACACACAGTGACACAAATCATTGCGTGTGTTGTGGCTGTTTAGCAGCCTTCGGCAGTGACATAAATAAGAAGGTAAAAAACATCATTGTGATTTAGATTTTTATAGCTGTTCACTAATGAAAAGAGCACTCCACAGTGAACACAGTGATGCTGATGCTGCGATGGCTGAAACACTTTCATTAACTTCTCCATAAACTATTATTTTCCTTCAGTCAGACCTGCTGCTAAGTGCATCAGTGTGTGAGAGTCAGCAGAGAAACTGTGTGTGGCTGGACAGCCGTGCAGATCAGTGAAGATGATTACAGACATTACAGACATTAAGGACAGGGTCACTCCAGGAGATGGAAGAACATTTCCCATATCTGTGAATTATTTATTCTCCTTCTGTCCGTAGGGGCCTTCAGCCTGACCTGCATCAATCCATCTCACCAACAAACATCACAGTGACAAGATGGGAACCACACGTGGTGATGCTGCCTCCTGTTCTGACTCATCTGCTGTACAACGTCAATACACAATTCCACATTTTGATAACCCCAGTGTTGATATTGATGTTGTTTTGCATCAGTTGTTTTTATTTGTATCCTCAGAAATACATTTAAAAAATCTTTTTTTTTAATCTAGGCTTGTTAATAGACATCCAAACTTTAACGCTCATCCAGTTTCAATTTTAGGTCCCAGTCAGTATTGATTGTCAACAACAGGGGGTGCTATTTAACACAATTTAAATATTCTGGTCCCTGAGACCTCTGTCTTTCATTTGTCTACAGAGGATGAATGTGAAGTTAGAGCTGCATTTGCATTTTACGTCAGAGTTTTGTCCCCAACAAGGACAGATATTTTATTACATAAAGGTCATTTTCAAACTAATTGATAGTCGTTCTACACAGTAATTATCTCTCTGCCATTACTTACTGTGACGACCATGTCTCTGTGGAGAATTCTGCACAGGAGGATCATCAACATAAGGAGATAATGACATAATTGGAGGTGCTCTACGCGTTATATAGAGATCAAGAACAAGACTAACAGTGATTTACAGATCAACCATCCTACAGTGATCCCACAACAGCAGACCAGTGTTCCACTCACCAATGCCACTTTGGCACACATTATAAAGAGGCTCCTGCTATAATGGGCACAGATCAACAACACTGGATTCCTACCCTAATACAACACGATGTCTGACGTGCCATTTTGACAACAGGCTTTATAACATTCACCCCAGCAGACAGGATCATCTCATTTTAGAGTTAATTAAATTCTAACCCCTCAAACATCAACATGACAGCCCTGAATATCTTGTTTGTGACAAGTATACATAAATATATTGTCCTCGCGGACCTGTCAACTTCAATTAAGTATTAAAACAATTCACTTTTTCCTGGTTAATGCTGACAACAGGAACCACAAACAAAATGAACTGATTCTTGTTTATGTATTAAATGAGCCCTGGCCTTTTCAGTTCCCTCTATTCATTAATTATGACCTGTAACACTGACATTCTTCTAATGTGCACTCGCTCTAGGACAATATCCTCTCACAAGAGTCATGTTATTTGGTATTATTTGGTATAGGTTATTTGCTACAATCCAGCTATTAATCATGATTCATATTTTTAACAGACATCTAATCAGTTACACATGACACATCACTTGATGCATCATTTCATTAGCAGTGTGCAGTGACTGAGTTAGTGCTGTTGGTTTAAATTGGTCAGATTTTTTGTAATTGGCCCACAGTCCCTTGTCTAAGCCAAAACATTGCACTGGACAGTTGTCCACTTCGCCTACATGCTGGCGCTGCCCACCGCCTGACAATGGGCCATGAATAGCACAGATCATAAAACAGATGGACTGGACTCCCCACACAGCAGAAACAGTCTGGAGTCAGAAAATGACACAGCCACTAAATCCACAGCTTCTCCAGCCTACATGGTAACAGTCACTGTCAACATGATGCAGAATCATCCCCGCAGTCTCCAAGTAGTCCACAGGTTTGTGGCCTGTTTTTACATTGTTACTGTTCAAGTAGCACTGTTCCACTCTTCTGGGTGAGCCCATGGAATTAGTACTACAACTTGAACAATGTGAAGCTGCCATTTCAAGCCAAAAGAACTGTGAGCTCCAAGACGGGAACTTGAACAATGCGAAGCTGCCATTTCAACCCAAAAGAACTGTGAGCTCCAAGACGGGTGGCACAAAGGTAGGATCCCAGCTGCCATGTAAAACCAAGTACAGGTGTAAATGATTCAACAGACTAATTGTAAAAGACCATGAACCTGATGTCACCTCAATATCATGGCTTTTGTTTTGACTTTGAACTACGGTGATGGCACAAAACATTTGCTCCTTGTTTAGTGTAAAATACTGTGAGATTTTATTGGTTTTGTTAATAACCTGTTCCACAGTGAGAGTCTGTTGGATCAGGTTGTGTGAGCATGTGATTCATGGTGATTTTGCAGTTTGATCTTTTCTGCTGTTGTAAATATATTGAGAAATGAGTAAAATGATTAAAAATGCATAATGGTAAATACATGTGGAATGAATAAATACTTCTGGTCCTGACATTGGTTCAATGATTCAAAACATTACTTATTAATACAGCCTATTAAAGACTGTGCACTGCTTGGTCGGTGAATAGTATCTGTATCTGTAAATGTAGCTGGAAACTGCTGATCTTAGTCATGCCGTTAAATCAGACTGTGGAAACACAGTGTCCACGGGGAGGAGACCTCATATCACTCGGCTGAAATAACAGTGTGGGGTGAACAGAGCGTTTGTTCCTCCGTGCTCCCTCCCTTTATGGATCACACACAAACTCTCATTAGAACAAATTGGGGCTAAATCAGGGAGCAAATTGGTCTCTGAACAATCATTTTCTTTGTGTATGCTGAGCCTCGTTCCCCTGGAGGAGACGATGATCAGCGGTGGCTGACGGAGCAGAGAGACACAGTGACAGAACAGCAGAATGTCAGAATCACTGACCTAGAAACAATGCCAACCTAAAAACTCTCTGTGGTCCCCAAATTGTTTTAAGTCTGAAGGGAGAGTGCACCTGTGTGAAACAAGATCGGAATAAAGAACGTAAAAATACTGTGCTCACCCTGCAGTACCAGCTGGAAATATGATGTAGTCTGAAGAATGGAACTCTACTTCACCAAAGAGGTGAAGCGTGTTCCAGTACCTGCGCTCAATGGTTTATTATCTTGGCCCAACAATGTCTCAATATGAGTGGGTGACAGATTTAGTGTTTGGACTTTGAAATTTAATTTGTAAACGTAAATTAAAATGTGAGTGTGGGGATATGTAGTGATTGTAGATAACTCTTCCTTTATGATATATATTATTACAGTAAATAGGTCCATATTTTACCATTATTACAGTTCAGTACTGCAGCAGGGACGTTGGTATTGTACAGACTCATTTGCATTTAAATGAAAGTTACAGAACACATTGAATATTTAACAACTTAAACTTAAATGTGACTTTGTGAAAAACCAAGACTTAAAGTTTCATGACGAAAGATACAGAGACATCTGGTGGTGAAGTTACATCTTACATTATCCCTAACTTCACCTTCATCTAGTCCAAGCTGGTAGTGCAACATGCCTTCAGCTGTCATTGATTTTAAAAAAAAATGTTTTCATGTAGTTTTACTGTAGGCTATTGTTAAAATAATTCAATTTTTACTTTTTCTGAGTCCAGAGGCACTGAAGACATTAAATGTCCTCTCCTGACTGATTCCTGTTCTAAGGATGATCATGTTTAAGAGAAGCTCATTGGTGAGAGGGCTTGTTATCAGAGGAGCACAGGTTGGGATCCCACAATGGCCAGCTGTGGTTTCTTTGAAGGCTTCCCCCACTCCCCAGGGATGGGTTAAGTGCAGAAGATAGTTTTGTTGTGTGTATGTATACGACGACCACAGAGCTAATGCTTCTTCTACTTGTGTGTCTCCTGCTACTTTGTCTCCTTCTTCTTCTTCCTGTAGAGCTGTCATTGGCTGTTACTGGGCATAAAAATAGATGTATGTGTGTGTGTATGTAAAGTATAGTATAAATCCACTCTGTTTTAATCAAAGCCACAGTCTTTTATCATTTGTTTTGTTTTGGAGACTTAAGATATTAACCTGTATGGAATAGTCTTTAAAGAAGGTGATTTTTTTCTTTAGCTTCAGCTAAATGAAATGTCAGAAAGTTGCCGTAGCCCACCTCAGGCCATTACGTCTGCTCTACTGTTGAGCCTTCAGAGCCATTTCCCTCCTGCCTACACACACAATCACATTTTCACTGCTCGAGCCAAACACACACAATCATACACACATACACATTCAATAATGACCCTGCAACAGTTCCAATTTATCACTATTTCCCTGGCTTGCAGTGGGAGTACAGCTAATGAGCCGTTACTTTTGCTGTTACCCAGAATACATTGCTCTAACCCTCCACACTCTCCGCTTCTTGTTATTGGTTAACAAACGTGTGTAGGGCTGTACGTTTGTGTGGGTGTCACTATTTATTCTTTTATATTAAATTGTACATTTCAATATAGACCCTGCCCAAATGGTAATCTCTCGAATATTGTGTATTCGAGAGACAATGCGCGCGTATTCTGTGGACAAAAATGTGTTCCAAATTTATATCACAAGGCACTGTTTCGAAAGGAAGTCATTTGAAAAACCTACAGCGACATTTGCAGTGTTTGAGATTATTGTGGTGTTTGTCCAAACTCCACAGTCTACAAATGTCAGAGCAAATCCTCACTGATTCTATTTTTTCATTTGACATTTTGATAACATTTTGGTGATGTTATTGCACATTTCTAAATTTTGCTGAATCATTTTTAAACTACTTTTGTTTCAACTTTCGTACAGTTCATCCACTGCAGTTTATGAGTGGCTTATGAAGGACAAATCTTCAGTTGAGTTAAACCCGACCAACATGTAAAATAGAGTAGAAAAAAAATTTTTTTTCAAAGGTTTTCAGACTCAGATCCCAGAAATTGATGATCAGCACTTACAGCTGCTGGACTTTTGACATTACACTTCTGTTTCCCTCTCACTGCTTCAGGCAGCGTCGGCACAAAGTATTCTGACTCCCAGCAAATAGATACAAAAATACATGGAAGAGGAGCAAACTCACCACCAGTCTCAGGAGATTCTTCTTCAACTCTTGATCCACATAGAGTTTCTGCTCACTGACAGACTGCAGAGAGGGAGAGACACAGATACAACAAGATTCATTACAGCATACCAGAGTCCTGCAGGCGCACAGGAGAAATGAAACAAAATCAAACACATCAAACAATTCTGCCTGAATATTGTTTCCCTCATGTTATCTCTAAAAGAGAGAATTAAGGGGAGGGATGGAGGGTAGAGGGGGGTGAGAGAACAGGAGAGATGTGGGTCAGTGGTCAGGCCTCATTTGTATAAAAGTCAGGTAATTAGTTGAGCAATCATCCCCAGAGATGAGTTCTCCAAACACACACCGAGGCGAACGTCCATGTGAGTCAAGTGTTTCTCCACCAGTGAGGAGTCACACAGCAGCAGATGGTAGAAGGATGAAGAGGAGCTCTGAGAGGTCAAGTGAAGAAGATGTGAAGAAGACCTGCTCATACAGTTGATCATGGTGTAGTTTTCAGGTTTGAAGTGTCCTGAGTCTCAGTCATTCACAGCACAGTCAGTGTTTATGAATTCTGTCCTAGTCCTGTCCATAACACTTGGTTTTTACCAGCATTTTATGTAAAAACCAAATAGAAACAGAACCTAGAACGGTTCAGCTGGTTTCTCAAGTTTCTCAACATTTAGTCTGAAAAGTAAAACGTGTTAAAAAGTAGTATCCACTAATGCCTCAGCTGCTGCAAGTGTCCAACCTATTAGCCCATTGGTCGTACTGAATTTAAAACCATCAGGTCTCAATAACTAACATGGGCTCAAGGGCTTCAGATAAATTAAAGAAATCAATTTCCTAATTTTCAGGGAAAAGGCTTGGACTCTATCTTTCAAAGTGGTTAAAGTCAACCAGACAGTCATCGACCAATAGGAGTCAAGAGCCAGCCTCTGTGATGGCATTCTGCACACAATCACCACCGTGACTTTGTGAACATAGAATGATTTAAAGAATCCACAGGATCAGATGAAAGATCAGAGGACTTTCTCCAGGGACCAGAAAAAGCAGGACTAAATAGATATGAGTTTGATCGTGTCTGTTCTTTGTCTGTGGTCCTGTGAGGGACTGGTTAACTGTCTAGGACGAACTCGGCTCAGGCCTGGTCACTGCTGGGATTGGCTGCAGCAGTTTAAGGACGTGTGTGTATATGTGCCTGTCTCCCCAACTGGGACAGATATTTTATTACATAAAGGTAATTTCCAAACTGTGGCAGCAGTTCAAGGACGTGTGTGTATATGTGCCTGTCTATGTACAATAACCAAGAGAGCTGATCGTTCTCTTTACAGTTTATCCTTGTTGCTATAATTCTCTCTTTACAACCATTTAACCCTAAACCTTTATTATTAATATTAATTCAAATGCACCTCATTTCAGGACGTTAGTATGTAAAGGACAGGGAGGACGGACTCTGTGGGTTTAAATATTTAAAGAAAGACAGTGATCAGTTTGTCCTTTTCACCTGAGGTCACCAGGGACCAGCTTCAGTTTTGTATACCATGATAAATGGTGGAACATTAATATTAAATATGAACGCCCTTGTGAGTGAGACCTTGTTGGCTTCATTTCTGCTCCAGAAATAATGCACATCTCTTAGCAGCTGCTTTGACTGACAACCGCAGGATCAATAAAGTTGAACTTATTTATTGTTATTATTAATGTTCCTAGAAAAAAATCACTTTAATTTAATAGTTCCACAGAAACTAACATTTGTCGATCTCTAAATTATTGCGTTTCATACTTATGTGTGACGGCTTACGTACTTAAACACGCTGCTTTAGTCGACATCAGACGTCAAGGCAGCAGACGGTCCATGAGTCATTTTAGTAAACTGCCCACAACAGCAGCAGCTCCTCAACTTTGACAGTGAGTTTTTGAGATGGACAGAAAATCATCCCGGCTAATCTGTCTTGTAAAAAATAAGTACATCTGTCCATCCTCTGTGCTGACGGGGTTCAGGTCACAAACCGCTGTAATCCCAGGACACGTCTATCACTGCGGATTAAACCATCGACCTGGTCTTTCTTTCGTGAGGCCTGTCTGCTGCAACTTTAAGAGCAAAAGTATTTTAGTATAATAGTATAATTAGTATAATAATAAGTATTTTATTATAATATAATTGTATACACAAACCAAACTTGGTTCTGTCTTAATTTCCCCGTCTTGTTTTTCACTCACAGAGCAGCGCTGACGTAAAGGTCTCAGCTAAAGGTTGACACCAACGCTGCCATATGTTCACCATAGACTCATTCGTCAGGACTAAAGTTCACCCACAGACTAATCTCTGAGCTCAGTGCTCTGTTCTCCTGCGCAGCTCCTTCCTTCCTTCCTCTTCCACCTGCTGTGAATCTTGTCAGAGCACATCACATCACCTCACTCCTCCGGCTTTGTTCTGCCTCCGATTCTTCATCTCTGCCCCATGACACCATGCACTGTGATTCTAAAGGTTGGATGACACTGTGAAAAGCGTCCATTAAACTGTACGGAGAAAAAGAAAAGCCGTTCCCTGCATTCTGACTCAGTCAAGACGAATTACTGATATAATGCTTTGTCACTGACAACACATGACGAGGGATACCAAAGCAGTGATAATTATAATTTTGTTGTCAAGAATTTTTCATCATTTGTATTTCTACGGCACTGAAATGAATTGCAGAAATTCAAAACATGGATGAAAACTTGAACGACAGAAGGCAGAAGAAAATCATTTTTTACAAATTATTTCTTTTTAGCACACATTATAAATCTTGACATTTATTCAAAAGAGCAATGTGTATTTTCTAATTTTTTTCAATTGAATAAAGATTTTAAAATTATTTACCGTTTTTTATTTCCTTCTTTTGAATGGTGTGACAGCAAAAGGTCAAACAGTGAATCTGTGTCACAGCCATTGTTCTCATTAAAGCAGTCCATTTCAATCACCTGTCCTGCCTCTGCCTCCCACATCATCACAGTGGCTGCCGTGGTGCAGCATCTAACATGAGAACATGTAAAATGCATGAAGATGCTGTCCTGTATTAATTCAGGTTATGGTGGATGAGACGAAAGGCAGAATAGAATTCTAATTGATATACATGATAGATATATTCACGCAAACATAAACGCCAAAGGCACCAGTAAAGCACTTTGATCCGTGTGACCAAAGCCTGAGGTCTGCACATTTTTAATTTACTTCCAGTTAACCTCTTTAATCTTTTCTTGAATTGATTTCACAGTTCGGTGCAGACCGAGCATTGATAACATTCACAGATTAATGCTCCTCCCCTGATTACACCACACTTTTGTCTCAGTCGTCTGAAAATGTTTTGGTGGGAAAATCGTGATTGCACAAGGTAAAGGTCACTGGAAGGACAAACATCTGCATCAGATGCTGCAGCTTATCAATGACACTGAACCAGATGGCCTTTAAAAACCTCTTTGTCCACAGGGTGAAAGGCCTCCGGAGCAGTGCAGGCTGCTCTCAGTGCCATCGTCCTGTTCATCAAACGCAGAGAGGAGACGAGAGGCTGAGGCGCTGATGGTTTTCATTCATCTGGTCCTGACAAACCCACTGGCTGCAGACTCTTCATTAATCTGTTTATGCAGTAACCCTGCACTGACCCAGAGGAAATAAATGTCAACAGCACCGACTCCGGCTGACAACAAGAGATGAGAGCAATTTCAGGGAGGCAGGAGAGCAGTGGATACATCTAAGGTGAAATAAAAATCTAATTTACCATCTACATATCCTTCCACATCACAGTCACACTGGTCACACCCCCGGCATTTATGTGAGGAGTAATGAGAGCCTGAGACCATGTGACAGCTAATATAAACCTGCTTTGATCGCAGGACTGAGGGCGGACACATTTTCAAATGCATATCAAACAACAGACTTTTTCTAGAGATGTTTTCAAAGAGATGTTTTGTTTTTAGAATTGTTTTTAGAATTGTTTTTTGATTTCTCTGAACTTTTAGAGAACAAATCGTTCACAATTACTTTAAGGACGTGATGGAAGTCATTGAGACGCCCCCGCTGGATAAACAAAGTAAAGTCAGGTATTTCATTAAGGTCTATCCAGCAGCCATATGTACTATTATTACATCCTGGGCCAGAGACGTGACTGAAGAGGCTGACCTGACAGTTACATCCCTGGAGCCAACAGTGAGGAGACGGTGTTTTATTTAACTGCACCCAATTTTTAGACCCATTTAAAACCATTTTCTGACACAATTTTTGTTACATCCAAGCAGGTCATAAGCAGAAGGCCTTTCTATAAGATGAAGATCCTGAGTAGTCGTCCTTCTGCTGAGCTCTTATTGGAGGAGACAAGCTGTCCTGTATATACACATCTTCATTCAAGCTGAGCTTCATGGTCTGTTTGACGCACGAGTTTTGCAGAATCGACAGGAATTCACTAAGAAAATGAATGTTTTCTTATTTGAGTGGTGTGTTAAGAACTCCCCAGGTTCCCACAGGAGGTGAAGTGCAGCCCAGTGCTCCCGTCTGTCTGTTCTTAATCACTAGGGTGTTTCATTGATAGGTTAAAGGTGGAGGACACATTTTGACATGTCTAGCAACTGTCCAATTATGGTGAGCTACCAATGTGGACCATACTTTTAACATTCTCTTCTCAGCAGACAGGAGTGGCAGTCTCTATCCATTATTAGTGGAGCATTTCTATCAGTTTGCACCAGTCAAGCCATACTCTCATTAGAGTTGACATCAACAGGATGTTATTACCTAGAGACACTAGACACTAAAAGTTCCAGTGGATCAACAGTTTTTGAAAAACTCTGAACTGTTTGTTGACCCACATGAACAACTCACAGTCAGTTGCTACAAAATGCACATGCACCTAAAACCAGTTTCTAAAAAAAACAGAAAGAAAAGCAAAATATTAAAAATGAATCGAAATGCGTTGCACAATTATAAAGGCAGATACACGTATGAGTCAAAGTTCTTTTTTACGACAGTGTGTGTTTGTGTCAAGTTCTCATCTCTGACTCTGATCTATTCTTCTCAGACTTGTGTTTATTTCCCAGGTTGTATCTGTTTATGGCCCAGCAGCTGACTAAAGGCTGGTGGGCCCTCAGGCCTCCTTCAGAGAGCATCCTATCGACATGGACTCAGAAATGCATCTTGGGTTCTCAGATAAACAGCCATAATTAGAATTATTCTCATGAGCAGACCATACTCTCAGGCTTTCTTTAGTTCAGTTTGACAGAATCAGCAAAAAACGGGGCTTCATTTGTTAAAGAAACACTATCGGTTTCCAATTTACGTCCTCCTTAATTAACATGATGCCTGCACATACTGCAGATATTTAACAGTACAGTTGCACACAATAAACAAATAAACATTTATCGATCATCAGGGACTTATCTAAATTTGCTTTGTCCTAGTTTTTAGCCATAGCTGTTAATTATTTCACCTCGGGGCTGCAAACATCAAGAGACAAGAAGCATGAAATAAAAATGTTCCATATCCAAGGAATACTACAAAGAATAGATCATTGAACACTGCAGTTCTGCTGTTCAGTCATTCACTGATTCACACACTCCAGGCATAGCAACCAGACTGGAAACAATACCACAATTTCATAGATTACTGTCAAAAGAAGAAGAAAAGTTAAAGAGTTAGGAAAACAAATGCCAACTGCTCTTAAAAACTATTTCCATAAAAATAGAAATATGAAAACTGTGAAAACAACAAAACAAAACAAATGAATTTGATGGCCTGTGAACTGCACTGACAGCTTGAAGTCTGTTTATACTGCCTTCCACCCTCGAAAGGTAAATGTCAGTAAACCTCCAGTCCAGTGAACCATGGCATAAGAAGAACTCTGACCTCTGTGAATGACCATCTAAACACATCTCTGAGACCTTCATTCTGCCGTTTAAAATGTAAAAATAACTTCAAACCACAACACCTTCAGGCTGCACCGAGCATTAAACACATCAGTATAAACATCAGTGTCTGTTAATGTTTTATATTAGGGTCAACATTAAAAACCACAACTATTAGTTTCCTATTTGATGGCCTTTGTCTGAACCTGTGGCTCCAAGTGAAGGTTGAAGGGCCTTCATGTCTCAGCTTCACCTCCTGAACCTCTGCTGCCTCTGGCCTTCTAACTGGACTTCATCACAGGGGACACTGTTTGCTGTCTTAAGCAATAAACGACATATGACAGAAACTTCACATTCAATTATTCCACTCAATGCTTCACAGACATGTAAGAAAACAAAACCACTGGACCTTGGTAGGAGGAGGAGGGAGAAGGCTGAGGTGAAACCAGTTCAAACCTCTGTACACAGTCAGTGTTTTAATAATGTAGAATGTTGAAAGTTTCTACTGTAAGGGTTGGCTTTTGTCATGAAGAATTTTATTCCTGGTAGATTCCATGTTTTACTGAAAAAGTACTGCACTTATCTGACCCCGACAGAGACACAAAACGCATTCACCTGCTCATCATACTACTCCTCCTACTACCTCTATTCACTGAATTATTCATTTAAATTATTATTCATTGCAACCATCTTTATGAGCATTTCCACCCACCACACTGTCCTCTATAAACCCTGTGAGGCTTAGTCTGATCTGTGACAAATAATTCCCTAATGTTCTGTCTTGAAAATTAAAAAGCAAAAACATTTGCTTAGATAAGCTGACTCTGACCACAGATTTGATGGTTAGTACGAATGGTTGTTTGTCTCTGTAAGTGGCCCAGTAATGGACTGTTGACCTGTCCTAGGTGTAGCCCACCTTAACCGGATGACCTGAGAGATAACCTCAAGAAGAGAGGCCTGACAAATACAATTATTAAACAGAATCAAGACTCAAGAACCAAGATAAGGAATCTCAAAACTGTTTTGTAAGCAGTTATCACAGATTTCCTTCCTCCCTCCTTTCCTAACCTTCCTTCAAGCTTTCCTTCCTTTAGGAAATACTTCAGATCAATCGGACACTGGTTATGAATATGCAATGAAAAAGTGCCAAAGGCAAACATCAAGCTGGGGCAGACTGACGGGGCAGAGAGGGTGAGATGTTAACACAGACTACTGCTTCCATGTTTGTCTCTCCTTTCCTCTGAACTGTGCTCGACTTCAAACAGCTTTTTTTTCTTCCTTTTCTCTCATTTACTGTGTGTTGTTTTTGTATTCACGGGACATTTCTCTCCTTTACTGCTGTGCAATACCCTCTCTTTTTCCTTTTGTTAAATTTCCCCTAATTACACTCTCCATCCGTCGGTGGACCAT
>NC_024310.1:7971648-8005146 GCF_000523025.1 Cynoglossus semilaevis | reverse complement strand
CTCGACCATTTTCATCTATTTTCCTGTCAGTCTATTCCCAATCACTGCCTCCAATCTTCTTGGTTCCTCCTTTGGTTTTCAACAAAGGCATGATCTCCTCATATCTGTAGGTCCTTTAGTTTTGACCAGATAAAGACATGATGACTCTGTGCCTTTGGTCATGCTGGCTTTTGAAAAAGGAAAATCTTTTCGACATTGTTTATCTAGTCAGCACACAGTGTGCAGGTGGTTGTGTTCTGTAGTTGCAGGTGGGAGTAGAAGAGTGGACAGGTTTCAGCCCAGCCACCTAACAGGCCCAGCTTATGTAATAGATGTCAGCTTAAACAGTAAATATGCTATATTAGGAAAACTGCATGTCATAGGGAAGGCTGCATGATACCAATTTGGCTAACAGTTAGACACTGTGTTCTGCAGGAAAGCAGGGGATGGTGTGCAAACATTTCACTTCCTGAAGCAACCTCAGAGAATAATTCAGTGATTTCCCACCATGCCACATACGTAGGAGCAACGGTATTTAGTTCCTCCTCCGTCTGTAAAGTTAACAAACCTGACAAAAAAAGTAGTAGAAAATCTGGGTGTACTGTAAGTATAGATGAATGTTAATGAATAACCTCAGTGTTAGGGAGTGTGGTGTGGTGTACGTATGATTTGCGGGCCTGTTTCACATTTTTTTCCTGGTGGTAGTTTTTTGTTTTCTACACGACATCAACAGCTTTCTTAAAATCATTTCACCTGTATTTCTAAGGCTTGTTCAGCAGCAGATGATCATTTTAAGCCTCTGTCTGTTTTTTAAATGTTAATATATTCTGTATTACTTATACGTACAGTATGTGTATTTGTCAGTGAAGCTGCAGGCAGGGAGAGGAGGAGGAGGAGGAGGAGGAGGACAAAGTGGTCTGTGCTCTGCTCCACTCACACAAACACTGTCAAAGACAGGAACATGGGCAGTCAAGACTGAAGAGATTTCCTGAAATGGAAAAAAGACTCAGGAAATGGGAGAAAGACAAAAAGATAACAAATGACAGCGAAGACGGATTTGAGCACTTGAGTAATGCTGTTCCTTTTTTTAACCACACGAGGAACCCCTGGTGACCTGACAGGATCTGCTGGATGAAAGGTTACGTGTTATAGAAGAATGGGTGACAGCAGGTTACAAGATGACTGATGTACGGTAGAAAAGCTGAATAATGCACCAGTCCATCCACTGCAGTGTAAACCATGTGTTGAACCAAACCTACAGGTCATAAAACATCACTTGACAAACACCTATGGTTTAATCCGGCCCAGGGAAACATTTGGAAGACATATCGGGATAAAAGTGCAAATAGACATCAGTCGACGGATGTAAGGAGGAGGAAGCTAAGCTGAGGCAGTGGTGGCCTAGTGGTAAAGAGTTTTTTTTAGATGAAGAGCTGGTAGAGCTGACGGGCTAAGATGTTTAGATGAAGAGCTGGTAGAGCTGACGGAGTGAAGAGGAGAATGTGTTTGATCAAGAGCTCGTCATGAAAGAAAGTCTACGATATTCAAGCACTGCTCCCCGGGCGCTGACCACGGCTGCCCACTGTTCACTTTGGTGATGGGTTAAATGCAGAGGTTCAATTTCGTTGTGCATGGTGTGCTGTGCTGTGTCACAATGACAAATAAAGATAAGTTTAGTTTTAGTTTTTTTTAGATGAAGAGCTGGTAGAGCTGACGGAGTGAAGAGGAGAATGTGTTTGATCAAGAGCTCGTCATGAAAGAAAGTCTACGACACGTCAGAGATTCGCTGAGTTGGATCATATTAAAGACACAATCACAAGCGTGAACTTTGTGGGATGTCAAGTGTTGTGTATTAGTGTAAATGTAGCAAATGTTGACAACCCCTGCCTCTGTCTGCTTATTGGATGGGTGTTTGCGTGTTCCAGGGCTGGGGATCGTTGCTAATTGGTTCCCGATCCCTCCTAATCTAATTCTTCTTTCTCCTCATGTTTTAGGAGTGGATTGCTCCTGTCATTCAAACCAACACTCAGCTGTGGGCGACATATAAACGATCTGCAGTATCTCTCTCTTTGTCCCCAGAGGAGAGAACGATAATAGACATCTTGACCTTTTACAAGAGGAATAAAAGGGGGATGTTAAGAAGTTGAAGATGAATTTGATCAACTTAGCTCTTGTCAAAGAAAGAGAAATGAAAATAATTTCACCCGTAAGAGTGGAGGAAGGAGCACACAAGTGGTTTATGTCCTCTGCAGGGAAGGCAATCTGAAAAAGTTTGGGTGGAGAAAGGGGAACGTCGACCAAGACAGATAGACTCTGACTCTGGAAGATACCGGAAACAACGAGGAGGGAGAAACAGAAGTGAGAGCCGAGGATTCAACGACGGCAAATCGACGGAGTGTTGAAGAGAATTTAAAAAGGGGGCAGAAAGAGAAGAAAAAGAGAGAAAAGGAAGAGGAGAATGACAATAATATGGAGGATGATGACAACGATAATTAATATGGTGTAATATAAAGATTATCCACACACACACACACACACACACACTTCTTGAATAATTACTTCCCCTGCCTTCCCTCCTACACTAATCTGTCACCTTCACTGTTTTTCATGGCCTGGTGTGTGTGTGTGTGTGTGTGTGTGTGTGTGGGTGGGTGTGCGCGTTCATGCGTGTGAGCTCATTTGCATGTCTCGCTCTGTTGTCAGGGATTTTGTCCCATGCACAATGGTTGTTTATGGGTTTCGGAAGTGGCTGCCGCACACAGTGGTTCACACACACACACACACACACACACACACAAACCTGACAGTGTGTTAACTTACAAGGAGCTGGGCTCTGCAGAAACTCGCCCACTCCTGCTCTGGACTCAAACACAGCAGTGTGACAAGCAGCTAAGAGCTGCAGGATAACAAAAGACCACATGGGTGATCTGACCAATCCACAGGCCCAGAACCAGCTCACAGCAGAGCCGCGATCATCAGTCAGGCACCGCAGCATTAATGTCTGCTACATTTTCATACGAATGTGTTTAATATTAATAACTGCTTCCTTAGAAAATGTAAAATAACCAGTCCTGTTAAAAAAAAAAATCACATTCAGAGGTGAGTAAGTGTGTAAGATGTAAGTAAGGATTAAAGGAATATACAGTAGTCTGAGCTCAGCTGTTTACACTATTGAAGTCAACAGAATTGTAGAAACCTCCATTATGTCTCTTTATGTTTCTCCCTTAAGGACAAGAAAACACTGGGTTTACGACAGAGTTTTATTTAACCAAACTGGGAAGCTTCACTCAAATTACCTTGTTTAATAGACAATATAAAATACCTATCTAAATATATATAAAAACATTCCCTCTTTTCTGGAAAACAGGGGACATATTTAAGCAAACCAATTTTTTTTCGTAAATGTGTTTCTTGCCTCCGAACATTGACTCTGCAGCCGGTCTGTTTGTTGCAGCAGCTGTTGTGAGCATCGCTTACACAGAGTGTGACTGGTCTGCAGTCATAAAAAGAGAGAAGAGCAGGGCAGAGGCCCTACATGAGCGGCTACAGGTCAGACTGGTAAACGTTACTGCAGTGGTATAAATCAAGTTCTACTTCTCTCTGACAACTGCACAACTACAAACCTGGAACAGGTTCAAACGTCTAAAGAAAACCATTATTTATTCTTTTCATTCACGCTTTTATAGAGTCGCACTGTAGTAGAAAGAATGTTGTTGCCATAGTTATATGGTAGGAGGCACTTTACTTATTAAGGTTTGGCAGACGCTGAAACAACGTTTTTATATGTCATTTAGAAATATTAAGGCAGGGTTGGGAGATGGAGGAGGGGGACATTGTATCCTACAGAGTCAGGGGTTTTCAACTGGTGGTCTACTGTCTGTAGGGCCGAGTATTTTACATGCACACAGTGTATTCAGTGTGTCTGAGTATTTTACTGTACATGCACACAGTGTATTCAGTGTGTCAGTAGTATGACTGCAGACATTATGATGATGGCAGAAGCAGTTGTTCATTTGTCTCTGAACCGTTTTCTTCTGGGGAACTCAAAGTTGTCATTGAATAATTTAGTGGCTTTGAAACTCACAGCCCTGCAGAGTTTGAGACTGAAGTGGGATACGGCTCCATGTGCCTATTAGTACTGTGTGTTGATTACCTGCAATACATGTGATTGCACTTTTATATAGTCTCTCAACAGAAGATGTATTTTCTGTGCTGGTTGGATGAAACACTAATGTCCCACTGCTGCAGACTAATGCGTTCATTAAAGCCAGCCCATCTCTCTGCAGGGGTTTTATCCTAAGTTATCACATGACTGATATTTTTAGCTCATTCTCTAAGCTGGGACCAATAAAGGCTGCTGTAAATATGCATGTTCAGCCTGACTGACAGCACTGTGTCTTCATCACAATATGGAGTTGAACTCTTACTCCTACCAGTGTCTGATTCAGACTGTTGATATGTACAAAATATTTTCCTGCTTGGTGTCGTCACCGTGGCACCTACAGTGGTCTCCAACCTTTTTTGTACCATGGACTGGTTGGCCAGTATCAGCCGTTACTGCGCACCGCAATAAACACTGAAATCTGTTATTCGTAAACTCACTTAGTCCCAAATTTCAAAGGAAAAGTGACAGTAAACTAAGATTTGTTTAAAGTTTTTTTTCTTTCTTTTTTTTTCTCTCAAAACTAAGTTTTTTTTTTCTTTTTTTTTTCTCTCATTCTAAAGAGTTGATTCAATAACGATTTTCTTTCTCTCTTAACAAATACACAGAGGAGCTGCTCGGTGTGTTGTCGACAGTATGGATAAAAATGGTTCCCTGAACACCCTGCTCTCAGCAGCTGCAGCTCTGCTGAGGTTGCATCACCTCCGCTGACGTGCTCCGAAGCAAATACCTGTCATGGAATCATCCCTCACCCTGGCTCAGCTTTTTTAATTAAAGAAAAGTCATATGTAGATGACTGTACAAACCCTTTATCACTGTAACCACAATTAATATTAAGGACCAGCGGTATTAAAAGTAAAATAATGTAGAGTTGGATTTACTGTACTCTAATGGGCATTAAAACCACATAGCTAGAAAAATTTGTATACTTACAGAACCTAACCGTTCAAAATTTAGTTGATTATTTTCTGTAGTTCTTTCAAAAATTTAATTAACTTCTACTAGAGCTACATTTTATACACACTATTTAAGATATATTGCAGTTTTCAGATTTTTTTCATGAGTCTCACTGTAAAAAGCTGCTCAATAACTTTACCTTCTATTACTTGTCCCCTTTCAGGGTCGAGGGGTGAAACCAGCACTCAACACCAGTCCATTACAGAACAACATACTGACAGAAACCAACCCAAAACACTCAGACCTCTAACCTAAGGTCAATTTAAAGTGTCAAATAACATCATCATCTATCATCATAAGGTGACCAGGGAACCACGTCTTCCACCGCGTGGCCACTACAGCATATATTTGATCTGATAACAAGTGAAGATATTTTCATAGAAAGACTGAGAGAAGAGAGAATTTAGAATACTGCAACAAGAACTACAGAGCACATCATGTTGCCATGAAAAACATCCTAATATCCAGTACTCGTAAATATTACTTCCTTTGTCTGTTCAACAAGGAAACGTTGATTCTGCTGTTTTACACAAACATGAACTCGAGGTCCTGGAGTTGACATTAAAAACTAATGAGGTAAGACACAGACATAAACAGAGACGCTAATTCACTGGAATGTGTTTTCCTGTGTACATGTAAAAATCATGAATAATAATGAGACTCATGTATAATGTTTGCAACTGAATGAACAGCCTGCGGTGAAGTCGCAACGAGATAAAAAAATACACAGTGACAGTGTTGTCTTTTTGTTCCCAGCAGCTGTGAAGAAGACACCAGGTCACATCATTATAATAAATAATATATAAAAGTTGTTGTTTGTAAGGTGTTTTTTTTATCATGGGAGGTTTTCTCCACAGATTACATGTTTGACTGTTCCATATAATAATAACAGTTAATATGACACAAATATCAGACTCACAAACTTATTAATAAGCTTCAGCATCTGGCCCCCAAGAAAGAGCGCTGATGTGAGCTTTTCTTCCCCCTGGGGTCGTTTCTGCACATTACACAAACACTAATATAACATAAAAAGATGTGCTGTTCTTTTTTTTTTTTATAGTTTTACAAATGAAATATGTCCAATCATATTCTGATTGTTGAACTTCTGATAAACCACAACATCACTGTGAGTCTTAGACTGGGACCAAAACACTAGCAGATGCTAATTAGCTCATTATTCACCTTTTAGGTTAAGGAGCAGAAGGCAATTTTGGAGCACATGCTGTGAAGCAGGTCCAGTGGTGAACTGATTAAACCTACACTTGAAAGAGTATGTTTAATATTATTCTGATTATGAGAAATCTGATTTAGTACCAGTCAGGTCAACTTTTACCTACTGCATGTATTTAAATAAACAGCTATAAAAACATTTATTTTTGTTTAATGCCATGTAAACACAGGCACAAATGGTTCCCTCCATTCATGTTAAGCATGCTACACATTTTTATTTTTAGATCTCAAATAAATAATTTTACAGTTTACAACTCTACGTTGGCTTTAGATTATATTTTCAGGCTGTAAACATACATTTGACCTTGTGTCATCATCTTATTGACCTTACTGTTTTCTGTAGAGCCTCCATGTTATTTTGGAAGAATTAGAATTTTGAATTTTGAACACGAGGAGCAGGATTGTTTTGTTAGAAAAAGCCACTAGACACTATCTTTTTTTCTGGTAGACCAACTTTAGGTTGTGCTTCACGTTTCATCCCTGCAGACTTTAAATGTTACATAATATTTAACAGGTTTTATTGCTTCGCATGCACCACTGGATAAAGACTCTTTGTTGTCTGTTCACAAACAGTATTTAAAGAAAACACCTCCATGATATCACTCCTCAGATGAAGAGCATGCTCAAACCATTCACAATGAACCATTTGCTTTTATTCTCAAACGCCGGCCCATGAACGACTCTCTGCAGCCGTGGCTCATGACAACATGGCTGAGGAAAAACCATTAGCTTGACATGCAGCTATAATCTGCACAAGTTGTTGGGAGTGCGACATATGCTCAGCAGACCGTGCTGCGAGGCGATTGGGAGTTGAGTGATGAAAGGTTGAGAACAATTTGTTCCCAGCAGCACACTGGTCTGTAACAGCAGCAAGTGGATCCCTGCTTCATTCATTTCTTATAAACACGCTGCTGTAAAATGAGATTAGAAAGCTATACAGTCGACTTCAGAGTAAAAGAATGAAAAAACAGTATTATACCAAGGAGCTGATATCAATCCCTCACCTGCTGCGCTGCATCCAGACTTTGGAAGATTCTATCTCAGACTGGAACTGTCTGATATCACAGTTGATATATAAAAGAAATAAAGGTGGATTCACACAGTGGAAGAGTGGTCGGTGGCTTTGTCGCACAGTTCCCTGGTTCTGGGTTGATTTGTCTATTTACCAAATCAATGGTTTAGTGTCTATATATGAGATGCACTGGTGATCTCTATGGTGTTTTTCTCTGTTTTGCTCATTGACCGTCTGCAGCTCCACCCTCTCCCACCAGCCCCTCACCACTGCCTCCCTGACCCTGGTAAGGATTAGTGGTAGAAGATGAATGTATATTGCAAAGGCGTGCAGTAGTTGTCAAAAACATTTTCTGGAGAATTTATTATTTCTAATCTATCAAGAAGATGGGATTCTACATTTCAGGAGATGGAGAACATGGGATCCTCAGCTCCATACAGAAATGAAGGCTCAGCCACAGCCTGGAATATAAACCAAGTCATTTGGGAGGCAATGAAACATTTGCACATCTTGCAGACCTGGTTTCCAAGCCTTGGTATATTTTATCTGACAAGACCTTACAGGGTGGGTTGTAAAAACGTACTTCCTGTAGGTTGTTGTCGGGACAGCGGCACAGACTCATGTCTTCAGTGAAGACTCTGCTCAACCGTCTCTTCTATCAGATGGGTGATAGTGCCAAAAATTAATTCTAACAGTTTATTAAGCTATTCCTATGCTAATTAGTAATAGCTTCATGTATGGAGATTTGCCAGTAAATGTGCTCGAGTGTGATTGAATTTTTTTCGATGTCAGCAGAAATCTACTGCAATGCTGTTAAATGTCTACAGTGAGGCGGAGATTCTCTGGAAACATAAATAGAATCCCTACAGTATACAGCCCCTGGTTACAGTACACACCATCAATTATCCTTTGCATTTCCAAAGTATTCAACATTTTATTTTTCCAATTACATGAATGTAAAAGCTCCAACCAGTCCCTGACCTTTCAATTCCAGGTACAATACAATAAAAGGGTTAAACATCAATGGTTAAAACAGGGGGCGAGGGAGTATATTATTTACTGAATACACAGTATACGTAAACATTATATTGTACTTTTATTTACCACAGTACACTGCTTGTATAACTATATACTGTGAAGAGACACAGAAACAGATATATGTAACCGTTCATTTTTAATGTGAAGCTTAATAGTGGCAGCAATTAACCACCAGGGGGCGACTCTATTAGAAGTAAGAAGACTTTTTAGACATGAGTGTTTTGTTTTTTTAAGTTGGTCAGACCAATTTCATGCAGTCCTATATGGACCTGTGTGTTAATCCAATAACTCAATATTGTTTGTGTAAGAATTTTTTTTTCACAATATTGTTTGTGTAACTTTTTTTTTTTTTTAATTTGTTGTCCATTCAGAGTCTGGTTCGTCTGATCTTCACATTGTGTTTCATTTCCATAAAAGTTGTGAAGGTGGATTTATGTTACCTTTTTTCAGTATAATAAAATAAAAGTTTTTGACGGAGGTGGTTTGCTGTTTTCTAAAACTTTCAGAATAAATACATAGCTAATAACCTGCATACATATTAATGAAGTGTATTTGACACCACTCCTGTTGTAAACACATAAATATATGGCTCAGGAACATCGCTGTGATTCACCCCTGCTGGGGGAAATGTCAGCGGATACATAAATTCATAGCTGGGGCGGTGAATGCAGACCAACAGTCACCCTTTTTTGCTTTAGCTTAGCTAAAAAAAGGTGATCGACTTAGCGGCGGTTAATCAGATGACACATTATCAGTAACAACAACTTCATTGAAGTTGCTTATAAACATATCCCCCTGCCTTCACTGATGAGGCCTAAATGCTTGAACTGTTTTAATTTGTCAACATCCTGGTCACAGCACCACAGCATGTATATGAAAACCACCTCCATTAATCAGCTCTAATCAGTAGCCGTTGTAGGTGGAAAATTTGCAGTGGTATATGCCTAACTATGTACTATATATAAAAACAACACAAACATCAGATAATAAAAATAGAATAGTCTAAAGCTGGAAATATAGTGTCTTCAATTCTAGTGATCAATTTTATTGGTACAACATTAATAATTACTAGTACGGTGCTGCTTAGGACATGTCTACCACCATTTCAGACCCACTGGTTTACAGTAGATGAGCTTATTAGTATTTATCTTAAAAAAAAGTTTTGTTTTTTTTGTTTTTCTACAAACTTCTCAAAGGTTCACCCTGCAGTGTGATGCAAATTTAGAGCCTTTGAGACGCAGTGAAAACAACCAGTGATCAAACAGCCAGCCTTCAGGCCAGAACACGTTCAGTTCAGACCAAACTAATCTGCAGTCGTTTCACGGTTCCCTCTACTTCCAGCCAACATTCTTCAGTCAGTGGTCGCCATGAGCCAATGTTTTGTTGGAGTTTTTGTTTCTCTTCCCTGCAGACAGAAAACTGGGAGAAATTGTGGTGTTTCCCCGGAGAACTTTTTATTTTAGAAATCATTGACTGGGGGGAAAAAAACCGTAACAGATTAATGATGTGGAAAAAGTTCAGAGATATTGAGGTATTAAGCTGGATGACCTTCCTGATTATAATTATGTTATGCTACTTATGCTAATTATGTCAATCGTGCTAATATGTCTCCAACAAATATATCTGTGTTGATCAATATTGTAGACAAACATTATTTTTATTATTTTTCCATTGATGAAACCGAAATGTTATTGTAGACAAACATTTGTATATTTTTCCATTGATGAAACCGAAATGTGCAATTTATGAATCTACTACTGAATTAACACAAATTGAAGCAAAAAATATGAAAAAAGTTCATACAAGAGACTGGAGCCACAGTACAGGTGGACAGGTCATAGTTTTTATAGTAACTGTAACGGTTTACTGACAATAAATGATGTTTTATGCTTTCATTTGCTATAGTTACCGTGAGAATATAAAACTAAAATGTCAGTTTAGATGTACCTGCCTCCAGTTGTGTAAATAACTTTAGGACTTTTAGCAAAAAAACTGTATAAATAGGTGATGTGAACTAATGATAAAAGATTGAAACTGAGTTATCTCATCTCCTGTTATCTATGTATGTCATCTACGTCTTCTCTAGCTGTGTGTAAAAGGGAAATTAATATCAAAGAGCAAATGTTGACACTAAAGGCAAGTCCTCTTCAATCCATCTCCAATTATATCCTCAAACACACACACACACACACACACCGAACAAACACATACACTCACACATTTATAAATCCCCATCAGACTCTCTCTCTCTCTCCAACAGCCAACCCTCCACTCCCCCCGTCTCCACCCTCCGCCTCCACACACCACCGCCTGTATCCAGGCAAAAGCCTTCAGAGAAACGACACCCAGCAGGTGCTGCACAGACTCTAACCTTTAATAGACACCAACCATTCTGTCACACTGCGTGCCTTCACCCAACTCAAGTCAAGTGTTAAATCTTTTTCTGTTCAATATCAAGGGACCGTGAGCTTACATTTGAATTGTTCCATGACCCTGGGAGACAACATCTCTACGTTCATGTAGTTTTTCATTCAATGAGCCATTTTCACAGGTTCACATGCCTTTCACTCAGACAGGTGTGGAAAAATGAAAGGATGGTAGAAGGAGCCACGATGAATAAGAACCACTGTTATTGATTTCTATTGCTTTTCACATATGTGAGTGACGTCAGTGCCTTGTAATGGAGAAATATTGATTACGCTTCAATCATTTTCCCCCAAAGGCCACGATGTGCCCGGGTGTGTGGTGTTCAGTCACCGCATTGTTACACAGAGATCATTCAAGTAAAAAGCAAAAAAAAATTATATAGGTTCAATTTGTTCATTCATCAGTCTTTAGTTCATTCATACTCATGCATCAAAAACCAGAATGAGAAGAATCTAGAGCAGGAAGAGCTCCAGTGATTATGGAGTGTTTTGTTTCTGTTTGTGTGCATGGTTGGAAAGTGCATCAAACATTAACCCCGTGAATTAAGGAAACGAGTTGTGGTTCAGTCTGTCAACGTGAGTGAAAGTACTTTGAAAACGGAGACTTTTTCATTGAGTTGATATTTCAATGTGGTCTCTCCAGAAGTGGCTCTTCTTCTAATTTAACATGAAAAATGTCTGTTAGACACAACAATTAGATACAACTATCAGTTATTTGACCACTTCATCACTGAATGCCGTGACGAGACATTGAATGGTTTTATTGATATACAGTATATGAAAAAGGGCATCCGGCGATTTCAGCATTTATCTGTGGCATTTGGGAGTTTCTGTAAATGTTCTGACATTAAATTAAGAATTCGAAATATATGCCTGAATCTGTGAAATACTATTACAGTATTAGATCAGACAGGGAGCCAGTGAGATCACTAGCTACTGGGGAGATTCTTGGAGTCTCATTCTTATAGTCAATTAAGAATGCTATTTTTCGTGGCTAACGAGGAGGAACAGTTTTGACATGAAAATAAAATTATAATAATATTTCCAAAAACTCCCTGTAAGGGAGAAATGTAAATATAGTTAATACAGTTTTCAAAACTGTTTTATAACAAGACAGTGTGAAGCAGACAGGGAATCAGAGTAGATCACAAAAAAAAAAGTTTTGCACTCACAAAATGTGTTGAAGAAGAAGGTTTTCACCTTATAATGGAAATGCATCAATATGAAATAACAGTCCAACACATTTCAATCATGGATCAGCTTGTACAGTGTGTGAGGGACTAAAAGCTCCTGTCTGTAAAAACAGGGAAATTGCTACATACCCTTCATTTGACCTTCCCTTATGCACTGCGTCCAATGAGAACATTTTTAACACATTGGGACACAAGAAAATACACATTAAAAGGTTTCTTCAAAAACCCTAAAATATACACACAGTCGCAGCCATGTATGTATAGGAGCAATGAGCTGCTTGGCATTCAGAGAGAAGGCCAGACAAAGAAATAGCTTCAAGCGTTTTGATGTAAGAGTGTGTATGAGAGAGAGTGTGTGTGTGTGTGTGTGTGTGTGTGTGTGTGTGTCTAAGACGATTATGAATATCTCTCTCTCTCTCTCTCTCTCTCTCTCTCTGAAACCTCTTTTCATCAATTAAGCGACAGCTCAGTCCATCAGCAGCGTCACTACACCAAAGCACAGCGGTTGGTTACTCACCGAGGCAGACTCCTGTGGTTGTGAAGAGCTGAAACAGGAAAAAAAAAACATGTTAAAAAAAAACCCACAATCATACACACAGAGGAGGAACAATATGTCTTTGCTGGTCTACAAAGAGCAACACATACATAAAAAACAATCAACATCAACAAGACTATAGTGACTTACAGTTACATTCTTACACACACACACACTACAGTGCCCCCCCCCTCCACCACCGTGTTTCAAACTCTGCCAAAATTAAATGATTTTTAATGAATTCACACCAGAGGTTGACACAGATCAGTCTTATTAGAACCAAGCAGGGCTGTAATGTGTTTTCACCAATTTCATTTTAAACTGTTTTTCTACTGCTTATAACAGTAAAACATTATAAAACCATTTTGGGGTTTTAAAAAAATCAAATTTTCGATGGAAGTATTATATGAGTGAGTGGGTGCAGGAGGTGGGTCTGAGGTTTTTTTGGCAGGATGTCGAGAATGAGGCGTCACAGTGGAGATGGTGAAGTCAATCGTCAGTAACTGCAGACTCACTTAGCACTGAATCTGTGACTCACAGGCTCACTGTGCTGCTAAAGAACACTGTAGTGAGGGTTCACTGGAGAGCAGGCATGATAAAAAAAATGTTTCTAACACACACCACAATTGTGCGCTCACACGTCAGCAGTTGCTATAAAAATACTTTTTTTTGCTGCAGTTTGAAGCAAGCTCAAGAACAGAGAGGCAGGTGCGTTTTCTTAATGCAACAGAAGCTAACTGTATGATGACATCTGGAGGTGGTTATTTAATGTTCCCTCATCTAACTCTTTAATAAGGAACAGCGTTTGTTCAAAAGTTGGACTTCCAATCTGTGGCTCAAATCCAGGCCTGTGTTCAGTAGCTGATCAGATATTCACAGCGTCTCATGGCTTGAATTTGTTGTTAAAAACCAAAGTGTGAACTACTGGAACTCAAACAACATTAGTAACAAAAAGAGAAGAGAACCAGTGAGTGACTCATCAGCGATTCAGTCTGCAGTATTTATTTAAAAAAAACAGCCATTTCCAGACCAGTAATTCCAGCCTTGGAATCAGTTCCTTCACTGCCAATAATCAAGTCAAATTTTATTTATCGTCATCTAAAACAATGTGAATGGATCCAAGAAGACGGAGGGCAAAAGCCATAGGATGTTGTGTTTTTAAAAAGACAAACCATCACCACTTACATGTATTACTACAGTCATTCAACAACGTCAAGTGAAGCAGGAAGGCCATTAAAGGATGTAAACCAGTGACCTTCTGATGCAGCAGCACTCACGACAACAGCACCCCTGCTGTATGGCTTATTTTGGTAAATTGCAAGAACAAAGCTTCTGTTCTTCCTTTGTTCCCCAGCTACTTAGAAGGGTGCACTACATTTACAATCAACATCTCAATTATGAGGCTTTGAGAAATAGAAAATTAGCGGCAGAAATGTGTGAAGTATAGCAGATCAAGGTTTGTGCTAACAGTGATTAATAATTAATAATCCCCCAAAACATAAAAGTCAAGTGCACAGTAATCACTGATATGTGTGATACAGCAGTTTTGCATTGGAACTCCTTATTATGTTCCTTAAAGCTGTTGCTGAAAGCATCACAAAATGTTTCCTGTTCGATGCAAAGAAGAAGAGTTAGTTTTCTGAGCTCAAGCCCAACAACAATGGTAAAATAAAAACTGGGCCATGTTTTCTCTTCACACTTGATCTTAATTTGGAAAACAGGGGGGTAAAGAATTTATGTGCCACCCTGCAAAAAAAGAACAAAAAAAAAAGAAAAGAAAATGTGCCTTAAAAGACAGAATGTTTCTGCTTGTACAGACCATCTGCAGCTCAGATATGTGTTCACTTTGAAATGTAAATTAGTACTTTCACAGGCTGATCTGAGATCAGCGACTGATGAATATCTTAAGACTTGTAGAGCAGGGATGAGCAAAAATGGCACCTGAACAACTGCATTGATTACATTTTTTACAGTGTTTACTGAGAAGGTCCATAAGCCCTAAAGAAAATCACATATTTATAATATAGTTTTTAAACTATAGCCACAACAGCTTAATTTGACAAAGGCCATATTGACTGCAGTGTACGGTACTGTACACATGAGAGCCAGTCAACCCTTGGTCTCTGGGCTGCTGTGTGTAATGTTTGACATTAGAGGACAAAGGATGTGTGGTGTGAGGGGAGAATGAGCAGATTAACCACATGAAGAGTCAACATATCATGCTGTCGGCGGCCACTTCATCACTTCACACCGTCAGGTACACTGAACAGGCTGTTCAGAACATCCTGACTCTAATGTGTTGACACAAACAACAGCTGCAGTGTGATTATTTTCAGCTAAATATTTATTTGTATTTTCCTTTCTGTCATTTCTATATTTGGTCATTTAATCTCCATCTTTTGGATATCTTTTTTTGGACACATCAATGACCTAGCTGCAGTATCATAGATTTACTGTTCAATGTTTTAGTTAGGTATTAAAACCACAGACAGGATACACAAAAAAACCATCTTGTAATCTGTTTCCTGTCACTACAAGCAGACAAGTGTAACAGGCCACCAAACACATATCAGAGCTCTGCATGTGGCCACTGATGGAGGGCCCCTGGTGTGACCTCAGCCCATGAAGATCACATATTGACACTGACTGAATTAACATTGATTTTAAGGCCAAGACATGCTGGTTCCAGGCACTCATATTAGCACTGTAATGTATTTTAATTACTAGCTGGCAGGTAGGCATTGATTTGCACGGTGCCTTTTGCATGTTATTTACTATGCAGCTGAATAATAAACACAAGACAAAAGCAGTGTTTGCATAAAGACGATCACACTGAACTGTTAAACAATTCAGTGAAAACTGCAGCCTCAAACAAATAACCTGTATTTAAATAGTGATTCCACAAGATGGATAGCATCTTCCAATAGCAATTTCCCCACCCCCCACACCCCCAACCAACAGGTGATCAGCTCTGCAGAACATTCATTTAGGTTGTATTGATCTGTTTGCATTTCTTGATACATTAGCACAAAAGTCGATCCATTTATCAATGGGCACATTAAAAATCAGCCAATGAGCATTTGGCTTTGTGACATGATGGAACATTTTCATTTCAAATGTATCGATGTGTATGCAAAAATAATTTGTGACATTTCAAATATATGCAGCTCTGATAAAGATATACAAATTATGTTTAGTACAACAAATAAACAACACGAAAGATGCTGTCCCCCAGTATGTCCTACTGGATTTGCAGAAAGACTATGACGAGTCGCCAAGACAGGAACTTACATGAGGAACTCAAAAGTGACAGAGGTGTAATGTGCAGTCAGAGTGACAGATTGGTTTATATTTGGGTGGAGTTTACAATAAGAAAGAGCTCTGAATGACTGCTGCTCGATTGGACATGAATGGACTTTTCTGAATAAATTAAAGTTTTTCTAAATGGACAGACTCCGTTTGGAATTAAATTCCAAAGTGAATGACATTTCAAAAATGTAAAATAAAAAGAAGAACCGTCCTCTACACCCATAGGGAACTTTAACCTTAATTGCACATTATGAATTATTAAGAGTCCAGTATTATTCGGAGCCCACCCAGAGCATTTTCAACTGCTGTCACTGAGCAGTATATGCAGATTTCTCAAAGTAGTTCAATAAGGGAATGAACTAAATCAGTGGAAATTAAACTTCCAACTCTCTGACTTGACCCTGCTGGCTGACAGCTGCAGATTCCCACTGAACGTATCCATTATTTAGACCTTTAAGCAAAAACAGGGACAGCAGTAACATAAAAAGGCTGCAGCCTGGTGGTAAAAAACTGGAGCTCCCAGGCATCACCGTCTGAAATCAAGGTGCAGAGTCCAGACGTGTGAGGAAACCGGGATCAGACAGTAATTGTAAAACCATACAATGGCGCGTGTGAGACACAGGGATGGACAGGTAGACAGCACTGCATGGAGAGAGGGGAAAAGGAAACAAATAGCTGCAATAAATCTTTCAGCTTGTAAATCCCACACAATAGACAGACACACTGAAGAAAGGGGATGTAACATCACAGGCTGTGTGAGGGTGACGGCAGCAGATAAGGAGGACACAGGGAGCCCTAGTGGGGCAAATGAAAAATGGGAAACAAAATATACAACATGTGGGGAAAGACACACGTGTCCTCTGTTCTTTAAAGCAATGAATAGATTTTCTTTCTACAGTCGGTACTTGTATTTTTTCCACAGTAAATTGATCCAAATTACGTCCATGTTTATTTTTTCAACAGAGGGCGGAGAGAGAAGTCTGTGGTCCAGGGAGAGGAAAACAATCACTTCAGGTCTTGGACCAGCACTTGCAGCAATCTTCACCCGGAATCTCGCTAGATAAGACTCTAATAACTCAACCGAGTCTGAAAAGGCACCAAATCATCAAACAGAAAGGCTGCTCTGTGTCACGTACAAATCTGATTGGCTTGTAAGGTCATGTGGGCCGGCTGGTAACAGAAAGGTAATGTACTTCTACACTGCCCAATAAAGACAGCACAGCAACAGACATGTGGCACATAATTCTAACACGTTTGCATTCACTTACAAGGTAGGAAGAAGCGAGGAGGAGAAACGGTTTCCAGAACACAGGTTTTTGCGTGCCTGAAAAAAAAAATCATATATTTTTTTAGGGTTTTCCAGGCTGCAAACGAACTCTTAAAAATGCACCTTTTGAGGAGAATGTACCAGAATGTAGAAAGATCAACAAATTTGAACTAAATTCAAGATCCACACACACATAGACACACCAATGTTTTTGTGTGTGTGTGTTCAGATATATATTTGTAGTCCAGGTGGTCCCTCTGTTGGTGTGTGCTGATTAGGCTGTCCTCACTCCATACTTTCACCCTTCTACTTACAGGTCACGAAACACACAGAGAGAGGGAGAGAGAGAGAGAGAGGAAAATTGTTGAAAGACAACTTTTACAAACTATAACAGTAAATGGTCTAAAACAGACAAAGGCTTGGATTAAATGGAATAAAATGATAACATTCTATTGAGGACAGTGTGAATGTACTTCAGTTATTGGACATAATATTTAATTGTCAATAATATTTACATATAACTGATTTTGCGAATGTAGGAAGTGATGTATAAATAATTCATCTGTTTACTCTTTGTCATTTTTCCATAATGTACTGTACGTGTGTACGCAGTCAGGGACTGAAGGCTACAGTTTCCATCAACCCATGTGATGTCTCAGGGTCTCAGTGGACCACTGTATGTATGTGGGCGTGTTTGTGTTGTCGACTCACAGGCACCACGTTGAAAATTTCTACGCCACTGATGTGTCCCTGAGCAAAGACATGGTATAGAAAAACAACTGGATGGATGAGCATCTGCATCTGCTCCTTTCAGTTGCATTACTTACTTATTTTTTCAGCCTCCGATCAACATTTTCAGGCAGAAAAGTCAAAACAAATGCTCCAATTGCAGTTTTGTTGGACTCAAAACAAGCAATCAATTTTTTAGCGCAACAATCAAATATGTTTTTGTATTGTGTAATTTTTCAAAACAAGCAAGCAATTTTTTAGCACATTCAAATATGTTTTTGTATTGTGTAATTTTCCTTGACAGTACCACTCTATAAAAAATACAGAATAACATTTTATTTGGAACTACTTTTTCAACAGTGATTCTCCCAATGCAGCGAAATATTTACTTTGAATTAAAACTTAAACATTAATGTAAACAAATCAATTATAAAAACTAAGTAATTTCTCACTTTTACCATAATAAATTAGAACAATAAAAACAAAACAGCTTATGAAGTAATTGTGGCGTTGATTAATGGTGTAGTCAAAAGTCTAAAGTTAATTTCAAACAATGTTTTTGTAAAGTAGTGACTTCAGGGTTCACTTTTATATGCCTGTTCTGTCTGGCTCATCCAGGCTTTTATAAAAACTGAGCTCTGGGTCACTGTGACTCAGCCATGATGACCTGTCAAACCAGGCGTCTTATTAAGTCAGTGTGTGTGAACAGGTCTTACCAACTCATCCACACAGAACACACTTTAGCTCACTGCTACAGCAGCAGCACCGGGGAGGACGGAGCATGACGCAACCCACTTATTCAGATGTTCTAGAACGCAGGTGACCGGTCAGACTCTGTGATGTGATGAAATTATGACTCATGATCAGTAAAAATATTTGAACTGTTACATCTTTCACAAAACTTAAGAGAAGCAGGTCAACGCCGTACGGTGCATTTTTACTCAGTTTGATTTACCCAAGATTAAAGCAGAAAAGAACGTTGACCAGTAGTAAAAAACAGCTTCACTGTTGTCGTGAAATTACTCAATAAATGCAAATGTTAGAAAAATCTATACTTAGGCATCTGCACTTGTAATTGAATCAATATTTAGGGTAAAAGACCTTGGCTCTGTAGACACTGAAGATCAATGAGTCATTATAAAAAAACAACAAAATCTCTACAAACTATAAGAAAGAATAGGAGCAAAATAAACACAGAGTTTCAATTATCTCTGCAAAGCAAAAGATCACAGGAAAAAAAAACCCTCTGCTGCTGATTTCACACCTATGTACTGCACTGCTGTAGCGGGTTGAAAGTTTGAGACATGTTTTGGTCAACGACTAAAGTTGATGATTATCACGGTCCATTTGTCGTAAAACTGTCTGTCGGCCAAAAGATGTGATTCCACATCTGGAGTATTCAATACTTTAGTCTGAATTATACTGTATGTATTATACTCATGTTTGGACCAAGAATGAATTACTTGCTATTATTGCTATCCTCGGCTTCACTGGCACTGGAGTTGGTGGAAGGCTTTGCAAACAGAGCTTCCTCAGCTTCACTGGCACTGGAGTTGGTGGAAGAATAAATACAAGGCTGAGGCTCAGCCTCACTGATCCTTTAAAAGAAACACTGCTTAGGATTTTATTCTGTTTGCCTGATGGTTGAGACGGTGCCATCAGCTCTGTGCCAAAGAACTGATGATGCACAGAACTGGTGCATCTCATCAGGAGTTACAGTAATGGATATACAAATATACATATATATTTATATATACCTGTACATGTGCATGCATACATATTTTTTTTAATCACACCAGGCTGTACAACACAACTGGTGACCAGATATTGAGTGTCTTGGTGTCTGTTCCAGCTGTAAAGACAGACTATTCCCTATAGCTTCTTACCCTTTCCTGAACTATTACAAATATATGCCTAATCTTAACTGTAACTCTGACTCTAGCCTGACCTTATTTCTAATCCTACACTCAAACTAAATCTTGGGCCTCTGAAGATTGTTCTAACAATAATAGATTTTTTACAAAATATAAGTTATACCAGGAACACAAACATACACATCATAAAGTTCATTCAATTCATTTAATGCAAGTATATATTTATTTAAATATATATTTTTATAATTTGATTTATTCCACAGTAAAATAAAAAATATCTTGACGGGTCTGAAGAGGAAATCTTATAAATCACAAGTGTCACCTTTGTGCCTGCAAACTAAAAATTCTTCAAGGCCAAATCCTGAGACAATGGCCTGTTTTATCTACCCTGCCGCAGAAACACCAAATTGAAGGAGCGGCCAGTTGAGCTACAGTATGAGACACAACTGTATAAAAGCCAGAGCAGAGAACTACACAAACAGTACTAAACGGTCCCAAGAGCCCGAGTGTCCTCATAATTCTTAAATTGACAAAACACAGAACAAGAAACAAGGGCTGTTATCTACAGCTGAAAAGATGAGCAACGAAGGACTCCACGGTCTCAGGGAACTCCAGATCTCCACTGCAGCTCCAGCCAAACGCCACAGGTTCCACAGGATTTTTTTCCACATTCTTAATTTGCTCTTCGTTTATATTGTGTGGTTATGTTTTATTAAAAACCAATAGTTAAACAATAATCTGTGTTCATTGAACCCATTCCCTCTGATGAGACCACATTTCAACAACCACACATCCTTCGCACAAAGACAAAACCCACACATAAGCCATTAAAGGCATTTACAGTAATGCACTCACTTTGGCCTCAGGAAGACAAATCATGAACCTGTCACATTTACATCAATGAGTCATGTCTTAGTAAATTAACTGGAAATCTAAATTAGTAATTGACATTTCACCTGTCCAACACCTGTCCATGTTAAATAATGTTTTGCGTGGAAATCAAACCTGATTCTGGAATGTTCAGTTCAGTCGTCTCTCCTCTCCTCTGCTCTGGTCTCCTCTCCCTCTCATCTGTCCCCACTACTTACCCTTCTCTCCTCTCTTTCATGTCCATTTCCACCAATGTCCTCTCATGTCCTTCCCCACTCAACTCAACCTGAACTGTTCTGTCCTCGACTCACGTCCTTGCTTCTCTCCTCTCATCTTTCCTCATTTCTTTCCTCTTCCCACATATGTTGCTCTCATTTTTCTCCCTTTCTCTAATGTCTTCTGTCATCTCCTCCCTCTTATCTGAAATATTGTCGCTCCTCTCCATTCGCGTCCCTTTTCCTCTTGTCTCATCTTATTTCGTCTCCGATTATCTGTCCTCTCCTTCTCCTCTCCTTCTCCTCTACTCTCTACATTTCTTCCTTCTTCCCCTGCACATCCACATGACTCAATCAAGCGGCAGCAGTAAATTGTTGAATCAAATTATGACCACTGATATCAGTAAAGAGTGAAAGAAGAGAAGGACGTCTGAATCAGCTAATGAAAACTGCAAACCCAGGTAAAAATTGTGAAAATGATGGAATACAAAGACATGTATAGGTAGTGGCAGGTCAAAGCCTTATCTGACTTCAGCACACCTCTGACTCCGACTAGTGTAAAGACACAGGGCCTGAGCCATTACAGCAGCCGTCAGCCAAAACTGCAGCACTCCACCTCATTTAAGGGTGTTTTTTTTTTTTCATTAAATAAAATATTCCATCTCACCAGCACTTGGCCCCATTAAAACTGCTACAGGTTACCCAGCCGTCAGCAGCAGCTTGTCACTGCCGATGCTCAGAGGAAAGCACTGACGGATCAGACTTTCTGCTGGGCCTAAAGAACGACGTCCAAATCTGCACTTAAATAAATAATTAGCAGTGTAACAGGGCGAGGGTAAGGAAGTGATGAGTGTGAGTGTTTGGAAGGAGGATGAATGTGGAAGAGAAGAACGAAAGACAGTTCCTGAGAAAGACATTAACTTAGATTGGAAAACCTTGGCAGCGGATGAGGAAGGATTTGTAAAGAGATTTCAATTTCATTAGTGGCATGTTGAATCTAGGGAAGAATAAACGGCTACAAACGCAGCAGTCACAGTCATCACTTTATCTACTGATGCTTGTTTTCATTAAACTGTTTGAACAACACACTGCTTGCCATAAAAACGGAATGGCATTAAAGCTGCCACAGTTATCGCAGTATGGTGATTTGTCACAATTGCAATTGCAGTTCACAATAAAATAACAGGTGTGTTCTACAGTGGGGGCAGTGGGCTGGGGTTTCTCTGGGAGTTCAACACTTTATTGAGGTCTCAGTTTATGTGACTCAGCTCAGCTTCCACTGTTACATAACATTTTCTTATTAAAAATATCCAAACTGAAGCAAAAAGAAAATTGTAATTACTAAAAAACCTGCTGAATGACACATCAGTTCAATTTTTCATCTTTGGCAGAATAAAAGAAAACAAAACAGGCCACACAGTAATAGTGTTTAATGACTATATATTAACTGATGGTCTTTTTGTGTCTCAAAATAACCTTCTCATCTTCACCAAAACTACATTCTGTACACGCAGTACAACACACACACACTGAGAAACACAGAAAACCTATTAATGAAAAGCGTCTGGTTTTATTCCCAGCCATCCACCTCCTTCACTTCTCATCAGAGCCTTTAACAGAGCAGCCATCAGCACAGACCCAGCGTGGGTATGGTCTCAGGAGATCCACTCAGACCCACACACACCCCCACACACTGTTAAATTAATGAGACCTTTCGACATTAGCTACAGGTCGTCCTCAATGTGTGAGCAGACGTGTGGGATGAAGCATTGTTACAGTGGCTCAGACTAATGACTGGATTAACACCAACACACTTCTCTCACTGCTCACTGATCCATCAGCCGTTAAGAGCTAAATTAAAAGGGTTGAAGTTAACGTAGCAAAGTACTTTGTGCTTTAAGGCTTGAGAAACCAAGCAAAAATGTAATATTACCACATTTGAATCATTTGGTACAGGTAGTCCGTTATACTCAAACACTTTCTAAAAAATCTTAGTAATAATAATAATTTCATTTGAACTGATAAAACCACAGTGGTATCCATTATAAAAAGTTAAATGCTGTTACAGACTGTACTGTAGTCGGAATCTTTTCTGATTTGTTTAGAATCATTTTTTTATTTTCATAACACAGAAACACCTAAAAAAGTTATACTTATATCTGGTTCCAGAGATGCAGTTTGAATTACAACATTTCTGCTGGTTTACTTTAGGTCTGGTTTGTTGTGATGGGTTTTGCCGTGCTCTTTTCCAGGCTACAGCCTCTGAAGACAAGGTTAATAACATGGGGTCAAATCCATCTGAATTCAATCTCACGTTGAACTCCTGCTAATCAAGAGCTTTCACAGGTGCAACATAGAACTGACATGGCTGCACACACACACACACACACACGTGTGAATACGTTGACTCCCAGAGTGATTTCCAGCCCAGTGTTGTTCCTCTTTCCCCAAACGCTTTTAAAGGATCAAACATTAGGAGCGCTCCTCCAAACACTTCTAAAGGATCAAACATTAGGAGCGCTCCTATCACCGTCCGTGTTCATGGAGACAAGTCACACTTCACACATTAAACTGAGACAAGTTTCAACATAATGATTGTGTCTGTTTGGTGCAGCCTGTATTTGTGAGGTTTATGTGTCAACAGGTAACATATTCAAGACAGTCACCAACAGTTTCACAATCAACAGGTAACATGTTCAAGACAGTCACCAACAGTTTCACAAAGGAAACTGTGATGTCACTGGAAGAGCTGCCTGTTTTTGAAAAGAGGAACAGAGCAAAAAAAAAGGGCAGCTCATTACCTTGATTAGACAAATATATATTTGGACAAAAACTTCAATTAAATCAGACTTTAAGACTTAAGATTTTGGATCATGATTTCTTCACACAAAAAGCTTCTTCAAAAGCTGCTCTAATCTTTAAATCTCTGTCCCATCTTCAATAGCTGCTCTAATCTTTAAATCTCTGTCCATTACCTTTTGCTGCATACCAGGAGGAAGAGTGGCAGATCAGTAGCAAAACCAACCTTTTATGTCAAACGTTCATGGTTCGACCCCAGTGGGTTGACCGAGGTGGAGCATAAAGCATAAAAAAGTCAAATTACAACCACTGTGGTAATCCCTAATTGAAGGATACGCCAAAAGTGATTTCCATGAACGGCTGTGTACACTGATATTATATGGATCAGCTTTCTTCACTGCGACCCCTCACATCAGATGAGCAGTTACACGATTATGAGCAGGGAAAAAGGGTTCACCCATAGCACATATTAATGAGAACACTGCAGCTTCTCTGAGCTCCAGGAGACACATTTATGTAAATCTGTAGAAAAGTTAATTAAGCGGAAAATTGTCAGCAAGAATTTCATTCTACATGGAAACGCATGTGTGAGCAAAAGCCTGTACATGTTATGATTTAGTTTTACTTATTAATACCATACATAGAAAAGGTCAACTCATTATTATGATTAGATTTCCTTTTTGTTAACTTACAAATTAAACTAATTCACTTTTTAGTACGGTCCAAGATATTTAAATATGAAAAGGAATAATTTAATTTGATAGGAGCAAAAAATACAAAAGGTTTTAAATGATGAAAATGAGAAGGCAACTCAGTACTCAGATGGCCACGGTGAAAAATACAATAAGCAGTGCATTTAAAACTGCCACTGTGTGACGCTGTTCCCACTATCTATGTCTTTCATACTGAGGAAAATGATTTCATTGTTCCTCTTTAGTTTGTAGAATTAAATCTTATTTTACATCTACTAGAGCAGTTGAAATTAACTTTTTGAAGATGAATTATATAAATGTATTTATTATTTAATGCATCAGCAGAATGAAGCGCTCTGGATGTCCAATAATCCCACCGTCCATTCACTTATCTTTGTGCTAGTAAACACTCCTAACACGTGTTGTTATTTGTGCAGACTGCAGGAAAACAATTTTCGTTTCATGAAGCACATTGGCCTTAAAATATCCTCTCAACGCTCGGCCTGTGTTCGAGGCGGCCGCATCTTCAGCCACATCGAGGAGGACAAGGACTTCACCAAAGTTTAACACATTCAACAAGCCACTGTCAGTATTCACACGGATAAAATCCACCAAGTCAATAACGCTAAATGTTGCTTGTAGATATCTTTTCTTGACATTGTGTAAAATGTACATAGGAATGTTGATTAATGATAATTAATCATGATCAGATGTGATAAATCTATAGCCACACTGGGATCAATCTGGTTAAATATTTCAACCTTTTCGCAATCCTAATATCTATTATTGATTTTATCTTTGTTTTTATGTTACTACTTTACAATAAAACACCAAATAAAAGGCACCTCGTCCTCAATAACTGTCTTTCACAGTCTTGACAAAAAGTTTTCCCCAGCTACAGCACAACAATCACACACCCACACTCTCTCTCTGTCTCTGTCTCTCTCTCACACACACACACATACACACACACACACACATACACAGACACATACATCACACTTTCAGAAACACAGTTCAAAACAATAGCTCGATAAGCTCAGACTGAGCCTCTGCTCCCAGGACTGTCAATCATGAAAGTAAAGTCGGAGCTTTAATGCGAGGAGGGGACGCTCTCTGGAGACATCTTCACACATCATCTCACAACAGTCACACACACACTCACACACACACACACTTTGTCTTCTGAATTAAATAAAGGTATATTATGCTGGAATTACTTATAAATAAAATAAGTTATTCAGCTTTTCAGTCATAAAACCAATGCACTTACTCATATAATGGGGGTCAAAGGAGGTACAGTATATGATGTGGGTTTATCATCAGAGATGACACTTAAACAGTTTCACAAAGGGAAACAACTGTTGTGATGTCATTGGAAGAGCTGCCTGTTTTTGAAAAGAGGAAAAGAGAAACGTGCAAAGAATGAAATAAGTCTGTGCCAAGACACAATCAATACAGTCAATGAAAAGGGAATTTAATTTGTGATGACCTATGCATCCACGCATGACACTTAAAATTGTCAATACTCAACATGTCTTTTCACCAATGTGTTACTGGGAATTGGATTATTCACTTGTTACCTTTGCAGAGGAGTTACCAGATGTAACCATTTCATCTCTGCGCACAAGGAAAATAAAAAGAAAACACACAGAAAGAGATGCACTGAAACAGAGAAAGAGAGAGAGAGGGATGGATAGATAGAGAGAAGGAGAGGGAGAGAGAGATGGAGAGGGTGAGAGACTGCAGTTCCATTTAGTGTCAGGCTACTCTGAAACAAAAGCGTCACAGTCATGTGTGACAGGCTGGAAGCAAGAGAGGGATGACAGCATGAATGGGTGACAGAGAAAACAAACGAGAGACTGAGAGGTCCAAGGGTGGAGAGAATGCAGAGAGAGGGAAGAAAGAGAGAGACAGTGAGAGAGAGAGAGAGGAAGAGAGAGACAGTGAGAGAGACAGTGAGAGAGAGAGAGAGATGTGGCTAGGTAACATGAAACATCTTCAACAAACAAATCACCATCAAAAATCTAGACAGAACCTCCTTTGACTCTGGCGTGATACACAGTTAGCTAAAGGATGGTTAATGACAGACGACTGACAAATGCTGATTGACTCAGAGCTTCTCTTTCAGGGTCATTTTCCCTGTTCAATCATCCATCCATCCAGCCATGCAGACCTGTAGTGCATTAAATCACTGGTGCCGTGTGATTTACTGTGAGTTAAACTCATTTACCACTCCAAGCAACTGTTAGATTTATACTACCTTATTTACATGTAGAGTCGGAACGTAACATGGATTAATGTCAATTCTCTTTCACCTGTAAAAAAAAAAACCTTAATTATCAAAACAATATAGTATATTTTTACAAATAAATAAATTAAGATATTTTGCTATTTCAGAAGGTAATACTCAGTGAGACTATATTAACCAGGTGGTTATTATACATAGGTGGAAACAATCAATAATAACATAACAGTATATATAAAGTATTTATATCGATAGGTAGATAGATAGAACTTTATTAATCCCTCGGAAGTTACTTTCGGGATTTTTTTTTTTAGATAGTGCTAAATATACACAATATATTTATTTATGGTGATTTATTTATATGTTTTTAAGCAGTTTAGTGTATAAAAGTACAGCAAATATTCGAAATAATTCATTACAGTATTCCTACAGCCTCCGACTGACAGACGGCAGCTTCTTGTTCATGCTGCGTCAGTCAGGATCTTCCTGCCCGTCAATCACTGACTCTGGACACAAACTGGACACTTGCCATTGTTACTCTGGTTACCACACAGACATCTACACAAAGGACAGTTTCAAACACAGAGAGGGGATTCAGTGGCCTTCATGTTAATGTATCATAACATACTGTAGGACCCTGGTAGTGTCCATAGACTGTATATGAGAACTGGACAATGGCATCTCTAAAAAAAAGCAGAGGGTCCTGGGTTTGATTCCCAGAGGAACCACATACAAAATCCATCTATTACATTCTTAAAATCCTTCTTAAAATCCATCTATTACATTCACAATTTTGTTTGTTTCAATGATAAATGCACTACTATTTGTGAGACCTTATAACAGTATTAACACGCCTTCACTCTCTGAACTGATCATTTGATTAACATCATTGTACTTGGTGTCCAGTGAATCAGTGAATAACTAAAATAACCTATCGTGTATTTACACTTGCTGGCCTGGATATAGGAAAGAAACTTCTTTACCCAAACTCTTAAGAATAAGTTTGAGGCAAAAAGTTCAATAAAGATTTTAATAATAGTAATATCTTTTTTATTACATCATTTCAGTTATGCAGCACTATCTTTACTGCACTGTGCTGACTTTTAAAGACGTTAGCTATCCCTTTAACATCATTATTCAGGTTTATTGTGCAGCCTGGTTTTCTTTGATTACGCACAGCTGGTAGCAGGGACAAAATTATTTTGCTTTATTGCTGTTAAAAAAAACACACTGTTTTCCTATATACTGCCTTGTGGTAATATTTAAAAACTAGCGGAAGAAAACACAAATAATCACACGCCCCGAACCAGGACTTAACAAAGCAAAACAATTTCACACTATGTGTGTCACAGAATCACACCAACCCTGTGTGACACTGCACTGTTATTGTTTCGTAGTGCATGAAATGATCACAGTCATCACACCACGGGATGTGGAAACTGTAACATCCCACTGACGCTGACCTTTTTCCTGCGCGGTTCGGGAAGTAGAGCTGCATAACATTACAGTGGGAAACACAGCACTAGTTTATGAATTTGATGCCTAATTAAATCACCAAACAAAAACACTAACAGGACATGGTCTCCACGTTTAAGTATAGAGTTTACACTGTCATGTGATATTACTCACCAAACACCTCAACTCTTGAGACTTGTTCCAGTACTGATGTAGGAAAGACTTCACCCACGGCGATTATTTTGCACATAATTTAACATTTGTAGTTTATTCTATTATTGTTTAAGATCTAACTCAGTGTTATTCAACCTTAGGGCTGCACCCCTCCCCAAAAAGTGTGTAAAAAAAATCATAAAGAAGGAATGATGGGAAAATAAGTTTGAGAAGATGTGGGAGGAAGAGAGTGATGGAGAACCTGTCTCCCTCTTGGCAGGATGTCATCACATCACTGAGCAGCTCCTTCAGACACCTCAGTGTGTGACTGACACACACCACAAGTCTTTCTTGTCTACTGCTGAGAGACTGTTGATCCAACACTGTTCCCAAGAAGTTGTTTTCCATATTCTGTTATCTGCCCCTGTAAATCTACCTCTTTTATCTGACAAAGTCGAGGTCGAGTCGACGAGTCGCTCAATTATGTCATCACGTTGACAAAGAAGGGACAACACAGACATGTCCAACAACTAAGTCTCCGTACAGTACTTTCATAGAGAAGACACCAATCAGTTGTTTTTTATCAACTTCCAGTGAGATGCTTGTCTATGAAGTGACTGTTTTCCTCTTAGCTTTGTGACTGTTCATCCACCAGCACAGACTGCGCTTGTCTATGAAGTGACTGTTCATCCACCAGCACAGACTGCACAGGGATCCTCTGCTGATGTGGCTGCTACAGCAGTAAAAGATTGGAATTCCACCACACAGTCACATTGGTTGTGTATTTATATCTAAAATATATATATATTTACAGAATTTGGACTTTATTTTTCAAACTGGAATTTGTTCCAATGCCTTTGTTTCTTTTATTTTGTTTAGAACAACGATCAGAGTAATGTAAACATCAAAATAAAGCATTAAAATACATTAAAACATTTTCTCTAATTTATGTTGTGGTGCTGCGTTTCAATAAGCGCTGCAGGTACAAATGGGCAGCTCAATGCGAGTCACTACAACGCCAATAACAATGGCTACATAACAAATGTTATCAGGGAGGACAGCCAGACACTGGTGCAGGCAGACAACCAGATTACACACAAACCCTGAAACACAATACTAAGGACAGAACAAAACAATTCCTCACAGTGACACACAGAGCCAGTGTGTGTGTCAGTACAGGACGAGCGTTTCATCTGTTGCTGTGGGCACCAGCCCCTTTTTTTAATCATTCATCGGAATCAGATTAAGCACAGAAATTTGTCAGCAAGATTGAAGAGAAGCCAAGCAGTAGGTTCCTGTCTTTTTGTGAATAATCTGTTACGTGTGAACAGAAACACACAGTTCCATGTTTTCTTTACTTTAGTGACTAAAATAAAATTCTTTCAAACAACACAAAAAAGAAGGTGAAAGGTCTGTGGCAAGAGATGCTTCTCAGATATATAGTTGTTTATGAATTATGTGTACTGTCAGGATAAAGAATCTCTGTCATTTTTTTTACCTTAGGTTGTAATTTCAAATTTAATTTTCTACATAAGACTTGGATTAAAGCGCAAAGGCAAAACAGAAAAAAAGAAAAAAAAAAGAAAAGTTAAACACGCCCCACAGAGATTTTTATAATAAACAAACAAACAAAGCTATGATTCAATTTGTTTCAGGCCAAACGGACACTGATTAAATCTCAATAAACAATGAACGTCCAGTAATAAGTTGAACATTTTCACATGTAGATTAAACAGCCGTTTTTCCTCTTGGCCATTTAATCATCTGTATCTGATTTTTTTTTTTATTCCTGGCATTCTATTTTAGCTAAATTATATACGCATATACATATGTGTGTGTGTGATAACAAAGCCTAATGTTTCCACTCGATCTTTTCTTCAAGGGTTGTCATATTGGATAATCTGTATCTGATAACTGTTTCAAGATCATCACCAGATCAACCGACAATGATGAAATCCTCAAACTTTCATTTTGACCCCCTTTGGCCATTATCACTGACCACATCAGTTCAAATTGCTCCTAAAACTGTGTATCATTGCATCACAGAGGAAATGAGTCAGAAACTCCACTGCCAAAAAAAAGTAGTAGAAAAAAGGTTGGCATCTTGCCAAACTGCCGTTGGAGCAGAAGCCAATGAAAACCTGCGTCTATTGCGGAGTCAGTTGACACAGTAAACACCCTGTGCATCCATTCACAGACACATGCCAGATGTTAGGGTGTGTTTTGGCCTGTGATCTTCTCTACAGACTGAATAACTGCAACAATCAGCAGGCTGTAATCCGACAAAATGTCTCATCTTCTCTCACTGGGCTGGTCCAATTAGTCCTGCAGGCTTTTTAGCCTCTGATGTCATCGCCGTGCCTCTCTAATAAACCCCGACACGTGTTTCTCTAAGACGCTCGTATGAAAACTGTTTTAAAATCACTACGTTTGTGTTTGTGTATGGATTAAGCTGCTGTTTATCGTCACACGCTGACATCAGTCCCGCCGTCTTCTTATGGTCATCTGCACATCTATTCCTCATTAAATTTAAACAGCTTATGTAAGATGCACAAGTCATTGTTGTTGCTTTCTGTGTGTGATAGTAAAAGGTCAGCGACATGTGGTCCATTAAAACAACTGGACTAACAAGTGCCTCTAAGCCACTCTAAGCAGCATGGACTGGTTGCTGTCTTTGTCACATTCTCCATATTTAATACTAATAACACTACATATGCTGAAGAGCTTACGCCAGGAAAATCCAAACAGAGATGAGAACGGGTCTTTAAGAGGAGCCTCCGGCTCTTGTTATGTAATGCTGGCTTCAGTGTTGCTACATATTAGTGCGTGACTGCATTTGACTTTATTTATAATGATGAGACAGACAAGACAATGTTAACCATGCCCCCCCTCTCCCCCTCCCCCCTCAGCTGCAGCAGTAAGACATATTGATTTTCTACAGAAGTTTTTTTTATGAATGTTGTTTAATGCATTTCCTCCAGGCTCCATTTTCTCTACAGCTGAGGTTGTTTTCACCATCAGATGCCTTGTTTCCAAGGCTGTGAAACATCAATGTGTGGCAATATTCTTTGCAGCATCATTGCAGCTTGAGGTACAGGAATTTGGGTAAGAGCTCATGGGAATCGACCACAGCCATGTTGTAGGTCAGGTTAGGTGTAGCATGTAGAGTTTGTCATTCCATATCTGGACTGTGGGTGGAAGGCAGAAGGGAGAACCCCCATCAACACATGAAGGAAACATGACATGTTCTTGAGAAAGAACCAATCAAGCTACAAACACTGGTTATCGTGCAGAATGATAACATGCTGGGAATGACATGCTGTACTGTTCATGTGTAGTCTATAAATTAGGAAACTGACACACACACACACACACGCATGTTCACACACTGTGCAACCAGCTGTCCTGCTATTGGCCATTATCCTAATGAACAGTGAGTCTAATGATTTGTCATGTCTAATTTCTGTCTCCTGCTTCTGTGTTTTTACTGAGACAATTTTCTTTTCCCGCTCCGAAATCTACAGTACAAACATGTTATTACCCTGATGTCTGCCCCTGAGATAACCTGTTAACCATCCATCCATCCATCCATCCATCCATCCATCCATTTTCTTCCACGTATCCGTTACCTCGTGAACCTTCCTGTGGGTGGTGAGTCCACTGGAAGGCGACAACCACCCTAAGTGGGATTTGATCTTGCCCAGGAGGTGAACCCTGGGGTTCCACACCAATGACAGAGACATAGCCTCTGGGCCAAATCGACCCGTTAACCACTGTTAGCTAATGAGAGTCTTAGAGTAAGTAATGTAGAACAGTACTGTATAAAACCCATTATATCTTTAAGGATTTATATTTAAATCCATGAACATTATTTCAACTTACACCAATTTACAGTGTTGTGAGCCATAAAATAACTGACTGACTTCAGATTTTTTTATAAAAGGTCTTGTTTTTCACACTTTAAGATATAATTAAGTTCATATCTTAAGGGCAACAGTAGAAAAAGAATGTCTGTCACACCGCTGATTCAAAACAAACGATCTTATTTTCATTTTTTCCTTTTAAAATCTGTAGAGTTTAAATTTAGATGGCGTCATACGACTCGTGTTCTACAAAGACACACAACATCAACCATAACCACAAAGAATGCTTTCTCTGTCTTAGTGTCAATCCCTGAAGAGAAAGAAAAAATCCACAAGAGGACACACTTAGTGTCCATCAATCACACGCTTATTTGGTGCACAGATCACAGGGTGAGGGAGGGGAGAGCAGCTCGAGGGTGGATGACAAATGGAGACGATGTCTGAAGAGGAGAGGAGAAGTGAGAAAGATGATGAGGCAGGAGGAAGATGAGTGAAGAGCTCCTGAATTGAACGGGTCATAAAAGTGTGAATCTTATTTACATTCAGTTTTAGAATCATCAAAGGTATAAAAAATAAAGGTACATATTTTTACACAATGTGGAAGGAAAAGAAGACATGTAAAGGGAATTGTTAAAGGACAGAATAATTGTATAATATAATGGACAAGACTATAACTGAACCTAAGAACAGGCCAAAATGAGGTGCACAGTTGGGCACAAACAAGCAGAAAAGAACCAAACTGGTGGACAGAAAACAGGAAAAGGATCCAAGTTGGCTAATTCTATAAAAACTGTACTATAAGGGGAAAAGACGAGATGAAAGAGAATAAGTGAGAGTATGGCAAAAGGAGAAAATGATGACAAATGAGTTGGTAATAATAAGGATGAGGAAACACTGGTTAGTGGCTCAAGTGTGGGGATGAAAAATGATGATCAACTGGGAAGAAAGGAGATAGGAAAAAAGAAAGATGAAGCAGAATGGAGCATGGAAGTAGAAAGGAATACAAAAAAAGATGAAGGGGGGTCGGGGGGGGGGGCCTGAAATGCCCTGCAGTTGACTCTAATGTAAAGCCTCCTTCCAGGAGTTTGACTCCCTCTGGAGTCCTAATGCCAGGCCGATGAGCTTTAACAGGCGAGCACTGAGTGGAACAGAGACAGAACATACCGTACATAAAGCACACACACACATACACACACACACACGCTCATGAATGCTAATAATACAAACTCACTCAATCACAGGAACACATGGAGACAAAGGCAGGACAACAGCTAGACATTAACATTCTAAACTAGTACATCACAGACCAGCAGAGAACCAGAGCGATTTACCTGCCACAGACCAGCACCGCAACAACTTCAAATCAATTTTGCGATTGATTTGCAATTGAAGCACTGCATCCTGTGCTTTTGAACCTCATTGCGGTGCACACGGCACAGGTAAAGTAAAAAGCACAGGGTGAGCTGAGGGATGATTAGGCTGATATTAAAAG
>NC_024310.1:7889203-7971607 GCF_000523025.1 Cynoglossus semilaevis | reverse complement strand
AACGTGTTATGTTAGAATAAACAAACCGCACTTCTTCTTGACGACGGTGGCCGGACTAAAGTGGAAGTCGTCCTTGGACTTGACACACTGCAACCCATAACCCACTGCTGCCAGTTCACAAGATCCATTTTTAGGATGAATCTCTCCCCTGTGTCTTTGTGGGTGTAATCTTGTTCACACAGTTTCAAACACATCTGAAGAGAGTCGGCTCAGAGGTGCTGCCTCTCAGCAGGAGATCTCTGCGGCATTATTCATGCACTGGTGTTTGTGTGAGTGCATGTGTGTGTGTGTGTGTGCATCAAGCCTCTATGACTTTTTTTGCCTAACAGACGTTAGACATTAGTGTTCATCAGGTGTCTAATCGCACTAAACTGGGTTGAAGGCGTATAGTACCTTGATTTCCATGGTTTCCTGGCCAACTATGGAGGCTCCAATTGAAATAACACACAGAGACTAGTGCTGACAATAACAGCCAACTCCATCATTGTGTAAAATGTCACATTCTTGGTAACAAACAATATACCAGCAGTGACAAAAAGGGGGTTAACCCACAGCGACAGACCCAACAGACAGTTCAATTACAATTACATCTACAACAAACAGGTCATTTGTGGCAGTCGAGCAAGTTTTAGAATTCACATGGTTTTTTTTTTGTTTGTTTTAAAAGAGTAGTGACTTTTCCCATTCTTGGTGTGATTATATCAACAATATTTCTTTTTTTTTCGATAATAGGACTGATGGATTTGTAGTGCTGTAGTGTCATATTCAGCCTAGCTTTTTTGCACTTTACATTTAAAATAATATCGATCTATTCACTACAAGCACAAAAACAATCAGGTCACTATAAAAGGCATATACGTGTTTGTCATTCAGGACACATCTCTTTGCATCTCTTTCACACATTTCCATGTTCACCTTATGGTCTCTATGTCTTCTGAAGTGTTTAGCTGTCAGAAGAAGAAGTCTGAAAAAACAACCGCTCTGTTTGCTCATTTCTTTGCTTTCAGATGCTGGTGTACAAATCACACAACCGCCAATTCCATTTCAGCAAAACTTGAGGGCACAACGTATCAGACCCTGCTGCACGCCCCAACCTCAGATTTACATTTAAATCACTGCAAACGGTAGCAGTCCAGCAGGCTGTACTGCAGCTGTACTGCATAAGAATAATCAAACCGTCCAACTTCATCAATGCGCCACGTACCAACCTCCGCCTACTTTACTCTACAGCAATCAAGCAGATCATCTAAGTAATTAAAAACTGTAAAAAGGAGGCTGTGGATGAGAAGCTGGAGGTACAGAAAACAGCTCCGTATGTTTCCCCCGAGAGCAATCAGACAGGAGAAACAGAGCAGAGGAGGAGGAGGAGATCTGAGTCATGAGGAAAATGGATAATGAGGTGTTGAGAAGAAAGGCGACGGAGAAGGAGGTCTGATTTGCTAAATGTGGACTGTTCTATCACTTTTTGTGTTTTTGGAACAATTCCCACATGTAACGCTTATTGACATTTGAGGAAAAAGCATTGTGTCAAAGTCAACCGGTCAATTAGTTAAAGTTAAAGGTACCTCAGCCAACATCAAATTATTGTTTTTGAATAATAAACTCAAAGACTTCTGTTGAATAGCTACATTACATGTACATAGTTGTAATGTCATTTTTTTTTAATTATCTACAGAAAAACCATACTCTCAATATACTGTACAATATGCAGGTGCAAAGATTCCCTTAGTGAACCTTGGCAAACTTAATGGTTTAAAATTTTAAAAAGTCACGTGGCGATTGAGTACAAATAAGATTAGATGTATAGTACATTTGATAGTGCAGTTAACAAAGGCTAAAAAAGGCAGATGTAACAGAACAACCTTACAAGTGGCTCTTACATTATCTCCCCACCTCTGTGTCTATGCAAGCAATTTCAAAATGAGCAGCCGCTAAATTCCTTACAGTAATAAAATGTATTACCGCGTGGACAGGGGAAGATAAAAATGTGCAGAAGATGTGCAGATTAGAGAAGATGCTGGGGCAGCAAAGAGAATAAAAAGAGAGAGAGAGGACGATAAGGTGGAAGAAAAACAGTTGGCAGATAATGGAAAAGGGGGACACATGAAGAGAGAAGGGCGGGGCAATAATAATGTATCAGTATAAAATAACCGCCAGCTAGTACAATAAAATAAAGCATAAAAAAATAAAATAAATGTAAATGTTGAAAATAAGCAAAGAATGTTGAAATACGCCAAAGAGGTGGAAAAATCCATTTTATAGCTCATTCTTTCTGAAGAACATTAGAGACACAGGATACTGCTGTATTGTAATATATAATCATTTCTTCCATTATACTTATACTAGTAGAGGTTTCAAATGTGAAGGGAAAATCTCATTTGTCAACAGCATTTGTTGCCTACAGCTTCCTTTCTCCTTTAAAAATGAATGGATCTGTGAAGGAGGGAGGGCGCACTGCGTTACAGACACAGGGATGGATGGTGGAAGGGCTGGGCTAACGGCTGGTGCAGGGAACACTAGGGAAGTCCCAGAAAAACTGCAGTGTGTAAAAGGGGGACGAAGGGGGCAGAGACGGAGTGAGTGAGACAGGGTGAGGGGGAGATGTGGAGAGAGAATGAGAGTGTACGTGGAGGAAAGAGAAAGAGCGAGAAAAAGAGAGACGGGACAACGGGAGAGAGAGAGATGGACAGAGAGGAAGGGTGTGAGAGGGAAATGGATACACCTAGAGAGAGAGAGAGAGAGAGAGCTAGGGAAATGGATACACCTAGAGAGAGGGAGAGAGGGAGAGAGAGAGAGAGAGAGAACCCAGGGAAGCCCCATTGCAGCTTCCATGCTCAGGGGGAGGAGGAGCAGGAGAGGATCCCCTTTGCTGCAGCCTGGCTAAATCTCTAAACCAACTCTTTCACTAGACACACAATACTGAGCCATTTTAACAGGATTTTTGAATAATATATATGTCTATGTGGAATAGATGTCTGTTCTTATACTATCTGTTATGTAATATGTGCAAAAGTATCTTTATACCAAGGTGTTTGTTTAAAATGAAAACTAAATTTTGACAAAGAGTTGATAAACAGGTACAGTGTTTGATGGAACAGAATCATTCTGTAATCAGATCAGGCTGTAAGTAAAAGATAAGAGGAAACTAGAAAAGAATTAGTATTCCAACAGTGCACTTGCAATAATATTTTGAGAACGATAAGACGCCTAAAAAAAATCTGGTTTGACAGGTTGGTTTTATACATGGCAATAAGTCATGGTCTGTTGCAATAAAAAAAGTCACTATCTGAGCACTTTATCAAAAAATATATGCAAATCTACCTTCTAGATTGAAACATTGAGTTTAAGCTCTATTTAAGTCTGCAGAAATGTTCAATAGTGTAAAACCAGGGCTGTGACAATGAATCATATCATACAGCTATCTCTAAATGGTGGTGAATTATTTTTTTTTAATTGCTTCCATCATTTTTAAAAAGTAAAACACTCACTAAATATTATTATAATTGCTCCTTGTTACATAATGTTGCTCTCCGACATGAACGTCTCACTGGCTGTTGTTAGTGGCAGCGGTGCCGGGCTGCACTCGCTCCCTCTGGGACAAAAGGGCTCGTCAGACCAGCAGTCACTGGAAGCGATCCCCGATCAGGAGACTTCAAGTAGCATTAGTGCATCTTGGGAGAAAAACCCGCAACGTCTTTAGCATTTTACTCACGCTCACCAAAACTTCAGGGTGTAGGACATGAGCAGCTTTAGGGATGGAGGATGGAGCATGAGGCTGCTCATGTCAGGGCGGGTTAAAAAAAAAACCCAAAAAAAACAAGTCACAAATCACTGAAATCTGTTTGCAAATACCACATCAGCGTAGACCTTTTATCTACGTGTGTGCACGCACATCGACAACTCTTCCACAGCCTCTACACAATTCGAAGAGAAGTCTAGTTTTTGTGGAAGCAGAGAGGGACGGCACATGGTGCTGCATGGCCGGAGACAGCAGCCGCTGATGTCGGCGTGAGGCTGTGCAAGTGCGCACAAGAGGAACCCAAAAACACACACGCACAGACTGGATATAAACAGAGGTGAAGTGCAAATGAAACGTGCACTACCTGTCGTTCAGAGTCGGTCCGCAGCAGAAGCACAGAGCATCGCATCAGAGGCTATTGTTGGAGAGGCAGAAAGTGTCCTCGGTGCTGCGCTCCGACGCTGCGTCTCTGCTGCTTCACTCTCTCTCCCTCGGTCTTTCAGTCTTCCTGACATACACACACCGCGCACACGTACAAGCACGCGCATACACGCACACGCACGCACACACTCTCTCTGTTACTCTCTCTCTCTCTCTCTATGTCTCTCAACCTCCCTGCGGTCTCTCATCAAACACACAGCGCGCAGCCAGGCGGGGTGCTGAAAAGTTACCGAAACCCAACAGGAAGTATGTCAGAAAATAAAACCCACTATTTAAGGCCGGGTGTGCCTTAAATAATGCAACATTTACACAATTTAACACCACGTTATAAAACGAAAGAATGCCAATATGCACCCATTTGTTATTTTCATTGCCTGGTCAATGAGTTAAGAACTATTTACTAAAACACAAATATGCTCGTTTTCTTTCAGCAGCCATGTTGTTTAACATTAGACATACACAACACTTACAGCTAAATCTAGATATCTACAGACTCCAGAATGGATATTTTCTGGGTTAATTCAATATCTCTAAAGGAACAGGGGCTTCTGAGAGTCTGAGAGTAAAGGAGAGGGAGGGGGAGAGCAGAAGGAGAGGAGGGGGCATTAATCAGTCTAGGGAGCACAGACAATTACTTAGGCCACTGTGCAACATTTCAGGCTGCATTATGACTGAGGAGGTCTGCTGACCAAGCAACCAGGAAGTACAGTCAGTCAATCAGTTGAGCAGTCTGTCTTTACACAGACAGACTGCTCTAAATCTACCCCCCAGAGTTCTTCCAGCAGAGGTAGAAACGCCAAACATCATCGTCCATATTTGACTTGCCTTGGTCTTTTTTTATCACAATCTTTAAGCTGTTGATTGGAAAATAAATCAAATGTATTGTAGTGTGATATTTTATTCCAGGAAAGTTATCGCTCACTGTTAAATTGCTGATCTGCCTGGGACGACTTTTTATGACGACTACAAAAGTTATGCAATTTACCTCGTGCACACAAACTCAGGGGAGGTGACGTTTACATTTTTTTTTTTTTGTCATTGCAGATGACAGTTAGCTACATGGTGGATTCCTTATCCACTGGGAAATAGTTTCTAAACTGATTTCTAAAAAGCTAAGTATTATTCTTTAAGTTTCAACCAAAGAACTGGTTTGAATTTATTTATAGTTGATAGACCAGGGCATTCAAAGTCTCAGCCCAATCTAAGAGTTAAGGCTTCAGGCTAACACACCATTACTGTATGTTCTTAAGTTTTATTCCCAAGTTTTCTTCTTAAGTTGGTTGTGGCAAATGTGTTTTTCTGGGTGGTTTACTTCATGAACATTTTTTATTGAATATTGACACTAGATTTTGTCACATAGTCACTATGTTATGCCTATAGTACATTACATTTTACATTCTTTACACGCCTTAAAGCTCCAATTGCTTGAACGATTCAATGATTGTATGTTGTTGATTACATTTCAAATACATTTAATTTATATCTGATGTTAAACAGGAAAATTAACCAGTGTTAATTTGGTTCTGGTTGTAACAGATGTATAACTGACTGTGATGCTAAAGACAGAATGATTGAATATGCACAAACACATGTATTGAACCTTTGTTTATGCATAGTCTTAGCTGCAGAGACCTCATTAAGTTAGTCTATAAGGACCATATGTATATACCTATACGCCTTATTGTGGCCCATATGCGTATCCTATGTACCATATTGTGCACACATCTGTCCCAGTCTAAATGAACAGCATATTAAAATGATCATCCACACACAAGGAGACCAAACACCAGAGACTTCAACTATCAAACCACAACATGACAGCGTCAATGAACCCTGTTTGAACCCTGGACGACCTCTGAGACCAACCATTAATCTTAAAAGAAATAAAAGATCAATCGACCATCCAACTGACCACTGGGTTTTCAGCATCACTGACCTGCAGCTTTTAGGTCAAGTAATTAGCAGACAGAGTCTGGACACGGTGAGCCCAGGAGCAGGGAGTGCTCCTGTCGTTGTGGTGACTGTGTAAATCAGTGCAGGCCACTGGCATTGACACAGAATGTTTATGACAAAGACAGAGAAGCAAAACTGACAAAACTTATACCAAATGTTTTTTGCGTTTTATAGGAAAGCGAACAAAGTTGACCAAACTGGCAGTCCACATTACATACCAAATGTTTTTTTGTGTTTTATAGGAAAGTTGACCAAACTGGCAGTCCACATTATTTTAAGAGAAGAGGTGTTGATTTCATATGATTTATAATTTTGTTTATCCTCTTCCTCACCTTCTATTAAAATTTTATTTTATTTCTCAAGCACAAATAAAAACGACAACATTAAAACAAAGTGCTCTACACTACGATAAATCACAGTTATAAAAACCTAGATGTGAAAGATGGAACAGGATCAAACCAGTGAAGCAGTGATCTCCTTCCTCTGAGGGAACGCTCTCCAACATCATTTAACAACATCAAACAGCCAATTCTTTATCAACTTCTTATTTTATTGATAGTGGTTCTGTATATCTTAGCAAATACAGTACAATGTAAATGAAACAAGTGATAACTTACATGTTATAGACACTATTACACATAGTCATTTCAAAAATACTATTTTCAGCAAGTACTCAGAAATAAAATGTCTAGACAGTCTCAAGATCTTCCCATTAGCATAGGACACGCACAGTGAGGGACTGTCTGGCTGATCTGTGTTCTCAGCAGGAGAATCTACAGAAGATCCTGAAGGAGCCACTGGTTTAAGGAGCACAAAGTACAAAACCTCAATGACTCACTGTGGACATACAGAGTTTCTCCTGCAGTGTTCTCACATTAACTTCAACACTAGACTAGGACTGGGTGTTTTTACTGTAGAGAAGCAGAATGAGACCTTATCATTTATATTGATAAATGCACTCTAGCCTTTAGTTTGGTCTTCACCCAGCTCCACTTCTCTTTCTCCATCTACTTGCCCTGGGCTGCATAGGAGTTTTTTCCCCCAATACCATACACCCTTATAAAATTGAGATATGATTTTTGTACCATATCACCCAGATACCAGGCTTAACTTATCTTGGAGCAGCTTTAGCTCCAAACTCCAAAGAGGCTAAAGGACCACCACTGCATTTACCTGTTAACAAATACAGCCTTACACTGTGTATCTACTGCAAGTATAACAGAGCTGATGCTACGCCTGAGCTGAACAACTAACCCTGACTAAAGTTTCATACAGGCTGTGTGTTTAGAGACGTCCATTTGTTTGGACCATTAAGTCAAATATTCTCTAATGTGTACAGATGCCTCTCACTGCAACAGCAGGTGGTCTGAGCAGTAAAGTGTTCACAAAGGACCTGGGACAGAACTGCACCCTGCCACCTAATTAGAAAATATAAACCTGCAGATTAAAATGACTGGGCTGTTCAAACAAACACACCAAGTCCCCGCTGTAGTTTATACAAAGATGTGCGTTCACAGGCTACAAAATAAAATACTGGGATTATCCAATGGGAAAATTCCAGATGCTTCAATAAACCTGAGTCTGCTCGTTGTACCCGAGTTCTGGGTTGCTTAATTTCTCAGATCACTAGCTGAACGGTTTAAATGTCTAGGTATCCAGACTAAATATTTTAGATGGGGTTTAGAGAATTGATGACCTAATTTTGTCACCACAGACTGTGCTCAGCTGGAAAACTCGTGTGCCACCGACTCCATGTTTCCAAGAATAACGTACTGTATAATTTAAATGTTTGACATGTTCCAAACTATGAACTATCTGCAGCAGCAAATTGAGGTTCTAGATTCAGAAAACTGTAAAACTTCAGTTGAGGCTAATTTGGAACCTCACTGTTCACTGTGGCCTTGTCCTGTTCGCAGTAGTACCAATTGTAGTATGATGAGAAACATATAAAGGGTATTATTTAATACTCTCCCCCAGTTACTGGCTAACATGAACTGGAACAACAACCTAGAAACAAAAAAATATGAATCTCGAGTTCTGCCATCTTTAAAAAGATGTACTACATTTAAATGTTATCTGAACATCTAGCACACATTTTAAAAACAATTTGTGTTTAGACAGGTTCAGCGTCCCAATGTTCATGGTGTTCGTCAAGTCATGACTTTGACTGGAGGAAGCGATGGTCATGTTTAAGTAATTTGATTTAGAGTATTAGCAGGGGTGGTATTGACCTCATTACACAGTACGATTCAGCAGTGACACCTGTTTCCCTGTGTCTGTCAGCCCTGACTGGATCCAACACACAAACATCCTTATTGAACAAAGGAGGATGCACATACAGCAGCAACACACAGAGATATAATTAACAATCCCAAATAAATCATTTATGTTTACAGCTTCACGCAGTGGTGAAATAGTTGTATTTGTCCAGATGATCCAGCTGCGGTTTCTTTATCTCAGTGTAATAACAGAGCCTGTAACGGGCTACAAGACTTTATTCTCATTCTCTGCCCACAGCACGAGCTCAGTGTGGTGCTTTGAATCTAAATTAAATCAGACATCAGATGCCAGAAATCATTTTCCCATTACAACTCAGCAGGGACACGGTTTGTCCCTCAGTTACCCACAAAACAAATCATGAAGAAAGCACTGGAAACATCAGTAAAAGTAGTGCGAGGTCTCGTGAGCAGCAGTGGCATTCTCAGCGACTGATCCAGATACAAAATGTTCCACTGAGGGAAAGAACAAAGTGGTGGGGAAAGGCACATGAGAGGGAAAATTATTTAAAAATATTTAACTTTATTTTAAAAAAGTTAAACAAGCATGAATATAAATCCATTAAATGCATTATAAAATATAAATAGAAAAAGTCAACAGGCAGGGGAGAAGAGAGAAATCATCCCAGTGACCTTCCTGTCTGGACTGTGGACAGAGAGATAACATTTTCTGTGGAGAATTTGTCCTTCACCACTTTATCAGTAGAACATTTCCACGTTCTCATTTTTCCAGCACAGCCTCAGGCACGCTGGCCGAGCACAGAAGGACCTGTCCCTGCTCCATCACCTCACTAAAGCTCACCGCTTCAATCCATTATACAATTTAAATGTTGGTGAAAAACATAAATTAATACAGTAGGTCACTGAGGATAAATATAGTAACATGGTAATCTAGGATATAAAAACATCAGAAGAGTCTGACATACACCTGTTAGCTATAATGAAGGGCAAAAGTTCCCAAAGAAACAACACGAACAAAAGCCAATGTATAGCAGAATCCAATATATGGCACAACCAGTGAACATAAAGAAAGCCAGTTTCTGCACATAGCACCACGCGTTGATGTGTTCCCTGTACACTGGAATGCTTGAACAAGACTTTCTTAGTAAATATATGGGAGATGGTGAAGTAACCACAAAATGCCAAAGGTAAAGGACATCATCTTTTTCCCCACATTCATTGCTAGGGAACTGGTCACCTTATTTCAGACCCTTTGAACAAAGAATCCAGTTTAAATTCTTCTGACTAATTTCTTCCATTCTTTGCAAATCAAAGCTTCACTTTCATAAAATTGATTGAACTCTCATTGATTTTTGTGTGTGAAGAGCCACCGTATAAAGGTCTGATGAGGAATGAGATTTTCCTATTCTGTATCATCAGAGTTCACACAGCTGGAAACACGACGCACCTTTTCTTATTATTAAAAAAACATTTCAATTAAATTGGTTGTAATAAAAAAAAAAAACAGCTTCCTAAGAAAATTTTCCCGACAAGCCTAATCAGTGCAACACTCTTATTGGCTGCTGTTCAGGCAACTAATGCATCACAGATCCTCTTTACTGTAGACAATATTGACAGCCTTTTTTGCCTTGACCCTCATTACCATTTTGCTGCATGAAATCAATATGCTTTTTTAAAATAAGAACCTTGAACAGCACTTTAATACCCATGTGCTAAAAAAAACCCAGCATGCTTGTTGGTTTATAGCTGTGAATTTCTCTGTGTGGACTGAATCACCAAACGTCACATGATGTGTGATGACAGACTTGGATGGGTGCCAGCAGTGCAGCGCTGCATTAACCAGAGCAATGACACTGAGAAGGTAAAAAAAAAACAAACACACACACAAACACACACAGACACTGAGAAGGTAAAAAAAAAACACACACACACAGTATATTGTACGTGCACGTTTTTACAGTTTTTACAGTTATCCGATATAGATCAATGTTACACAATCAGCTGGTTGGAACTCTGACATATCGAACAATGTATTTCCAACATTCTACTATAATCTGACAGGAGACGATTCTCGCAATTATCTTTGGCTAAAACTAAGCTTGTATTTTAAGTCTTTCTTATGATGCATTGCATTCTTAATTCCTTGTAGAAATTAGTAGGGAAAATCAATAAAGAAATGGTCAGAATTAAGTGCTCATGTGAGTGAAGCACCATTTCCTGCCATGGTTCAGGTTCTTAGTTAAAAAAAAGATATCAAAAGATTTGATACAGAAACTGGAGAAGAAAGACACAGAGGAGGTACTGGATTTTGCTGCAGGTGAGGAGAGTGTGAAATGTCTGAGAAGAGATGGTCATGGTGATTGATCTCAGCAAAATGGTTTATTGATCTGAGGTGTTAGTCGCGTTTGGATTTCCACAGGTGCAGCTATGACTCAGCCTGAGCACATTTCAGACAAAGACAGACCGTGTTGGACACAGACAGTGACGAACAGCGTTCAGAGTGAAGTGGAGGCAGCAAATAAAAAAAAAGTTAGAGGAGAGAAGGAGTGAAGACAGACGAAAAATAAAATGTCAGACGTTTTAAGCAGAGTATGATAATGAAGGAGATTTAGGAGCAGAGGGTGACAGTTAATGTGCAGGCAGAAGCGAGGTGTCAGGAACGGTGGAAACTGGAGGAGTAACTTGAAGCAAATGAATTTAAAGAAGTGGTAGTGTGAAAAATAAAATATAATGATGAGGTACACTGGGGTGAAATTATATTTGAGAAAATATGCATGGAAGTGAAACGTCCAAAGGAACAAGTGCATGAGAAGATGAAAGTTGGACATGACAGCAGACGGGAATTAGACATCGACTAAGAAGAGGGAGGGCAGGAGGAAGAGGAGGTGGAATAAGAGGAAGAGGAGAGTCCACGTAGCAATCTGATTGCAGGTAGTGGATGTATGTGGTGGCCAGAGTTTAATAGCTGTAGGTATTTTTAACAGTCAGACCCAGCCTCTGGGTGAAACGAGGTGAAGTGATGCAGGGTGATGGATGTGGATACGAATGCTATGGATTGGAAATTTTACAAGATGTAGCTCAGAAATCCTTCAATACTGCTGTGGCTCCAGCACCAGGTGCAGAACAAATGTGCTTGGATTTCATATACGCATGAACAGGCAACATCCCTACATAAAGACCGTTTATCTAGTTACCAAGTATAATAGTTTATAAAGCTAACACAAGCTGCAACTTAATGTATTTCCACACTGACTAACTGAAAATTAATAATTCATACTGTTGTTGTTCAATATGCAGACAGCTGTGCTGCTAAATTTTAAAAGGAATATTCATCAGTGAAACCATCCCACCGGCCTGGGAGAAACCTTAGCTGTGACACAGTACTATTTGTCAGTCCATAATCATGAAAAAAAGTTTGATACACTGGGGTTAAACAAAGTATAAACAAGTGTTCGTTCCAGACGCTTTAGTATAAACGTGAAAGTGTTCGTTCCAGACGCTTTGACCTCCTCCCTGAACAATATTAACAGAAATAAACAGATGGTTTTCTTCAGACTCCACTGTGATACAATAAACATAAACTACTTCATAAAAGGGTTCAAAATAATTGTTCTCCGCTTTACTGATGATTAAAAATCCACAGGAAGAAAGCCGAGTGTTTAAAAGTGAAATTAAACAATCACATATTCTCAGCGTGTTACTCGTTTTCCCTGCAGCTCCGCCTTCACTGTAGAATGACAGTTACTGCTGCCGCCATTTTTAAATCCACAAGGGTTCGCTGTCACTTTTCACTTAAACACAAACACTGCACTGCCAAACATAATGTACAACCCTAAAACAATTCAAATAACGCAGTTCAGCAGTATCGAACGACATGCAACGACTACACTGTAACTGCAATGACTGGTGAAATAGATATAAGCCGCCAAAACTCACCCGATGTTCGGCCAAAGTGTGGAGACCCGTGGACGTAGTGGGACGATTCCCAGCTCAGTAGAGACGAAATACATCATTCTTGACGTAGATTAGAAACGTCAGGGAGATGGAAGAAAAGAGTTAATTCCCAGAATTACATTACACGAATGTGTTGCACAAAACCAAGACAAAGCTAACCCAGCTAACTTACTGCGGTGATTTATTGTCGCCGGCTAGCCTGCTCCTAGCCATGCTAACAGCCATGCTATGATTAACCGTAGTGATCCACCTGTGTTTCCACCGTCAGTCCTGTGAGGAATTAATGTGTTTTATTGCATGCCCATGGTCTTTGTAAATATGCTGCATTATTTTAATCATCCTGCATTAAAATATTAAATGTTTTACGTATATATTACTACATTGCAACAGTCTTTTATATTGATACTTTTTTAATTACTCCAGCATATATGTGTGTGTGTATATATATATATACACATACATATATATACACATATACATATATATACACACAAAATAAAAAAAGACCTGTCATGTCTGCCAGTTTGTCAGACATATACTAAGACACTCTTCCATTTTTGAAATGAGACCAAGCAAAAAAAGATGTAACCACACTCACCACTTCAGTCAGGGTAAATGAGTTGCCTCAACCCAATTAGCGTGCCATTGTGTGGAATCAGGGAGAATTTAATTACACAAGGGTGCTCATTAATCCCTCTGAATCTGTTACCTGAACCACTGATGAGTCTGTTCACTCAGGCACTGACACTTTTTCACCATGTAATTGAGCAGCTCTATGCATCGACCTCAGAGCTAACTCTGGTGAGAGATTAGCTGAAACACAGTGTGGAACTGATGTGAAAAAAGAAACAAAAAAGAAAAAGAAAGAAAGAATAACGCTCCTCCTGATGATGAGTTGTGAAGGGGAAAAGAGGATTCAAACCATTAAATGACCAATAATAAGTAAATATATCACTAATATGTTAAAACGTTTTGCTTTGTGGCTCTGACAAATGAATTAATTATATCTGGCAGAGATTTAAATGGCCATTCAATTTTAGTTACATCATTACGTTTCTCTAACAATTAGACAAAGCGTCTGAATGACAGATAAAAGTACAAACACTGCCACAGGCGTCAGCCATCTGTGCTGCTGAGATTCCAGGAGGTTTATGTTCAGTCAGTGGTGCAGCGTGGTGAGACACAATGCTGCATCATCTCACCTCCAGCCATTATCACGTTAACGTAATCAATGACAGGTAAAAAGGGTTGTCACAGTAAATCCCAGACAGCTGGGCCAACCAGGATGTAAACCTCTGTGCTGTGATGAAACTACTGAAATTAATACATGATCCACATTTCTTACAAACGTTACCCCAGTTTATCCACTGCTACATGATGATGCCAGGAGTCACGTGTCAGAGGACAAACCAACAAAGATATATTTTTTCATAACATTAAGCTAACGTTCCTTAAGTCTTCTTGACTCTTCTAATCATTTATTTAAGTGTTTCAGCTTGCTTTTGTCTTTTCCATTTATTTTTGGAACGTTCACTTGATTCAATGGTGTTTTTAACTGTTTTTGTAAAACAAATTTGCTTCTGTTTTCTTACTGAAAATGCCGCAGGTGCTTTTAGGTTCTGCTTATTACTGCAACTTGAGCTGCAGTAGTTGTTGATTTTGTCTGCTGAAACCACAGCGTTAATTCTTTTTTTTAATGAAAGAGCAATAAAAGATTATTGATTTAATTACTGGGTTAGGTTCGTCTGGAGGTGAATAATTGGATTTTAGTCGGGTTTTTTAAAATTACACTATTAAATGTTGGAGGTGAAGCAGTGACAGTGAGAGTAAGAGCAGGTACAGTATGAGCTGCTGTTGCTGTAAATACCACAGGACAAGATGTGCAGGTGTATAATATGAGATTAGCCTGTTAGCAGTCATCGATGTGTTTAACAAGTAACAGTCTCGTTACATGTTGATGGACTTGAAGGCTGGGCTCCACATGAGAGCTTTGATATTTCTCTGGAGAACCCTGCTCAGCTCGGAGAACAGCACGGCAGGTTGAAGTATTAGAGGTCACCAATTATACCAGCAAATATGACCACCTATATCTCTCTCAGGATGTCCCTGCTCCTCACAGCCTCCAGGCTTCACCCTGCACATTGATTTCCCTATAATTGCTGAGTAGACAACTTGGCTGATAGTAAATCCTGCTGCTGCATTCTCTCACTGTACAGACATTATCAGTACGTCAGGACAAAACAATTAATTTTCTTTACACCTTTGGTAGTTAGGTCATGCAAATAACAAATATTGAATGTCAACATCTATCTATCTATCAATCGGTCCGTCCTTCCAAACTGTTCTTATGTTCGGTTTGTTTATAAATCCTTTAACTGAAATCCCTCGTCAGAACAGAAGCCATCTGGTGATGTACTGGTGGTGTCAGGGGAGCAGGTGTCCCCAGTCAGTGAATCAGTGGTGCGTGTGTTTGTGTGTGTGTGTTATATGGCTTTTCATAGTGCCTCAAAACAAGAGTGCCCTCTTGTGCGCCTTCTGATGCTGCGGCTTTGCATACTGCCTCAAAACAAGAGTGCCCTCTTGTGGTAATTAACGTCCATGCACAGACCAGGGTGTGGTCAGCACACGATGGAACACATGTACAGCCCTGACTTTCAGCATCATCACACCATACACTCGTGTCAGACAGACACGTTTGAGTAAAGAGTAAAGGAGACAGCAGCAGGACATCAGAGTGAGAAATGTGTCAAACGTCTGGTCAACAACTCATAACAAAGCATCACGGAATTCACATCAATCATTGCAAAACAGTTTTTAGAAAAATATTTTTCCTGGTAAATTAACTCAATTAAATATACATATCTATATATATTTGTCCGACCTTCTGTTACAAAGTAAGTAAATGGAACAGAATACAAAGCAAACCTATTATTAAATTTGCTTTTACATTTTCAAATGTGTCACTTATCGTTATGGCTTCTATTGCGTGCGGCACAAGATGGAAGTAATTGGGTGAGTTTCTGATATCACGACCTGATATTTTCTATTCTTATAAATGTGAGGGAGTTCTGATATCACAACCTGATATTTTCTATTCTTATAAATGTAGTTATTGATGTGACAGCCGGGCCAGGCTGTTCGTGAGCCATCATCATCCCTGCACTGTCAACAAATCAGCAGATAAACAGGAAACAGCGAAGCCACAGCAGGTCTCATTACAGCCCAGTAAACAATATTTCCCTGGATGCTTCAGCTTGTGTTCAGGTTCATCAGAGTAGCTTAATGTGATTGAGCTTGGACGTTATGAAGACATGTGATTTCTATTAAAACCAATGGAGTCACGTTTCATTTAATTACTAGGTCAACATTTGTTTGTGTGAGTCTCAGGCTGAGGTACAGTCGTGATGCTGTCAAATGAGTTATGATTAAAACTAATGATGTATGTGTTTTAGGCACACGACGCAGAAACAAACAACAAACTGGTCCACAACACACTGGCAAAGAAAACTCAATAAAATCATACAAAAGGGGAACTCTTTATTACTGAGATCACATATTCATTTAATCCAACGTTTTGGTTGTTTGTCTGAAAAAACAAAACAAAAAACAGAAACGGAGACATGTCTGAAAGACACTGTCAAACTTATGTGAAGTACAGATAAGTAATAAATCTTGGTAATAAAACATAAAAACAGAAAAGACGATGCTTTCAGAAGACGTGAGAAATAAATACTGTAGTATTTGCTGTGCTTTTATACAAACAACACTGTTTGATGTATAGGAGGAGGTTGAAATGAAATGTCTCCTACAGCGAGGAGACAAGTTGGTCCTTGGTCTGGAATAATCTGTCTATGACTTTGAAGCTAAAGAAGACAAAAGAAGAAGAGAAAAACGTATTTACACCGAGAGAAAAGATAGATGACAGAATAAAATTAAAATTTAACCTGATGCATGGCACAAAAATCTTACAGTAGAATAAAAAATATTGTCACCTGTTTTATTGTACATTTAACATTTTGGAAAATAACATCTTGTGGTCAGCATTGGTACTGCACGAGTAACATATATATATATATATATATACACATAGCTATATATATATAGCTCAAAAAAGGTTGGGAAACTGCTGTATGCATTCTGCTTTAAACAAGAATAATAATCTCACCACTAGATGTTGCTAAGTGACACATGGTGCAACGTTAATTAAAAAAAACACATTAGTCTGAAAGATATTAGTGAATGTTCTGAGCATCTGGCTGCAGAGAACGCTTATATCCTGCTGCGTGCGTTCACTGCAGGGTGACATGTGATTATTCAAAATGTATTAAATACATCAACAGCTGCGCGACTATGTAGTAAAGACCGAGCCGATACTGTTTGTGTCCCGGGTCGACAGAGTGACACTGTGTAGGTCGGAGGAATCTTAACCTTCTCTGTACTAGCAGGTATTTGGTTTAATGCACGTCAACAGAAATATTATAAATATTCATACAGAGAGAGCCTCATGGCCAGTCATGTGATTAGTGTGGCAGCGTCACGGTCCAGTTGTGACTGATAGCTGGCCGACAAGGAGCCCGTTTCACTGCTGTCTACGTTTGTTTGGATTTCACTGAGGTACATTCACACCCAGACAGCGGCTGCTGTAATTTGTCTGGCAGCTGGCCAAAAAACACTGCACTCTCACGGGACCGACCCGAGCCAAACTTGGCAGAAAAGGAGTTTGTTATCTGAGGCAGCTGACCAATAAGGAACCAAGGTGGCATTGTGACGAGGAGAGTGACAGCTGAGTGAGTGTGTGTTTGTGTGTGTGTCTACTAACATTCACGCACGTGTGTTTACATGGTGCGATGCACAGACTTAATTAATTTCTCAGAGACTAAACACAAACCTAAACCACTGACCCTAAAATCATTTTTCACGTCAACATGTTGGTTCCAATTAGCCGGTATTTAGTCAGTAATTTGTCTCCAAAGACACACACAGACACGCTCTTCAACATCTGTGAGGACCCTAATGGTGTACTTCACCCCTGTCACACTGTTACCTCTGATTGGTAAGAACCAACACTTCAACATTATATGACATCAAATCCCAAAGCTCAGTGCACTGGCTCCAATGAAGCTGAAGAGTCTTGTAACTTTAACACTACCGTAGATCCACGACTGACTCATGACTAAAGATCTGTAAAGAACGACAGTTCTTGACCAAGTGTGATGTCGTGACTGACTCACCTCAGAGGCCCAAACACAGCCTCAGTTCCTCCAGAGTCAGGCCTCGGTCTCCGTCCCTGTCACAGTACTGAGCGAACTTCTTTGCACATCGCCGCGGTTTCAGCTTCCGCCGGAGAAACTGACGCAGAGGTCGAGCCTCACGTTCACTCAGCACCCCGCTGGAGTCCACGTCCAGCTGACCAAAATGCCACTGCAACACTTCCTGTGGGTTTGAAGACTGGACGGCCTCTACAGACGTTGATGGAGAAACGCTGAGTGTTGAGGAAGAGGGGGAGGAGGAGGAAGATGCAACAGGTGTTGAGGAGGAAGAATTGGAAATGACCCTGGGAGAAAACAAGAAGACAAAAGTTTAGGTTATTTATTGTTGTTGTTGTTGTTATTTCTGTGAAGCCTACATTTGACATATTCCAGTACATTTCATCTTCCTAATTAGTTTATATATTTAAAAAATAACATGGTGGGTTGAGAGGATCTGATGTCGACCCCAGGCAGCAGCAGGTGACAGACCTGTAAGACGACTGAGGCAGAGTGTTCCTAAAGGTTTGGCAGCTGTCAATCCTTCATCGTTGTTGTTTCTTTTTTCTAGAATTTTTAATATGGAAAATTGTCCATGCTGTTGGCTCCAACTATCTACATGTCATGCATTCATTTACAATATTTAGACTTACTGGTAAAGATTCAAACTCCCAGAATGCTTTGCTTCCAGTTGCAAGGCTCTGAGCAAACTTTGTAAGAACTGCTCCTTACGAGGGCCAGGACAACCTGTGAACCAATCAAAACATTTATTACATTAACAATATAAAATCTGTTTCTTAGTTATATACCAATATATAGTTTACATGGGACGTTATCTTAAAAATTAAAAATTCATGTTGGAATCACAGTACTGTACCGTAATGAAGAAAGTTTATTCGTCAGACTGACAACTGACACTGGAGTTATCAGGACATATGGTCTAAGCTTTGATTGACAGGCAGCAGAGGATTGTCAGGGAGGTGTCTATCAGGAGTCATCCATGTTGGCACTGGTGCTGAACACAGAACTGGAACTCCCTGTAGCTTCAGTCTATATGCAACCCTACAGTACGTGTTGCCCTGGGAGGGGGGGGGAACCAGTGGGAGGTGTCTCTCACCTATAGTTACTTTGGATTGGCTTCAGCTCCCACATATTCAAAATGAGACGGACAAACTGTGTTGAAGTTGAGTTTCTAACGGTTTAAAGATGTCTGATAATATTTCAGATTTACCAGGCAGAGGTTTTTCACTGAGATTCCTGTCAGGTCGGCCTGGATCACCTTCTACTCCAGAGCAGTCTGGGATACTATTTCTGCACAGACACGATAAACAACAACATTTTTGAGCAAAAACGAACACAGAAAAATGTTGAAGAAAATGGTGCAAAAAGTAAATACTCAGCCCATATAATACATGGTAATTGCAAAATAAAATTGTTAGGAATGTCCGATAATATCGGCATTAATATTAGCATATTATGTAATAGCTGTAAGAATCATTATCGGTTTTTCCTCCGATAATGAAAACCTGTTCCGCCAAATGATATGGGCCTAAAAATAATTTTGGGGATGAACAGCTGTATGTTAAAGTGAAAGTCACTAGATGGCAGCATTGTAGCTCATTTAATTAATCTCATACTCATACAGTGGTTTGTACAGATAAATAAATAAATATTACCAGGCCTACATCGGTATCTGTTGATATCAAAATCAGAAATTACTGTTGATATCAAAATTGGAAATTAAGTGTTAGGACAATATCGGCATATCGGATATCGGCAAAAAAGTTAATATGGGGGATCCTTAATTTAAGTCATTGTCTGTTTGTGTCAATCAAATCTGAACACAATAATGAACAACAAATTCAGTATAAAAGTTAATAAGAATATAATGCAGACAAGAGAAAAGGAGAGTTAGATAAAGCAAGCTAACACACACACAAACACACACACACACACACAAACACAGAGTGGAAGCCAAACACTTAATAACATCATAAGGCCACAGGGGGATTTTCTTCACACCACTGATCCGGAGAGAACATGACATGAAAACATCCCAGACTGTCCTCTGAGGAGCCAGTCAGCAGCCGAGCATCAACAAGGCTGATGAAACCTCTGGAGAATAAGAGCTGGACTTTTATGTTCTCTCCTAGTCCCCGGGGAACAGACACAGGAGCTGTTCTAAAATTGGATAATAGGAAATGAAATGCCTTAATGAAGATTTAGATTTAAAGGGAAAATGAAAGTAGGGGATTATACAGATGGGAAAAAAAAAACAACAACAACAACATACAGAACAAGCTGAAGAAGGTCAGGAAGAACGGAGACATTGAGACATTACCTGGTGGAGGTGCCAGACAGTGGCCTGCCGCTGTCCACCCTCACACACCAGCAGTAGCCTGTGGCTGTGTGACACTGCACAGGGTTGTAAAAGCCGTCTGCAGTGCATTCTGGGATGAAACGCTCGTCCTGCCAGACTGAGAGAATCTGAGAGAGCAGTGACGCTCTCTCCCGCTCACACGTCTGAGGACTGTCTGACACACACACACACACCAGCATTAGCCTTTGTCACATTATACTGTATATGCAGTATCACTTCACCCAGTACTCTGTTCACTTGACATGAAGTCTTCAGCCGTTCTTACCTGTGGGTTTTCTGACTGAGTTCATCAGGATGGTCACCCAGATGGGAGGGGCTGTGAGCTCTGGACAACAGAACGTGAACGTTAGACAGGCAGAAAGTAACAGAATAAAAGGGTTTACTAAATTCTACAGTTTTGACTCAGACTGTTATGAATGACATTAAAGTCTTCTTTAATGTTACGTGTCTTCAGTTTCAACATATTTCAATACATTCTGCCTCAACTAACATCATATATCCGGAAATAACTGTTTTCTAATACGTACAATCAAATGTTTTATATATTTATATATTGATATGTTTTAATCAGTCAAACATAACCTGATACATCGTTTATTTGTAAGGCTTGCTATGAAAGTAAACATTAAATATTCCTGGATGTCTAAATTCTTAACTTCTCAGATCTGCCGATTGGCTGGTTAATGTAACTAATCATCTCTTCCTCGTTCATCTTGGAACTATCGCTACCTTCTTGAAGCTAACTCGGGGAAACCTTTGATCTTTTGAGGAATCCTTTAATCCAGACAAAATGTGCTTCACACAATAAAAATAGAGGAAAAAAAAACAAGTGAAAAAGGACAAAATAATCACGACTTTCTTTTCTACTTCTGCAGAAGGGAAAAAAGTGAAAAAGGACAAAATGATCACGACTTTCTTTTCTACTTCTGCAGAAACTGACAGAATGAGGTGGTGTTGTTGGTGACCAGAGGCTGAGGAAACATGGCAGGTTTGGAGGCTTTGTTTACCTGCTCTCGAGACAGCATCTCTTGCCCTCATGACGCCATGGTGTGCTTTGTTCACTGGGCGATAACTAAAAGTGGATTCCAGTGTGTGGGATACGGAGACGAGCCCAGCAGCACGGACAAGAAATCAGACCTGCTGCCTCCTGACTGGAGCAGTAACAAAGAGCTGTACTGCCTGAGATATCAGGCCCGCGGCGGAGACCAACAACTGCTGCTCAAAGCCGTCGCCATCGACTCCGCCTTAATCTTCAACCTGATGAACCTCAGCACCCATCAGCTGTCAGACCTGACAGCTGACGTCAACCAGCATGTCAACGCTGACCAGCTGCACGTTTTTGACAACGTTTACAAAGATGTAAGCAGTTTGTCGACGGAGGTAGAAACTCAGCTGCTGCTAATTCACAGCACACCTACAGGTCAGAGGTGGGAGTGCAGGAGTCAGAGGGAGGGCAGAGGGAGGCAGAAGAGGAACAGAGCCGACAGCTACCCTCCCACTAACCCCAGCAGGCATCCTCACCCGTCTGCTCCGTTCGCTGCAGGAGGAGCTGACCTGGATCCATTAGGGTCTCGTGGAGAAAGTGGAATGATAGTTGACCCACGGAGGTCAAGACAGCCCAGCTTTGGTTTTGATCCATCCAGTGGAGTACCAGACAATCTGCCCCCCGGAGCAGTTCCCCCCGGAGCTCGATTTGACCCATTTGGACCCTTTGGACGACACAGACTAGGCCCAGACCCAGACCACCTGCCTCCCCCTGACTATGATGACATGCAAATGTAGCTAACAGCAGGTGGCCCCGCAGCTGCACTAATAAAATAATAACTCCAGACCACTGCACAATTTTATCAACATACTGTATATATGTTGATAGTTTGCAACTATTTTATTCAAATCAATTTTGATTTAGTCACCTGGAGGTTTCCTAGGGTTCGCTGTAGGCTCGGTCTCATCATCTTCATCTGGAAAAAGAAAAACAATTGTTTTATCATCAAAATCACTTTAGAAATAAAAGAAAAGTTGTTTTTTTTAAATAGTAGAAACTTTTTTTTAGTAGAAACTTGTTTTCACCTTTAATTGGCATCTCAAATTTGGCAACATGATCTGTTAGGGAAATTAATGATTAATCAATGAGGTCATCATAGTGACAGGATTCAATATTTGTGTGTTTTTACTGATGATTAAAACGCTGTCAAAGGTCTAAAGGTCGGACCTGTGCAGCTGGGGACCTCATGAAGAACTGACGTCCCACTGAGAGGTTTGCCATCTGGTGTGGAACACCAACAGTAGCCAGTCTGGTTGTGGCACTGCACTGGAAGGAAGTGACCGTCTGGATGGCACTCTGGCACAAACATGGCAACTGAAGGACTAATGTGGCTGCTGCCCCTGCGGGCGTTGGCCTCCAGGGCCTGAGCCCGGGCCTGCTGGCACTTGGACTGACTTGGATCTGAAACAGGAGAACATTAACAACTGTAAAACTGTTCTCACTGTGAGAAGCCATATTGTTCTTACTAGTACTAGTAAGACTCTGTGAACTATTTATAAAATTCACAAACCGAACTATTTACTACTGTGTGAACTATTTATAAAATTCACAAACCTCCAAACAGTTACTTAAACACCACAGAGTGGTGCTGTTTCTGTGTGTGTGTGTGTGTGTGTGTGTGTGTGTACCTGAGCAGTGGGCTCTTGGAGCCAGACGCAGATGTGTGTTAATGCACTGAGCTCTCTGGAAGGCACACATCGATTTGTACATCCTGCCGTTGTTGCCACACACAGCTCTGTGGCGCCCCCCATGGCAGTCCAGGACACAGCCTCTTGGCCAAATGTTCTCTGTGATCAAAAAGGGCTGCAAAAACAAAAAAATGTACAAATATGAAACTTTTTTTTATACCCTTAGAATCTCTATTGACAACATCTCAAGTTTTATCCAAAATTTTTAACATTATTAAAATCTATTATAAAATAGAGCTTTATCTACAAGTTTTATCCAAATTTTTTAACATTATTAAAATCTATTATAATGTTGAAGTTGTAAAGGAGAAACACAGTAAGAGGCCTGACCATCTGAAACAGTCCTGAGGGGCAGAAGATGAAATTAAAGATTAAAAAATGACACCTAGACCAGACATCAGCAAACTGCAGACCAGTTTTCAACTCGACCTGTCAAACTCAAATAATACTATTTTACTATGTTCCTTTAAGTTGCATTAATCGTCTTTTCAGTTAAACCACTAGATGGCGCACTCCAGACGTATTCTACCTTTGCCACAGTTTAGCCAACTGAAGTCTACATTTCTTGTGTTGTGTAAGTTAAGTACTGCCACAAACATGTCAAGGTATCTGAACTGAGGCAGAGAAAAATGGCAAAAAAAAAAAATGTGTTTGCTCCAAATGAGTTAAAGAGCAGTTTAGTGGTTCATTACACTCAACAGTAGATTTTGTTGGGCAGCACCCAAACATACCAACGCTACCAAACACAGCAGCTCAGTGGAGACATGGAGGAAAATATTGTGGTTGGAAGAAAGAAATTCCACCCTGCTCTGAAACCATCATTTATGAAGTATTGACTTACTGTAAACCCTACACTTGTCACAAATTATTTTTTTTAAAAAGTACTTCACCTGCTGCTGTAGTATAAAATATGTTTCTACAGTTAACACCAGGTTGAGTCCAAAAACATTAATAAGAGTTCACTGACTACTACAACATGAAATATTATGTATAATATAAAAAACCCACTGTGGTTGGATGACATAAGTGTTGAGACAGTTTGAAATAAAAATGATTTGTTTGATTTGGAAATATACTGTGGGATTTATTGGACAGTTGAACTGACAAAGAACTGTTTTCTATGTGTTGATGAACAACATGTTCTTTTTTTTTTTTGTTAATTTTAGAGTCAAGTCTATTTATAGGCATCTTGGAATTTTGCTGCGTTCCTCAGTTAACGATAACTGAAAACAGAACATCTAACAAATGTGTGCTGCAGCTTCAAACTTTATATTGAACTCCAGCAGCAGATAACTGTCCATCAGCTCAAAAGAAGATTCCTCAGTAAAAGACAGCGAGGAATGTCGGCTCGTCACCAACTTCAGTGAAATAATACAGTGAAGAACTCTGCATTAAGGCCGAGTGCAGGAAAACATGATGACATTGGAGCTTTGTTGTATGGAAATCAGCCAAGTCCTGGAACAACTTCTTTGTTCACAATAAAAACATATTGTGAAATTTCCACTTTTTAGGTTGTTACTTTATTGGCAAACAAAAAAAAAAGATTCATGTTGCCAAGATCATTTGCATGTTCTGCCAACGCAAAGGTTTTAACATAAATTTTAAGGAGATACGCTCCCATCAAAACAACATGTGGACTCAATAAGTCGTCAGCGACGGCAGCCTCAGCCTCATTCTGCACAAATCACAAAAGTGTGTCTGTGTTGATAGAGTGACTACCTGCTGTGGAGCAGCTCTAGTCATGTAAAAATGGAACTATGATGGTCACCATCACCATAAGAGCTAAGAACAGGTGAAGTTAAACAAACACACGTCAATGATCCAAATTCAAAACCTTCAGCATCACTAATGTTTCCAGAATATACATTGGATTTTTTTCACTCCAAATACGAGCAGCTCCTCACACACACACAAACACACACATATGAGCAGCTCCTCACACACACAAACACACACATACAGAAACAGAGTTTAAAACTTGTTCCACCTTCTCACTCCCCGTCAGTGCCTCCTTGTCCCCTGCCACCGTCGTAGTGTGACACAGACACACTTGCAGACGACTTGTAGTTTGCAAATTCTGTAGATTTATGTGTAGAACAGCTGGTCAGGTGTTATAGTGTGTGAAAAAATACTCTAGAACAGTGGTGTCCAATAAGATTGGGATTACAGGTACATCATGAGCATTTAGAATTCAAATATATATATGTATATAATTTAACAAAAAAATCTAAAACATCATCAAATCTTTAAACAAAGGGTTTAAACCTGACATACTGAGTGTCTGTGTAAGGACTTTATGACATTACAATGGGACGTTGTGATGATGTCACTACATTTCCATCATATCATTAATGTAAAACGCATTAAGACTTCTTTGGACCTTCTTTTAGTCGACTTCCATTTTTAAATTTTTTTCCTTTCATACAGATATTTTTAAATGAAAGGATGGGGGAGGAAGTGGAACCGTGCAGGAAGAACAGGAAGAACAAAGCTCCAGTCCAAGTAAAGCAGAAGAGAACGTCTGGCCAAACCTTTCTCCAACCGCACGGTCAGACAAACAGCTGACACAGAAGAAAAAGTGGGACTTGTTCAGATGAATATCTTCTCCTCTCATCACGCTCCAGATTGCATCAAGGTAAAATAACAAATCAGAGTCAAGTAAATCATGAGAAGAGACACGGAAAAAAGGACAAAAGGCAAAGGAGGGAAGCGATGAAGAACGGAATCTGGAAATCAGAGCTAAGTGGAGATTGGCTGAAGAAGTGAAAGTGAAGAGAAAGGTAGGGACAGAAAAAAGTCTGTGGATATTTGATGTAAAAACAGTGGAAGGAAATTTAAATAGACGGGAAAAGAAGAAGAAATGGAAAAATATGTGCAGATGAAATCAAGGATAAATACTAAAATCAGGCAGGGTGAGACAGAGGGGAGACGGAGAGTGACAGGCAAAGGATGTAAGAAAGGTGAATGGACAATGCAGTTGATGTCTGGGTGGAGTGAAGAAGGAAAACAAGAGCGAGGTCGAAGGAATGAAGGCAGCGGTGGAGGAGGGCAGCGGTCCAGGTGCAAAGTGCCGGGCAGACGGGATTTCCTGTCTGTCAGGTAGAAACTGCAGCAACTACAATGTCCTCAGTGTTCAAACAATTAGCACCAGTGTTTTTGGCCTTGTAAAAACCTCGGCCATAAGTGTGCGAGCGTGAAGGAGGGGCGCAGGAATCAGGCTCGGAGCGGAGAAAGCCAGAACAAGTTTCTACTGTCTCCTCTGGAACCTCACACCTCCGAGATACAGACGACCGACCGAGCGCTGCAGAGAAACAGACTCATCTCCAAGGTCCAGCAGAACAGACACAGTAAAGACACAGACAGAGTTGGCTGTTGGCCGTCAGTGAAGCAAAAAGAAAGGCAATCAAACAGCTTCACCAGCCAATGGGAAAACAGAGGAACTCAAACTAACTGATAACATCAGTATCAGCGTTCTCCTGAGCAGCTTTTATTTCATAATATTCAACTAAAACAACTTCTTTTATGATCTTTTCTCCAAGTAGCCACACAGACACCAGGCCTCTGTACATATTATTATATATTATTGTATAATTATACAATATTATATAATACAGATTACGTTAGAAGCAGCATTACTCTGCAGTAATTCAGTCTTAATCATGCAACTTTGTACAGTGTGTAGTCTGATGCTGCCCTGATGCCTGTGTTGGTGGGTTTTACCATTTGTCAAACAGGAGTTCATGGAAACATGTTCACACACACACAGACACTTTTCAGAGTTTACAAGCATGTTCAGTTACTGTGAGGCTGTTAGAGCGACACAGAAACACACACTTCTCCATCTGCACCTCTGGAAGTACTCACTGGGACAATGGAACTAATTATTTTCAGTCCCTGATCCCAGTCCAGCTCCACAGCATCAGCCGACCATGTCTACCTAACATATGGACAACAAACACTCAAGTATCACATCACATTAGTAATATTCACATTCACATAGTTACTGTCCGCTCCATACACATACCTGATTCTACAACAACATAGAAGTACCAGTATGCGGCCCATTTTGATGTGTTGTTTCTCATGATTTTTCTCATCTTTAGTCTATTGTTTTACTCCAAAACAACAAATATTTTTCTTGTAATAATGTGAAAAAAACCACGACCTGAATGACAGTTTACTCAGAGAATGGAGGCGTGTTCACTCCTACTGTATGTGTCTCTGCAGTGTGGTACTACTTCATACAGTTCAGTGTACGTAGTTCCTTCATACTGTGTCACAGACTGCTTCACTGCTGACATGAAGTACCAATAAGTTGTGTCACAGTTTCACTGCTGACATGAAGTACCAATAAGGACCAAGAACATTCCTCCTCCTTCCTCAGCAACTCTCCACAACCTCAGCCAAAAACACTCTGTGTTCTAGACTTCACCTGCTGGACTGGTGCCTGCTGACAGGAGCTTCAGTCCACCAAAGACCTGGACTCCAAAATCAAACTAAATCAGCTTCTGTCCAAAGGCAATCAGTGAGTTCAACACACAAAACCACCACAAACACACACTGATCAGCTGACACGTGTGATGCTGCCAGTCGGTGTGTGAAATTCTTCATTAGGGTTCACCTCGGTAACATTTGGTTCTCAGACAGGCAGCTCCTGTGTTCTGACGCTCCGACATTTCAGGGATTTTTATATATATATAAAAACCGAAGTCTTGATGTCTATCACCTTGACATTTATATACATCTAATATTTCCAATAATTCTGTTGCCACCTGAATGTTTGTTGGTTCTGCAGGGACTTGGGGATATTTCACATTTCATTACACCGGCTTTGACAAATATTACAGTCAGTGATGTCTGACCGTTACACACACATACACACACCTGGCTGTTTTCCCCCCTGAGTGGCAAGTTAAACATTTCACTTGGCAGCTGTGTGTGTGTGTGTGTGTGTTTTATCTACTGTAGCTGGTGTTACCCCAGTATCCTCCAGAGAAACACATTCTTACTCACTCACTCATTTGCCGCATCAGTTGAGACAACTTTCAAATAAAACATGAGATTTTTTTTTTTATCCTGAGGGACAATAATTTCTTTTCCAGTGTTGAGCCTGAGGCTGTAAACACTGTTGGTTTAACATTTACTGAACCAATACGGGTCAAAGTTACCATGACCTAAACATTTGAAGTCACGTCTCCCCGAAGTGACCCCTCAGGTCACAGGCTGGTCCTGTCGCAGCCCGTGTCCTTTATATTGAGAACAATGACATTTGGCTAAAACCAAAACTTTACCAACTTTTCAAGGCGATGATGGAGAAAGAGGCGACACTGCTTCATCTCAGTCGTGAGGCAAACAAGACAAACATCAACCACAACTCTCATCCTGACCAATTTGGTGAGTTCTCATTGGACCTGAGCTGAGAGCTCGACCAATCCTGCGTCTGTCCCACCAACATTCAGCCTAAGTCTGTGTAAATGTTTCTAAGGCCTGAGCTGAAGAGAAAACTGTGGAGCCCCAGACCTGACTTTGGAAAAAAGTAATTTAATCCCCGACCACAAAATAGGTATGGTGTGTAGAAGGACTGAAGGTCAACCACTAGGAGACACAATGTTCCTCTGTCAGTGCAGCGGTGAAGCCACTGGATCTTGAACAGGAGACGGAGGCAAGTGTGTTTTTACGCTTAGTTTCATTTGACGTTTGTCACAAAAAATAAAATAAAAGTCCATATTGACAAACTATCAACCTAACACAAACACAATTGTAAATCAAAATGTTGTAAAGCTAACTAAAAAAAAAAAAACTTATGGAAATCCCAAGCCTTCTGATCTGATCATGACTGCAGGTGTTTCCATCAGATAATTATTTCTGATAGAATCCTGGCAGAGATAACAACCTGAGGCTTTGCCTTGGCAACGGTCTAGACAAGGACCAATCAAACGTTCTTTGAATTATAAAAAAAGAAAAAAAAAATTCAGAACAGGTCAGAACCTGTCGCAATGCTACAAAGATTTTAACAGGTTCTCAAAATTTAGATTCCTTTTCGGTTTCTAAATTGTTCATTTTTAGGGGTCAAAAAAGTAAATAAAATAAAATGGATGACATATATTCACACACGTATATATCGAAACAATATATATATATGAAAACAAAATGGCTGTCTTTATCTGCTGATGTAAAATAATTCTTTTGTATTTTTATGAGTTTTTAAGCATAAATAAACATTGACTTTCACACAAAATTAATTTAACTTGAACTCTTTAGGTCACAGCAGACAACAGCCGTGATTAAACGTGGTTACTGGTAAGACTGGGTTCTGAGTCGAGGTTCTTACCGATGTTCTGTCAGACTGAACCGAACCACAGAGCAGCAGCAGCAGCGCCAGGCAGGTGAAGGTGAGCGCGAGCATCGTGCGTTGGAACGTTTGTGTTAAGCTAGCACTTCTGTAAAGGGAGCTAATAGAGGAGAGCCCTCGACTCCGCGTCTCATCAGGGTTCTTCAGTCACCTCTTCACTTCTCACCGCCGTTCTCTGTTCGTCTAAAGCCGTTCCACACTCGTCTTGTGAGCTACACGCGCGCGTCACAGCCTTGAGCCTCAGTTCTGCCCCTTTCCGGTGCGCGCGTGCACAACCGGAGTCGAAGAAGTCAAATTAAAACTTTATCAACTTGGTTTTGCAACTGCAACAGAATCAGGATGATGATTAGTTTGATCACAAACACACTGCTTTGCTAAACAGTTTAGCTTCACTTGGCGTAAATCGTCTAATCAAAATGTAATGTTCATTTTTTTAAAATAAAACTTTGAAATTTGAAACGTTGAAAGTAGTAAATTCAACTGAGATTTATATGAAGAAATATACAAGGCTAAGCTAACGTTTATAGCATTTTTTAAAAACAGCACTCTACAGAAAATTAAACATGCTCTGTGCATTTGAATTACAACAAAGTACTTAAAATATATTTCTGTTCTTCAATATACATTTAAATGTGGTGACTAGTGGTGAGGCTTCTTAAAAATTCTATATCATACTATTCACTACGGAAATAAAAACTTTTACTGAAGTCAAGTGTGATACCGATCTTGGCCACTTGGGGGTGCTGTTGCTTCACCACTTCAACTCCTTTGTTTTAAAAAAATCATAACGAAAAACTTTGAATATTTATAAATATTTCATAAACATTGGTGAATATTTAATGAAGCTAACATTTATATGATCACAACATTTTAATCCACACTTAAAGACACAAAAAACAGACATGACGCAACAGTGTAATTTTGTAAAGAAACTTTTATGTGTGCTTTGTGAAACTCACTTATCATTAGAGACAGAATGTGTTGCAGTTTCCAGTACAGCAGATAAGGTTTGATATTAAAGAGTACAAAAAGGAAAATCACAACTCCAGAGTTCACGTCTCTCCAACCTCACGAGGGGGGGAAAAAAAAACAAAGAAATAGTAAGAAAAAAAATAATTTGGTCCATGTCTTTGTCCGTTTTTCCCGTTTGTCTGTCTGTGTGTCTGTCCCTCTGCCTTTCCACTCTACCCACAGACAGCTAACAAACACTGGAGAAATCAGTCCTGTTGAAATAACACAGGGAACCATCAGCCTGCTTGATGCTCACATCATTCTTCAGGACTCAATTGCTATTGAACAAATCATGATTGCATAGATTTTTTTTTTACACAACAATTTCCTTTTTTTTTTTTTTTTTCAATTTTCATACAATGGAATGTTTACATAAAGACTCCTCCCTGATCTTTGCTTGTCAGTTCTTCCTTATTTTCGTTTCGATCTCCTCAGACAGAAATAAGACTGAGGTGAGATTGGGAAGAAGTGGGTGAGTGAGAAAGGGAGATAAGAGAGAGTAGTTTGTTTGTTTGTTTGTTTTTCCAAATACATCATCAGGAGTGCCCCTCGTTATGTACTAGTGGTGAAGAAAAAGAGAAGTCGTCCAAGAAGAGCCGTCACCAGATCAATCAATCACACCTATGGTAAAGTATGGATTCTAAAAGTGGACCGACAATGACAACAACAATCATGATCGTAGAAATATTTACTTTTGCATTTAAATAAGCACCTGATGCCCACCGCTGCAGCAAAGTCGTTTCACAGAATAGTACTGGGGTGATAACTACGATACTGTCTGTCAAAGGATGAACACAGAAAGGCCTTGCGCCTCCGATAAAGTTCTCCTTTGATTAAAATAACAAAAAAAAAATAAAAACTCAAACCTATCCACTGGTGAAACTGCTCTGTGTCATTTGTTCTTAAATGTCTTTGTTTTTTCATTTAAACTGTGATTTCCTCCATCTTTCTTTGATTAAATGCCATTGATACCTTTGATCACTTCTGTGACAACTGAGACTGTGTCATTCCTCGCACTGGAAAAATAAGTATGTACAGCGCTGAACACCCTCCCTCCCCAAATGAGACCCCACCCACCCCATCAGGTCAACATCATTCCCACCCCAACCCCATTAGCCACCCGCTGCTGAAAAAAGAAGAAAGAAATAAACACAGACAGGAGGAGGTTAAACAGGTCACCTTGTCCAGCAACATGGGAATTATGGGTAAATATTTGATTTTCATCTGTGGTTGGTCGGCCCAACCCCCTGCCCCATAGCATATATCTTTCTAGAATCTAATACACAAAACTGGCCAATCACCACACCAGACCCCACACCGCTCTGTTCTCCTCCTAATGCCCTGGCCCCTCCCCTGGCAAGAAGAAAAAATAAATTGTAATAAAATTAACAAAAATTAGCATAAGTATCAGATTAATATTTAACTCCGGCCCCCTTTCCTTATCCCACCCCTGTTGACCCCCAAAAAGGCAGAGAGGGTGAAGCTAAGGAGCCAAAATGACGGAGCAGCTGCTCGTCTCACAGCTGCGCCTGGATTCATCCGTTCATACAAAGCTTTTTCCAGAATTCTCATTTCTGTCAACGTGTTAATAATAAAGTGGAGCTGGAAAACATTCAACAGAGGCCAAACCTAACTACCTATCAATCAACAAGCTCGGATATTTTCTAAACCGACACACAGGGGCACCTCACAAACGCCACTCAAACTCCTGCTCACACCTGATTTCCAGAACCTTCTCCACATGCAGAAAAACTCTCCGTATTTTTTCCAACTTCACCCCCACCCTCCCCCCACCCCCCATCCAGCTCTCCTCCTCGTCGTCACTCTACAAGTCACTCTCTCCATACAGGGCGGTGGAGAAGGACATGTAGTCGAGGGCGCCGGGGGCAGCATCGGGCCCTGTGTAGGGCGCCATGCGGGCGATGCAGTACTCCGCCTGGTCTGGAGGGAGCTCCCTCCTGAGTTCCTCAGCTGTGATGTAGTTCTGACAGACAAACGGAGAGAAGGGTTCATGTCCCTGTTCACTGTGACATTAAATGGACTGTCCCTGCTCGGGAATTTCCCTCCATACTGAGAACACTCACCTTATCACCAGCCAGGATCTTGAACGAGGCGATGACCTGGTCGGCGGTGTCTGTGTCTGTCGTTTCAGTGGACATGAAGTCAATGAAGGCCTGGAAGGTGACGGCGCCACTAGCATTGGGATCCACGATGCCCATGATGCGAGCGAACTCAGCATCACCCTGGCAGAAGGAAAAACCAAAACAAAACAGGTTAACCCAGAAAAGACGGGTGCAGTCGGATATAAAGACAGACACGGACAGATGTTAACACATTTGAAGGAACGTCACCGGAGAGAGTGAGGTGGTGACACCGTTCCTGATATTTCACACAGATACGGTGTGTGGTTAAAACAAAGGCATTACAGACTGACTGTTGACAAAGAAGACTGACAAAACAACAACAACAACAACAAAGATATGACAAATGAAGACGTTCAGCAGCAGGAAGATGAGGGAGACAGGGTTTCTGCAGGTCCATCATCCAGTGTCACAGTTAGATATTTAAGGTTAGATTTGACATCTCTCAGTCCAGAAGTTTGTTTTAGCCATAAAAGCTTCAGAAGGGATGGAGCGACACCTGGACCTGCAGAAACCAGGTGAAAGAGTGACGACGACGACGATGACAGCAGCAGTACCAGGCTGGTTCCTGTAGAAATGAGTAGAGCCCGGAAATCTTCTGAGACCATCTGTCCTGATCGCTTCTGTGGGCCGTCACATTCACAGGCCGGAGATAAATGAATGGGTGAGGAAAGTGAAGAGTGACAGAAAAGGAGGAGGAGGAAAGAGAGGAAATGTAACACACAGAAGGAAAAAATATAGAAAGAAAATTGAATGAAGTAAGAAGTGTATGTGTGGGAGGATGAAAAAGAAAAAAAAAGATTAAAAAAAACACAAACAGTTAACAGAGAAAGTTACAGAGAAAAAACAAAAACCCCATAAGGTGTGTATGTGTGTGAGAGAGAGACAGAAAGAGAGATAATGAGTGAGCGCGGCATGAAGCAACAGTGACCCCCAGTGGACAAGCAGAGACGTTACATCTTCCGGCGTTTATGGCGATGATAATCCTGGCCTGAACAGAACAAGTCATAAAGAGCATCAGAGCAGGAGAGCAAACTGATCTCTGACCAGTTCTGACTGATTGAAGAAACCAATTAAATATAATTTAGTGTAAAAACACAGTTTTTACAGGTTTTTGTGGCAGAATAAAAACCTTTTTTAATACAGACTTTGACCAGTACTGAAGTCTGTTCTCCTGCTCAGAGAAGGTTTTTGTGGCAGAATAAAAACCTTATCTGTGTTTTTAATACATGGTCTCTACCTCAGGAGACTTTGACCGGTACTGAAGTCTGTTCTCCTGCTCAGAGGCTGAGCTAACATGGGCTCGCCGCCCCTCGTCTCTCCTCCTGGAGCTCCTACCTGCTTGTTGTTCTCCACATCATAGCCCAGACTGATCAAACAGGCCTTGAATTCCTCGGCCATCAGCGACCCAGTGTGGTCCTGAGGTCGGCCAATGACAGAGCACCACATCATGGGGATTACACAATCGTAACACAGGATGTGACGGTGGATGGTGACCGTGCCATTCCACAGCATGCAGTAGGGATATGAGGTGGAGGATGAGGGGACAGACAGAGGGACATGGAGACATTCATGGATGTTTAGACAAGGTCAGTATACAGAACATTGCACTCACCATGCAGCAGTGATGGACAGTGAAGGCAACACAGTTATTTCTACATAGTTGTCCCCATCACATCATTTATCAACTCTAAAAACCATATCTGACAAATACCACAGTACTGTAGTGAAACACAGTGTATCACAAACATACAGTTAATACACTGTAGGTTTTTCAACTGACGTGGACACAGATGTTACTGAATAAATAAAATAAATAATATAATAATACAACAATATATTAATATATTAAAACCTCAATAAACCAGTCAGGTTGTAGATGTTTATGTACATTTATATACAATACCTGATGATACTGATTTTTTAACAGATTATCTAGTGAGAAATAACCTGATTTGTTTGTTTTTTTTAAATTAAAAATATTTCTACAGACTAGAGGGGAGCTGGTGTTTTGAAGTTTGGATGAACATCAACAACAACAACAACGACATGACACAGTCACACAAACATGCTGTTGTGTCGGATGAGGTATGATGGGGATTTTTTTCATTTCAACCATATGGAAGATGGAAGAATTTGACAACTCAACAAACACAAAAGACATTTTTTTAAGAGGGTCACGGGGGTCAGGGTTACATGCTGAGAGATCTGTATACACTAAAATCACACACTCCCATCATTGTGTAAGAAATTATGTTGCGATAAAATCTCAAACAAATCTACCAAAATGTGACAAAGTAAAGTATGAGACAAGTGTAAGAAGAAAGAGCCGTGGACTCCGAGCCCGGGCCCCTGACCTTGTCAAAGTGGTTGAAGGAGGCGCGGTACTCGTACAGCTGCTCCTGACTGATGCCCTTGGCGTCACGGGTCAAGATCTGGTTCTCCACCTCGTTGATGGTCCTGGCGATGGTGGTCAGCAGCTGCTCCCAGCCCACACGGAGATGCTGCAGGGGGACGAAAGGTGACAGAGGACAAGATAGATTTATATACAAGACTTTACATAATGACATTAACTCAATCATTAAAACACTGTTAAAAAGATGATCTGGACCAGTTACCTCCATTGTGTATTTGGTGTACTGGTTGTCAAAAATGAGTGCCTCCTGGATGAGCTGGTGGTATCCCTCGAGTTTGTTGATCTCAGGCATGAATGACATGATGGTGGTCTGGTAGTCCTTCAGGTTGGTCAGCTGGTCCTCCAGGGTGCCGTTCATCTCGATGGATATCCTACCAATTTCCTGCCATCGGAAATACACTGGGTTAATCAAACGTGCACAGCACGTGTGGAACCACGGTGACTGAAGCTCTAATACTGGAAACTCCATCAGTTTTCATCGTCGAGAGGGCATGCCGTAATTTTTAAAATTAATGTTTGCCCATTATTATTATTATTATTATTAGGCTCAGTGGCAAAACTCAATAAAACACGTTCAATCAACAAATACAATAAAAACCAATGTTAAACAAAAAGAGAAAATATTAGAACTACTTTTTGGTGTTTAACATCACTCATGTTTAAATATGAAACTTAGTGAATGAATTAATTTGCCACTGAAGATAGAGGAAAAAAAAACTCATTAAAGATGTTGATTACAAAGAAGTATCCATAGAAACCAGATTTCTCTTCCAGCAAAATGTTCTTTCAAAGTAATCATTCATGACAGTCCAACAGCTGCACCACATTGATCCTTTACCTCCATTTTGTCCTTGATGTAGGCACCGACTGCATTGGCCTGAGTGGCAAACGTGGCCCTCAGTGTGTCGTTGGACTTCTGTTTGTTCAGTTCTTCTTGTAAGGCATTGTCACGCTGTGGCACCATAGCCATTGCCTGTAAACAACGTTTAAAAAATTAATTTAGTGATTTTAATCACAACGTCTGATCAGGTCAAAGAGCAGAACCACAACCAGGCTGCAGCCGTGACCTACCCTCTCCCACTTGCTGTCGATGCTCTCAGGTGTGATGGTGGTGTAGGGGTTGGCTCCGCTCAGCTTGATCCCGTTGCTCTGGGCGATCTTCTGCACCTGGGCCTGGATGGACTGGATGGCCTCGCGCTCCATGTTGGCCTCAGACAGGGTGGACTTGAACTGCTCGTGGGCTGTGATCAGATCCTGAGGACGGACAACGTTTGAATCTTAGTGTCAGACTGAACTGTTGGTTGAACTTTAAATAGACCTGAATCAAATTTGATGGTACCTGAATTTCTACAATGTGACTTTAAATAGATTTGAATCATGGTGACCCCGTTTGATGGTACCTGAATTTCTACAATGTTGTGGACGATGAACATGTCCTGGAGATCCTCCATCGCTCCCTCCATCCAGTTGTTGAAGGGCGCCGCCCTCTTGGCGTACTCCAGGTAAAGCTCATCTATGGACTCCAGCTGCTTCTCTGTTCTCTGTGGACGAATGTCATGGAGTTAAAGCCTCTGCTTGGACTCCAATTTGACACATGGAGAGTGTAAAAATACCACTGTATATTTCATAATAGAGAAGCACTTGCTTTTGAATGAGTGCTCATCAGTTTATTACGTATATATATATATATAACCTGATGAATCTGAAGTTCTGGCACATTCACATTCAAAGTTAAGGCCTACTATCTGACTATAATAGAAAACAATCCATCAGTTTACTAGCAGTTTACTACCACACATAAAACTGAATAACACGTGAGTCATACCTCCAGTGACTCTTTGCGTTTCTGAGTAAGAGCTCCCAGAATGTCCCACTGTTCACAGATCTTCTGACAGCGAGCATTGACGCTAGGGGCATCGTAATAATCCAGCTGACTGGAAATCATAAAAAAAACCAGAGGGAATCAATTTACACACAGTGGAACAAGTAGCTCCAGAACAAAAACCTCCTCAGTTTTATGTTCTTTCGGAAAATTGCTATCATCTTGGCGAAGATCGAGAGCAAACAGCTGTGAACAGAATTAGGGAACTTAACACAACGCAGTAGCTGGAGTTTATTACGTTAGTTGGGATGAATGTGTTTTTGTCCAAACCATTTTGTAGCAGTGGGTGATAGTTGAGGAGAAGAACTCTGCTTAAAAACGGAATCCTCACTTGAGCTCCTGTGCGATGGCAGCGATCTGCTCCACTCTGTCCTGATGAGCTGCCAGGTCGCTCTCAAAGGCCTCGTGCTTCTTCAGCAGCGCCTTGACTTCTGCCAGGGTGGAAGTCTCGTAGTCCTTCTGGGTCAGCATGGCCTCCTTACCTGAACACAATATAATATGAACTTTAAGCATTGTTTTCTGAATGTAGAAGCTCAACAAATCTGATATTACAAGATCTACAGAAATCCCTTCTCTAAACCAGGGATTTCCAACCACTGGGGCGTGTCACATAAGTGTGTCATGTGAGATCATCTAGTGTTGAATTATGCATTTCACCTAAATTGGTTTGAAAAAAAAAATTTATTTATTGAAAATAATGTCTATTAATTCACTTTAATTGGTTTGAAAAAATTATTTATTTATTGAAAATAATGTCTATTATTATTAGGCAGTGAAAGGCAAGACTTCCACTAGGTGGCAGCAGATGGCTATAAAAACTAAAGCTGACTCTTCATCTTCAAGATATCTTTTCTAAGCTGTTATACATTTAAACATTTTCTTGCTCAGCTCTGTAAAACAATTAGCAAATATAAGTAGCAAAATATTGACTACAAAAAACGTCAGTTCTTTTAAGACTGCTCCATGATGTGGATCTGCAGTAAACACTGAAACACTGACGTACCATCAGTCCAGGATTCATGGATGGCAGCTTTTTGGTGGAACTTCTCTGCCAGATGTTCCAGTCTCTCCAGACGTCTGATCTCACTCAGAATCCACTCCTCGTAGCCTTTTTCTGCTCCCTCCAGCGTGTGCCACGCTCCATTGATGTCCTGAGGGGAAGCAGCAGCAGTTACTGGTATTTAACCTTTACTGCTGGGAGTGAAATGAACATCTACAGCAGAGGTGTGTTCAACAGGGGGTCTGCGACCCACAGGGGGTTTGGCAGAGTTGCTTCGGGGTTCTTATCATAATTCTGTGCAGATTATGATAAAACATAATAAAAAAATATTTTTGTGCAACATATAAACAGCCAAACGTATCAACATTACTGATGCCGGCCAGAACTGACTTGGTTTTGGTCTATCTGTTGTGTGAACTAAATCCAGTTTTTTTATGCAGATAGCACAGAATCCTGCACAATTCAGTTTGAGACTTACCGACATGAACAGATTGAACAGCACAATTCAGTTTGAGACTTACCGACACCATGCGTCCCTCTGATGGCATGAAGGCAGGTCTGTTGCTGAGCCGCAGTTTGGTCTGCAGAGTGTTAAAGCTGATCTCAAGCTGACATTTTTCTTGGACCTAAAGTTGGAGGAACATGCTGTTGTTACTTTGAAACAATAACATCAATGAAAGAATGAAACCATGGGGGAAGCGGGTCAGTGAATGCAGCACCAGAGTTGAAACAGTGAATGAACCTTTGGTGGTTTGTGGACACAGCGGTAGTCTCTGAAGTCCTCCTGTTTGGCCTGGAGGTCTTTGACAGTTTTTTCTGGGGTTCGGTTCTCCAGCCATGGGATGGTGCGGTTGATCCATTCCAGCAGCTGAAGGCAAACATGAAGATGATGAGGAGACACTCCACAAAGTTGACTTTTATGGTTAGCTGGACATTTTTCATTTTTTAAATCACAAAAACAACGGCACAGTAGTAACGAATCATTTACTTACATCACTGGCCAGTTTCTCATAATCCTCCATCATTTGCTCGTTCTCCTGGTTGACGGCCAGCACTTTACAGATGCGATTTGCAGCCGTCTCAGCCTAGCAAAGAATAGAGAGCTCAACAGCAGTCACAGACACGGGGCATCATCACTGTGCACAAAGCTTAGTGACAACATTCGCTGTGTCTACGATTATCTCTCTGTGTTGCAAATGAACGCTGTAATTACTTTTTTTTGTAGTAACCTTTGACTTTGAGATTTGACTAAAACCACTAGAATTAGAAAAGTCTTCTCTCCAATCGGGTGCATTCACACTCCACACACAGGCAGTGAACTGGAATAAACCTACACCTAAACGCTAACAAAGAACTGTCATAAAGAACAGTCTCTGTGTTTGACTCAAACATGCTGCGGTTGTTGCTGGTTAGTCCACTGTGTCAGAAACTACATGTGTGTGATTTTAAAGCTCCATGCGCCTCCTGTCACAACTCAGGAGTCAGTGCACACGTCTAGTTACAGTTTCACGTAGCGCTGTGGTCCACGTCAGTGGGTCTGTCTAGGACATTACACCACTGATCCACTGGAAATAAAAAAAACACAGCACAGACAGTCTGACAAGGGGGTTTGTTTTGTATCCTTAAACATAATTATCTCATTCCATCACTACTGACTTTTGCTTGCAGATTTTCATCTTTTAAGATAAACACATTTTCATAGGAAACACATTTGACATCTGCCAAATTTATAGGAAACACATTTGACATCTGCCAAACATAACACAAAAATACAAGTGACAAATGAAAATTGTAATTAAAAGAACCTCTGTTTAGACATGAACATGTTTCCTCCCAAAGCAGAGCTGATTATTAACCTGTGTGTGTACAGCTACGTTCTGTGTAAACTACAAATGGTTTAAATGTGTTCGTGGAATATTCTGGTTTTCCTGACAAACATATGGAAAAACAGTTCTGTCTTTTTGTATTCCTCTGTTTTTTTTTTGGTTTGTTTTCCCTGGTCATTCAGTTGGCCACGTTTCATCTACACAGACAATCACAGATCGAGTTTGATCCAGTTACAATTTTTGGAAGGAAGAAAAGTTCATGTCTAACAAAACAGAAATCAAAGCAACAGAAAAGCGTTTGAGAGTGAAGTCCCATCATGGTCCCAAATAATTACATTGTCTTTAAAACAAACTACCAAAAACATCATTAACCAAAATAACTGAAACCTCTATGTTTTACTTCAAGGTTAACTTTTTTTTCTTTTTGGAAATGAACGATCAAATCAAGGTGACTGATGGGAACCATGGAGTTTCTTTAAAAAAATAACAAAATAGAGTTACTGAAGCATAGAAATGTTAATGTTAGTCTGAAGCGTGAGGAGTTTACCTTCTGTGCACCAGAGAAGGCGTGATAGAAGCAGGACACATAGGTCATTATGGCCTTCTCATCTGGCCTCAGCGTACCAACGATGTCTACACATCACCCCAGCGAAAAACACAGGTGGACACAGAGAGAGAGAAAGAGAAAGAGACCAGTGAAGACAGAGCGACCCAAAGGTGTGAGATCCTCGTCTCCCACTGGAGGGGACGGGGGGACGGGGGGACGAGGCAGCACAGAGGTGGCTGAGGAGAGAGTTTTAATGTCATCGTCTGATCCACGACTGCACACCGCTCCTGCTTTAACGCCATCACCACATGAACGAGACTGGGTTGATATTATAAGGACAAAGACAGGGGACGGACAAGCGTCCTTTGTTTAAAGGACGCTAAAAGGTTGGACACTGACACATAAACTGGTAAATGGTTGTTCGGTTCAGTTTCTGTATTTTTTTTTTTTCATTTTTAATAAGAGAACTTCTCCTTCATCACTGTGGTCTATAGATTTTTCTCCCCAAACAAACATTTCTAGTTATGTGTCTTTGTCTCAACAAATGAGTGTGTTTGTTGAAGCAGTTGTGTAGAGACAGTTGGACCATGCTGGACAGGAAGCAGCGGCAACACCTTGTTAGTAACAGAGAGTCAAAGGTCAAAGTCCAGGTCACAGGGTACCTTCTGCGCTCCAGAGAAGGCATGGTAGAAACTGGAGACATAAGTCATTATGGCTTTCTCATCTGGACGAGCAGTGTTCACAATGTCTACAAGGGGAAGGTTATGAAGACACACACACACAGGCAAGATGATGGACATGTGATTATACACAAGAGGACACGTGTTTGGAGAACAAACGCTCAGAACAAACGGTACAGGTTGTTGAAGCTGCAGGCAGCAAATTCAGACGATAAACACAGATACAAATTAAACACAAACAGTAACGAGACACAGGTCAGACCAATGAATCACTGCACTAAAAGGGTTACTTCACACTCACCTTACGCACGTATTTTTTTTACAGTATGTATTTAATATAATATTTTTAGGTCAAATCTGCTTCATCTCTTATTTAGGATTATTTTGGGGCAACATATAATAACTTCAGTGTCTGGTGTTTTCTGCTGTTCAGATTCTGCAGCAGCACTGGACACAGATAATGACTGCAGCTAATGTTACATTTAAGGCAACAATTTTATTATGCTACAAAAAAAAAAAATCGGCCAGTTAATTATTTATGAAATATATATTTATATATATGTAAATGTATATATATATATAAAGTGATGATGGTTGACCCAGACACACACACAAAGACAGCTGAGACAACAAGTGATGATGGTCGACCCAGACACACACACACAAAGACAGCTGAGACAACACAGGGACAAAGACATGTCCTTCACATTCCGAAGCATTCAAGGACACACAGAGTTACAATGGGACGGAGAAATAGGTTCAGAGGTTCCATTGATCCTGAGGAAGATCTGATCAGATGATCAGCTGTAACAGCTCACACACAGTAACAGATCAGGAGACCCACAAACATCACATCACATCACATCACATCACATCACATCACAGACCCTGACTGCAGTGACAAAAAAATGATATTCAGATCAATAGATTCATGGGAAATGCTAAATGCTGTCCAACTACATATAAATAAATAATGTATTAACTTATATCATCTGTATTTAAAGAGTACAGCGATGTCATGGACATTAGGTTAAACAATAACAGACAGTCATACAGTGAAGGCTAAAAGTGATCTCGATTGACAACAAAAACACACTTTCTTTTAAAGGTGATAATTAAAAATGATAATTTCACAATTATTTTATCTTCAGCCAGGGTTTAGGACATCAGTAAAAGTCACTGTCTTACCATCTGCGTCCAACATCTTGGGGATGTCCAGGTGCTTCTCAGCCACCTCGAAGGCGTTGTTCAGATTGGTCACAGGGTCGTCCTACACAAGCAGTCGGTGTGAGACATTTGTTTAAAGATTTATCAGTTGTCTGTTTGTTATGTGCATGTGTGTGTGTGTGTGTGTGTGTGTACCTTTCTGAGGCTGTCATAATCAATGAGGTCAGGTCTGTGTCTGTGGATCAGAGCGTTGAAGGCGAGACCATCCTTCCAGCTGTTGGACAGAACAAATAATTATAAGACCAGAGAAAATAACCATATTAATGCAATCACTGAAAAATACAGGTGCATGTTCCACCAACAGGGGGCGACATTAAACAGAATACGAGCAGTGAAAACGAGATGGGGTTCAGTGTGACTTTTTAACATTTGGTGCAGGATCCGGGGGTCTTACCTGATGTGGAAGTTCTGCACGTTGACGTTCTTGTACGGAGCCGTCTTCCTCTGACACCACAACAGAAGACCCTCCTTTGCAGACGTCTCTGCAGAGTGGACAGAAGAGAGAAGGTGGGGACATTAGGGTCAATCAGGAGCGTCAGTGAGTTTATTTATTTCACAGCTCATCATCAGAGATGAAACAAACAGAGAACACCAAATCTAAAGTGCTCTGCACTTACACAGGATGCTTTTGTTTACAGCATCAACAGCAGAAAAGTATCCGTCAGTGGAGGAGGAGAACGAGGGGGGGGGGGGGAAAAAATGACTCTGCATTTCTTGTGGTTCCTTAAAGCCTTGAATGTTTATCTGATTGGTCAATGTTTAATGTACCTCTGACAGAGTAATAAAAGAGTAGCTTATACAGTACTTATAGAAACTGTGTATTAGTCCTTTATAGCCCCATTGTAAATGTATGTTTGATAATGTATCATACAAGCCACGCCCCCGCGGTGCTGTTTAATGTAAATAATCTCAGAGTGGTAGGAGGTGATAAAACCCAGGAACTCGCTTTCAAAATATAATCACTCCTTTATTAGGAAATATATGGCTTTACTCTTTTACTGATGATATGCAGAATCACACTGTCTGGTCTATATATACACAAACTGTCTGTGATAATATAATAGAAGCTGCACCAGAAAATATTTTATTAGTATTTTATTGTAAATTTAGCCAGATATGCACAGTTTTTTATCATTTAAAAAGTTCAAAATTGTTTCAATTTGGAGGTGCAAACGGCGGGGCGGGGGACTAACAGTGACATCACAGATTAGGTCAGGAAGAAATGATGTGCTATTTAAAGTATTCTTTCCTACATTAATAAATACTGTCAACATATTTAGCCTCACTGCGTCTTGACCCGCAGCATATGATTAGGTGGGAATCATGTGTGACAATAACACTGCACATACGTACACGTCAATCATCATCACTGTTCAACACGGCATCGTTAGCCCAGACGGTGGCAGTCGGAGCGTGTCACTGTTGGTGAGTTTACACAGCTTTGTGTCCGAGCAGATGTCAAACATCAATCTCTGTCTCAGGCCTCAGTCGGTTCATTAACACTCATAAGTCGGGTGACATCCACACCGCCGCTGTGCCCTTCAGCAAGGAGCTGCGTGTGTGTGTGTGTGTGACCCAAAGTGACACAAATTGAAGCTTTACCTTCTACTGAGATATCCTGGATGGCGAAGCGAAGGATGATGGTCCAGATCATTCCCAGTGTCATCTTCGCATTTCCATCCACAATTTCTAAACAAAAAACAAAAAACACACAGATTAAAAAAACAAACTCAGGTTCAATTCGTATCCAGTCACTGGAATTTAAATCCTGTAAATTCAACAGAGATCCGTACAGTCTTACATCTGCTTTCCCTTGTTAAGTAATGCCAGTACACCCACACAAGTGCACTTAGTGTAGCACGGCAACAGGGTCTCCAGAGAGACCGCAGGATGTTCTAATGAGAATGTCTTGTGTTATTATTTAGTGATGACAATATATATCTGTATTTGTAATATATAGAAGGAGGGAGAGGAGGTATATAGTTGCAATGTTTTTGTCCCACAGACATCCAGATATCAGACAGGTCAGTCAGGACATACTGGAGTACAAGGAGACTGACTCAGAGACCACAAACACAGTAGATAAAAAAATAATAACATCTAACCTTAACCTCCTTCAGTTTATCAGCTGCAGCCTGGGACTGATGTCTCTGAATCACTAGTTTGAACTACTTTTCTATTTCTGTTTGCCCTGTATTATTTCTGACCCATTTATGTCAAAAAACAATAATAAACTTGAGCCTTTTTTTTCTATTAATTAATTATTAATTATTTTTGCTCCTTCTCAAACAGGCCTTCTATATAGTGAATTCAGTTTCTCAAATTGATTAACCAGCCAGTTTACCATAAACTGTAGTCAAAATGAATGTGTGTACGGGGGATAACATTCATGTAGTTCACAGTTCCTGTCATTTAGAACTGAATGTCGTGGTGGACCTGCTCACCCTCGGCTCCAATGGAGACCAGTTTCACTCCCTTGCTTGCGATGAAGCCCAGCGCTTTGTTCACGTTGTTGATTTTGTGGACCCTCATCTTGCCTCGCTCAGGCTTGGTTAACCGCTCGCCTGTGAAAACACACACACACACACACACACACACACAGGGAGTGTGTTAGCTCCTGCTTTGTTTCCACAGTCTCAGCAGAAAGAGAGACCGTGACGGTCGAAGTCACTCCAGTGTTGTTTGCAGCAGAAGTAACTGAAGTCGTAGTGAAAAAAGCGGCAGCCACATGAAAGGCCGCGCTGCCTGAGAGCCGCGGAGACGATGATGTAGACGCCAACAGAAGCAGCTTCTTTACTACATCACAGCAGGGTTCACGGTGATACAGAGTGACAGATGAACAGCAGGGTGTTCCCCAAACCCCTGTGATCCACACTGTGGCTGGAGTCAGTGAGTGACCACACCCTGGAGGGGGACAGCAACGCTGCCCGTCTCCGACATCTGAAAACGTTTATCATTCTGAGCGACGACGCACGAGACTCGGCTTTGAAACTCAGGTCACGGCTTAGTGACTAATGAGTACGTGTGCGTGCACATGTGTTGGGCGGGGCCGTTATCATTACAACCAGTGCATTTTAATTAATAACGTTTCAAACTTTCGGTAGCTTTCATATTGCGAGGCTGCATTACCTGAGATGACCTCGAGGAGCAGCATGAGTTTGAGTCCGTCCCTGAAGTCCTCCTCAATGTTTTCGATCTGCGTACCTGCCTTCCGTAGGTGGGAGTTGCACCAGGCAGTGAATGTCTAAACAAAAACACACAAACAGGACATAAGTGATTATTCAAAGGCCAGCGACGGAATGTTTTGGTATTTGTTCCAATAATAAACCAAGTGGAATCAAAGAAAGTCAATTCAATAGACAGGAAGGAAGGTCAGGGGTCGTCATGATAGAACAGGACATAGGAGGAAAAAAATGAGAGGACGTTGGATGTTATGAGACAATATGTAACAAACTACAGCTATTATTATAGAAGAATGTCATCCCTAGATCACAAACATGGAAATGTTTTTTGACATTTTCTACTTCAAGTGAAACAATAAATAAATAAATGCAGTCTTTGTTGAATCCTGCTGATCTGTGCCACAAAAAAGAAATAAAACTACAACCGCTGGCACATCAGAAACTACCAGTGTGTAAACCCACACGGACAAATGGAGCCACAGGTTGAAACACACTGCCATTAATCCTGAAACCCCAACAGGGGGCAGATCCCTCTGATATTTAGAAACCAGACTGGAATCACACTGACAAACATCTGTGACACATGTAATTAGATATCAGAATGGTCCACCAAATCACAAACATAGGACATATGGAGGGAGGGCGAGGACACACACGCCTAAAATCACACACACACATCAATAGCGTTTGGATGTGTGTGTGTTTGTGCCTCTGGTTTGCCAACATTTTTATGAAATCTGTTTTGAATCATTTTATTTTGAAGGAGCTCGTGGCACCAAGGTGGGCACAGGACTGTGGACAGGCTGTTGTCCTGACATCGTCCCCAGATCTTCAATACAACAAACCTCCAGCGTCAAAGTCACTGGTTTTCTAACAGATTTTGAACTGACTGCAGAAGTCCAGAATGTAACACATGACCTATGACCTATGGTCCAGAATGGCTTGTGAAAACCTGGAAACATCACTCCCATTACATAACAACTGATGTGAGACGTCTCTTGGCTTTAAACTGAAAATGCTTCCACCATATTTTAAGACCCTTTCTTGCAAAAAGAAAAAATGGGACACTTCTCAAGAGAACCAAAAACCGAGTGTCAAAAACACAGTTGTTTCAAAGTCAATGTAGACCATCCTATCCAACTCGTTATCCAACATGTTTTTGTTTTTTGTTTTTTGTTTGCAACATCAGCCCAACTTTCATAAAACGGTTGTTTCAAAGTCAACGAGACATGGATGTTGACAAAGAAAAAGAAAGTCAACGTAGACCATCTTATCCAACTCGTTATCCAACGTTTTTTTTTTTTTTTTGCAACATCAGCCCAACTTTCATAAAGTAAAGCTGTGAAGGCAAACTATTAAAGTCAACATTTTCTGCCCCCTGCAACTGCAAGAGAATTTCTGTACAAGTACAATGCAACATGAGGCTGGTTTAGCCCTTTACCTCGGTCGGTGTAAACATTAGCAGTGTAGTAAAACTCAAAGATCGAGTACACATTACTCTGTAAAAAAAATATCACAACTTCCACCGACAGACCAATAAAAGAAGCATCAGTCAGTATACAGTGAATAACTACCAACATGTCCACGACTGTTTATGTTTTTTATGTGTTTACACTGGACGATCAGAGTCACCACTGCACCTCCTCTTCCTCCCTCCTTTGCTCCGTGTGGTAGTAAACATTATGACTGGGTGCTGCCCCTCTCCCCTCTGTCCCACTGCAGCCACAGGCACAAAGCACCCATTCAGCCTGCTGGATAATAGCACCCTTTACTCTGGTCTCGCCTCTTCTCCCCCCTCTGTCCCCATCTCCACCAGTCCAACACCAAGCCCCGGTGGACCTACCAGTCCTATGCACAATTAGAGAGTTTCCTCTCTGAGACTTGACCAGGACACGAGGAGGAGGAGGAGGAGGAGGAGGAGGAGGATCTTACATAAACAAACACATATACAGACGGGCAGAGGAGGGGGGGAGTGGAAAGACAATAACCCCCTCCCACCCCGCGCTCCCTGTCTTTACACACCCTCTCTCCCTCGCAAAGTTTAAGACAATGCAGCAGGAAGTGGCACTGCAATGACAGGAAGTTCCTGCTCCGTTTAGCACACAACAATGTGGTGATACATCCATCAGTGTCAGCAGTAATCCCAGTCTGTAGCCTTTAACCTTGGATCGTGAGTGAAGAAATACGATTTTATTATTGGAACATTTGTCCATGTCCAACAGCGTGTTTATCTCTGTGGTTATCGTTTAATAAAGAAAGAAAATTGAATATTTAATCGTAGAATTCAGCAGAACCTGATCCCCTCGGACTGCAGCGTCTTCACCCCTTTACCTGAATTTTCTTTTTTTTCTCTTTTGCAAGTTGTAGTCAGATGTTTAGCATTAATATGTGAATAGGAATCATTTGATTTGACCAAGTTATAAAACTGGATTTTTAAGGAACCATAATGTGTACAAGACATTAAACTCACAGACTAGTGCATTCATAGGATGTTCATACAGCAGCTTCCAATGCTATGAATTAACTAAAACGCTTGAGGTAAGTTATTATCCAAATTATTTTTTTATCTAAAATGCTTGAGGTAAGTTATTATCCAAATTATGTTTAAATAAAAAGCAATATCTATTTTAAACCTTAGTAATGGTAAGAATGAATCCACTAACCAATCACACCTGTACTAACCCTAACCACTGTGACTAACATTGTGGCACACCAACATTGTGGTGCAGCAGTATGTGTGTAAATATGAATTATAACAAGGCTGCTAAGCCCTGGTCCAACAATGACTACTACTACTACTAGATTATACAACATACTACCAACAGAGGGCGCTCCACCAGTGTTGTTGTATTAACTTTGATTATTCTGGAGGCCATAAAACTTCTGTGTCATTCCGGTACAACTGGATGTTGCACCATCTTAGCGTAGCTCAACTGTCGAAGGCCTGTGCACATCAGCCCATGAACACTGACTAACAGAGAACTAATAATACTTCTCTTCACTTCCTCATCCATCACTGCTCTGTTTCTTATTTGTTCCATAGTCCACATTAAGTTTTGAGATCAAATTAAGTATTTTGAGGAACATGTGTCAGAATTCTTCAGCAGCTTAGTTAGTGTATCTTTACTGTCAGAGTTGCAGCTCTCTCCTCGTGATAACAGTCTATATTAAGTGATTCTGATTCCTGGACAGACTGACCAAACAGTGAGTGGATGACTGCCAGTAATGTGTGTCAAAAGGCCGAGTGATTAGATGATTAGATCACATGACTTCTGACTTGAGTTCAAGGCAAAGATAACCAGATGAACAGCTGTGTTGACCCAACGACAGTAAGTCGGGATTTAAATAAACAAGGCGTTTTCACTCGAGGTGTGATGAATCTTTCAGTATCTGTTACAGAACTCTTGTGGTTTAAAGATTTTACCAGAAAATCCAAATTAAAATTGAGAACATCAGTGCTATTAAAAAAAGCCAATACCAAGCTTTGGGTTGACACATCTGCTGACACAGCTGCTTCATAAATGTTACTAGTTACCGATCGAACACATGAATCTCATTAAACTCAACTGTTTTTCTGATTTCGTTTATGTTGAAGCTGTTGCTTTTCTCAGATACATACACAAGACTGTTTTCCTAGGGCGGACGTCTCAGTTGTTTGTGTTGTGTAGAAGCTCCGAGGGCATCTGGAAGTGTTTAAAGGCTCACAGTAATATTGTACTGCAGACATGTGCACTGACATCTGGAGGCATAACAGATACCAAACATTTTGTCTTGTATTCTGCAAAAAAAAAATTTTTTTTCTTACATATACTGTATATGAAGTTATTTACATTCGGTTACTGCAACAGTTGAAGCAATGAGACTAGAGACGATAAAACAAAGATTCTAAACGAGGTTTTATTTTTTCCATAGTCCAGACTATTTTCACTATTTTTCACTTTTACTTCTTTAACTTCTATTCTAACTCTACCAAGTCAGTAAAACAACACACACCGGTACATCTGGAAACACGTAGTTTTAGAAAGCACACAACCCAGGAGAAACTAAAAACTGTTTTTATGTGGATGGGAAAAATATGTTGTTGATGAGTTTGGTGTTGACGAGTGGCTGCACTTTCTGACCTCAGTTAAACAGCTTTCTTGCAGTTTTACTGCACAGTATGTGGAAAAGAGAGAGAGGCCAAATGTGGTGGACGGGGGTCAAATGTTTGATGTGTGCTAACACAGACCCCCCCGCACCCCAACCCTCACCTTTGTTTGTCAGTGTACCCCCGACAGCCTTTCATCTTTGATCGAGGGCTCGGCCAATGGGGTTCAGAGGCGAAGAGTCACGGCAGCAACAGAGACACAACACGCTGGTTATGTAAACGGATGCCTTCTTTACACACACATGCACGCGCACAAACACACACACACCACACCTACTGAAGGACACTGTTTCAGACAGAGATTTGTCATATCACCACACACACACACACACACACACACACACCTATCATATCACTGTACGTCTTACTCTAAACGTTTCATGCCTGCCCATGGCTAAAGACAAACGATTCCCACACTCATATTTTCAGTGTATCAAATATGTTCTGTTGATACCAACCGAAAGAGACAGAAAAGAAACATTTTTTATACACACACACACACATTCTACACACACAGGTGTGGCTTTCCAGTACACCTGACAGGGATTAACCTGAGCAAACACAGTGGTGTTTAACTGCAGTGTATTCTGTCAATTATGTTGTGTTTGTTTGTGCAAATTATTTTCAGATACCAATGAGCTCACACTAACCACTGACAAGTGCACACTCTGACTGTTATTTTTGTGGATGATCAACACCCAGAAAGGTCGAACGTTAAATACAGAGGTCTCTTAATAAACAGTCACGTCCGACCTGAGTGTGAGTCACGGCCGTACGTCTTCACACCCACACAGTAGACACTATACACTATAGAAGTTAAACAGGCTACCTTCACCGCAGCAACACCTCAGCTGCACCTTGTCATTCAGATTCAGGCAGAGACACGCAGTGAGGAACAATTGTGGAAAAACAAGACTGTGACAGTGACGGGACGGTGACGTCAACGTCAGGACTGAAACACCAACGGTTCTTCCTGCATGAGACGACGCTCCGTGAAATGCAGTTTATATGATTATTGACTACATGTGATCATGTCCGACACTGTACGTTTGAGGAACATCTCTGCCAAAGTGTAGATGTATTTATCTATTATTCGATCTCTGGTCACATTGAAATGTTCATGGTATTGACTGGCTTTCACTTTCAAGTCAGTATCATAATTATGACGGGATCAAAGGTCTGTGTTATGGAGGTCAGACGCGGCTCTCCAACATCAACAACACAACAATGACAGGCGGAGGTTCTGCATCGGGATTTTATGTTTTTGGCTACATCAACTTCTTGACAGTGACACCTTTATACTAAGTCTGGTTAACCTGCGTTAAGCTGTACAGTTTTTGGCTACATCAACTTCTTGAGTCTGGTTAACCTGCGTTAAGCTGTACATATAGACTGGTTTAGCGAGACATCCGTTCTGCCTTACAAAATGACCACTAAACTGTATTCCATCTTATAATGGTACTGTTATACGTCTGCATTCTACCAGACCACGGGTCTCAAATCCAAACAAGCTGGGGGCAACTGTGAAGGGCCCAAAAACAAAACTAACAGGCAGTTAGACTACATTATACTGACACCTAGCTGCAGGCTGTATGAGGGTGATCCAGTTTGACACTCCAGTTTGAGACCCTTCCCTTGACACATCTGTCCTTCCAGCTGATCATTAGAATATTTCTCAAAGTCAACGCCCACACATGTGACGCACACATGTGACTCAACCTAAGGATCTGGGGCTGGAAACATTAATGTAAAACGGCAGCAGGTGGCCAACAGAAGATTAATACTGTGAGTAAAGAGGCTTTAATGTTGATTTGTGGGCTGGAGGTGAAACCTCATGAGGCAAATCCAGGCTAAACTGGATCAGCTGTACCAGGCTTAGATGAGCCAAACCGAGCTGGCTTGGCCCTGCGAATAAAGCCGTTACTAGTCTGGCCTGGGCCTGGGTTTGGCTTGACACAAGGCTGTCTATTCTCAGAAAATCATCATTTTGAAAAAGGTTTGTGGCCTACGACACAGAAGCACCGCTGGTTATTCTCACGCATGTTCAGTTTCAGACGGGTTTGTTTTTGTGCACCCAGTGACGCAGCGCATATATAGAACATATAGTTTGGTCAAGATGTGTCTGTGAACAGGAGAATAAAGGACATATACTGTATAACCACAGGTTATCTATTCACAAGAGTGTATTAATAATTCATCAGCACACAGGTTGCACAGTTACACAGTAAAGAGAACCGTTTTAATGAGTCAATCCTGAGTAAAAACAACCGGTGAAAGAACGTAACAAAGCACAAGCGTGACTAAAAAGCAAGACCCATAACTCTTAACTTTGTAAAAGAACACTGCCAAATTTGAGTTGATCTTCTGTGGTGTCTCCTTAAAGGCAGCCTAGAATTTTAGTAGTAAGTTCCAGAAATAAACTCGGTTATGGGACTGGGTGTCTTTGGCTGAAACTTTCTATCCCTCTGACATGACTAGCCATTTTCATCTCTAATTTAAAAATGTTTACCTGTCAGAAAAGCAGATCAAGTGGGACTCACATTGAGCAAAGTAGGTACCAGAAGCTCCAGTAGGGGGCCTTCTAGGTGCAAGTCAACCTTAGATCCTCTATATATTATAGAGGATCTAAGGTTGACTTGCTCTTCACTGAAGGATATAGAGTCTATATCCTTCAGTCGAGACAGTACTGCCTCATGTTAGCATCTGTTATAGAGTCTATATCCTTCAGTCAAGACAGTACTGCCTCATGTTAGCATCTGATTAGCTGTTTCAAACCGATAAATACAAAACTGAAGCAGTGCATTCAAGGGTAAGGGTTTCTACAAAACCTGGAACCTGGAGTTTTACATTTATTCTTTATTTTTTTAGCTTGTTTTGGAGGAACGTTGACATCTATACATGATGAGACAAATTCAAAATCTGAAATAATTAAAGACAAGTCTTAAAAGTTCTGTGTGGTTTGAATTACTCCATATGCAGACGACAATGAAGTTTTGTTGAAGTGACAAACAGATGACAACACAACTGACATAGGATATAAATTATACATGTTTTCATCCATGCGGTCGCACAAGAATGTATTATTTATTATTTCCATTTATATTTAACTTCTTTTCCCTCACTCCTGACTAAAGTACATGGTAATATCTTATAAAGAATCATCATGCAGCCCTATGTAAACACAAATCTGAAACCACAATGAAAACAGAGTCCTGAAATGCTGCCCTTTAAATTCCACTGCCCTCTCAGCCCCGACCATTCAACAGTGAGGTAACTGAACACTCCTTCTGCTACTGTGGACTGCAGGAATACAACACCATCGCTCAGGGGGCATGACGGGACCATGGAGGAATTATGATACGTGAGTGTTTGTGCACATACATGCACCGAGAGGCTGAACAGGAAGAACCAGGCTCTGCCTGAGTAAGTAAACAGACATTTGGAGATCGACATTTTCCCACAAAAACTGCCAGCATTTTGCAAATGATGATTGATAACAAAGTGGTATGCAGTGAGAAAGCCAAGTGTTGTGGTTCCACAGAGGGAAGAACAGCCGGCCAAGTTGTTCATGTTAAAATATTAGTGGTCACCAGGGAAATACCAGTGTTAATAATGAATCACGTCGGCACTGAGGAGAAAGCAGAGGAGAGGGGACAAGTCGGACGACACGGAACTCTGCTGCAGGGGCTGTTCTGGTGTCATTATCCTCTCAAGTCTGGACAGGTGATCATTAACGTGTGCACAAACACACACACACACAGAGAGACAGGGAGCCTCCCTTTTTCTACGTGTGCTGACAGGTACAGTCAGTAAATCACAGTTATAATAAGGAGACAATCTTTCATCATAGAGGACACACACACACACACACACACACACTTTTCAGGGTGAACTAACAAAAGACGTAATTGCTGTGAACTCCTCAGCTCGCCTGATAGGCCACGGTGCAGAGACCTGTTTCAGACTAACTGATCAGAACAAGCATCTGCAGCTGCATTATGTCAGACACACGGACATCAGAAAGATTCAACTTAAGCCTCAACACAGAGCAAAATAAAAAAACAAAGGGATGTCAAATCAGAGGGAGGACGATGGGGTGCAGGAGAAATAGGTTAAGACATGGATTTATCTCCACTGAGAGAGAAAATAAATGTGTCAAAGCCATAATTAACACCAGAGGTTTATTTTTAGGGTTGCGTTTTTACGCTGATGCAGAGCCACTTTACTAAAAGCTTATTAAATTGGTGTGTAATAATAAAACAGGGTGAGAAGCTGCAGTGCAGGAGATGGAGTGAGATGAAGAGATGAAGACTCAGTATGTATCAAAGACCCTGAACGCATCCAAACGACTACGTTTCCCCTTTCAAAAACATCGTTTTATAAATGAATACAATCTCTAACCACACCTTTGGCTCGGTGCTGGTTTGAACGGTTTTCTAAAACAATCACACAAACGCAACGTATATGATGTGACTCGCTGACCTAAGATCCATTTAAAGCGGTGAAGGGGTGGAGAAATGGAGGAAATAAGGGAGGGAGGGGTGAAGAGAAAGAAGGGAGAAATTAAAATGTCAAGCGCAGAGGTTATTTGATCATTTATTTATGCCTCTTCCTGTCTTTGTTACTCTACAGTTAAGACCAGAGTCAGGTTGCATGACCATTACCCATGTCCAGAGTATGTTTCTGCTAATTTCAGGAAAAGCTCATTTGTATCACAGAAAAACACACACAACATGCTGTACAACAGCAAGGCACAATGATGCTTCCACTAGTAGAAGTCAATTTCACAAGAGGAAATAAAAAATATATATTTAAAAAAATACTTTTTAACTACGTTTTCTAGATTTCTAGGTTCTGACTAAATGAGTATCAAAAGGGTGGGATTGATAAAACCATCGTTGGCGCCAAAACCGTTCATAAGTCTCAGGGCAGAGATATTATGACCCTCCATGTCCCTGTATACCAACACCAGACTGTATGTCCTTCTGCGGGGTGTCAGTAGGAACTGTTGCAGTTTTGGAGGCCGTTGTGGAGGCTTCCAGAACTTATCGCAACACTGTTGCATAACGTGAGTTGACACAACACGACCTACGACAAACAACACGTACAAATCCTTATCTGCTGGATTTGGACTTTATTCGTGCAGTTGATTTAGCCGTTTCCTCAAAAACAAAAGAGCAGAGAAGTAGTTTGGGTAAAATTCTTCTAAAAATTAAAACTTTAGTTTACTGACCAGGTCACAACTAATTCTATTTTTTTTCCATGCCATAGTGGTTGATATACTGTATGAATTTCTTTTTTATTGTCCACCACAGCTAAGGACAAAGTTCTGTCACAGTTCAAACCGGAAATGTAAACTTGTACCATTTAACTGTTAATAAAATTTTTATTTGACACCTTGAAGTGCAGACCACGGTGTTTTGTTTGCTTTAAAAGTGAAGGGAGGAGGAGGAGGAGACTTGAGGGGTCAAAGAGATTTAAAAGCCAACATTTGTTGAGATTAATTCAAGGGGAAAACACATAGTTTCCTTTTAGTTTAAAATTATGATCACACAAAAGCTAAACAGATTTAGTTTTATTGTCATAAACTTGCCAAAATATTACAACTGATGCTACTAATAAACCAACGGTTCCTGCAGTGTCTTACTCAGACTTTCAGCTAAAAAAAGCACAGTGTTTTTCATTCTCCCAGGCTTTCATGGAAGGAAAGAAATAAGAGAGCAAACAGTTTGTAGATGAATAAGCAACAGCGCTGCTGAACATGACAGAGACGTCAGAATAATTTTCTTCCTCCTGACGACTCCCTTTTTGAAGCATCCTCCACACTCCCTCATCCGTTACTTGCTTGTGTAGATCAAGCCGCTGTAATGCCAATCATTGGCTGATGAAATATTACTCAGAGACCACCAACTGATTACTTTTAACTAGAAGAGGCTAGATTTGGATTTGGATCCTGGAGAACGTGTCAGGATCAGCAGCACTCCATGTGCAACATCTGCTGCCCATATCACCAAAATCATCTTGAATATTCCCTGAGTCGATTTGTCTCAGAGATGGAAACAACTATAAAGTAGACACTGTATTGAATAAAAAAAAAAAAATCAAATTAGGATGCAAATGCGAGGAGAAGTTACAAACTAAGGAAAATCCAGAAGCATTTTTCTAAATAAAATTAGGATGCAAATGCGAGGAGATGTTACGAACTAAGGAAAATCCAGAAGCATTTTTCAAGGACTTCAATACAAATCATAGAAGTCCGAGGCACTTGATGGTCAGATCACAAAATCTATATGAATGCATCGTAAACTAAAACTTGAACATCATGTATGAACAATTCCACTTTGTAAGAGTCCCTCCAAAATACAGTGCCACTGGTCCTAAATAATTTTGATGATAGAAGTTAAAAATAATATAGCAGCAGATGTTATTAATGTGCTGATCCCTCGTTGATAAGACAGAGTAGTCGCTAAGAAGTTCACTCATCAAATGGTGAAAGAAAAAAAACCCAAGACCGCTTTAGGGAAGAGCCAGTCAGCATTACTCAGCATTAGTGGTTCCATCACTTCAGTGTGTGAGGCTTTTTCTCCCATATCACACACATCATTGCTTCTTTTTTTGGCCAGCCAATCAGCAGCCAACAAGTTCACTTCCTGTCTTTAGAGGCGCAGCACAGGAAAAAGCGGGGGTGGAGGATGTCCATGTTAATTCTCCAGGAATGCAGTGAATCCATCCAACTGCACAACATGTGAAACATTAACCCCTGAGCGAGAGGTGAAAAGTTGTAAAAAGCAGCCACGTGAGGAGTTTACAGCCCTGTATCTAACAGCACGGCACAACAGCAAGGACTCAACTGGGAAAGAGGACAGGAAGTTTGTCCAGAAGGCCTGACTCACTGCCATAACTCAAACGGACGATGTGATTCATACGTGAAAACGAGGGGTCTTTGTGGGAAAGGTGTAGCTAACTGTAAGGATGACGACTTTTTTTTTTTTGTGGCCCATTCGACACAAAAAGGTTACGATACTGAGACACCACCGAGATAATAATAGTAGCGTTATCGTATTCTCAAAATTATGTTTAATCCTTTATTGAACATTTTCACAAAATGAAAATATAATGTACCCCTGTCAAATCTGTACTTTGGAAGTAATAGCAATTAACACATTTCAAGTTCATAGATTTTTTTAAATTTACGATAGGCCACCGATGGTCCATGCGATCTGCCATTTTGCCGCTGCTGTTTGTTTACTGTCGCTATAGTAACGTGAAATAACGCCCTCCCACTTTGGTTCCTCCCACTACACTGGTGTGGCATCACCAACGCCCACTTTGGTTCCACTTAAACTTGTAAGAATGCGGGTTGGTTCTCCAGAAAGAAGCGTGGGTCTCAGACTCCAGAACATAACCATTGATGAACACCGCACCCCACACAGGTGTGGTAACGTTCACACACGAACGCATGGGTGTTGTAATGATTGACATCATTTTACAATCGACGACTCAACCAGGCAGCCGTTTCTCAACATGAGCAGGAAAAGGTTCTACTACCGTTGAGTAGGAGAGACGGGGCGGGGGCATAACTGTCAAGATTGACTTCTGTTCATTACAAACTTATCTGACACTTGTTGATATGGGTAAATTATTTAGAAAAACATTACACTTAGTATGTGACAAAGCAAAACCTTCACTTGATTTAAACAACAGTTTGACACAAACACCTCAATAAACAATAAACAAAACCGATGATGATCTCTATCTACTCTGTTATTTCTTGCCTTGAATGTCACACCAACCTTATACTTCACCACCTGTTTTCCTGTCAACTGACTTATGTTGCATCACATTCAAATAGTTGCACCAATCATTTACAAATGCAGTAGCAGAGAAAAACAGGATTTAGTTGAACCTATTTTTATAGCAATGTTACGTAACTTTCAAATGTGGTTTATTGTCTTGGCACAAAAGATGAGTTTAGAGAAATAAACTCTAGTTGAAACCAATGATGTTAATGTTCTTCCATCTGGGTTTTCTTTACAAATATGGAAATGAAATACATTAAAAAGAAATAAAAACCTTGAAATATTCTACAACACGTTTCTCATAATGTCGTTCATTTTGTAGAAACGTAGCCCACTATCACAAGCTACTGCACACAGTCTGACTGCAGCATTCATGACCTTGAGGTCCTTAGAGACGAGCGCTGACACATTCACTTTTCACCATTCAGAGCTCTGCCTGGACGCAGACTAAGTTAAATGATTACGAGTCAACAGAGAAGAAAGACACACAGACCGTGGACAGGACTGTCAGTGACTGTTCTCCTCTTCGTGTGTGTGTGTGTGTGTGTGTGTGTGGCTGTCCATGTTCTACCTCTCTACACACAGAGGTCGTCCTGTGTTCTGAAACATTTTCTTTTTGATGCCTGGTTTTTCACTGGGTGGTAGGAGCCACCAGTAGCCAGAACAGTGTTTCCCTTCTTTCAACAGACTGACCTCCTGATACAAAACCCAAGCTCCACAAACACTGAATGTGCTGAGGTCATTATTATTATTACACCCACAATGTGCATGTGTTTGCAAAGACGAGAAAAAAAAAAAGGTTTTTTTTGTGTTGTTTTTTTACAGGCCCAATCAGGAGTTTGGCAGCCCTGATAGCAGCTGGCAGGGCCAAGCGTCAGCTGTTTGTGTCAGCCTTTTTATTAAAACCGCTGGCTGAATCTTTCCAGAGCTCCAGGACATTTCTGTGGTTCGGTTGTTGATCGAAGCAGGCAGCAGTGAACTTAACCAATTTACCAGCTTTGTTTAAAAGCCTGCAGTTATCTTCATGTCAGACTGATGACCGACATCACGGTGAGCGGTTGTTGTAGGCCTGTTACAGTCACTGTAAAAATTGGACTGAATTAAAGCTAAAGCCGTGGCAATTGCATCTGCTAAAAGGGATGGTTTGGTTTCTCAAGCCTGGTGACACTGATGCACCAAAATAAAGTCACGGGTCCTTATCCTGTTACATTTACGTTGTGCAGTGCTTGTCTGACAGATCCAGTTTTATGCTAATGTTCTAAAGCTAATAAAACATGGGATACACTTGTACTCAATGGATTAATCAATGATAGCCGCTGCCACACATGTCTCTCTATGTAAATTCAACAGCGAAGCCTAATGTGCATATACTGTATTAACCATAATTTATTACAAACACAATTACAGTGGAGGTCCATACTGTATATTCTGGGATTGGTGATTACAGAAAGTAAATAAATGAATAAAAATGTAATAATGTGTGGTTACGAAACACGTGAATAACAACTCCACTACTGAAACCACTCTGTATCCAGTTTATCTGTGTAAATAAAACCACAGGGATGATATATAATGTACATGGGATTTGTTTAAGCCAGGATTGGTCGTTCTGCTGGAGACAGATCCCAGACTTTAAACCCTATCATGTAACCACGAGAGATAGCTGCAGAAAAACTGAATAAATAATGGAATGGAATTTGTTTGGGCCGAACACATCTGATATGTTTGGTGCCTGATGGTGTTCCTGAAAATAAAATTAGAGTCATGTGAAATTGATTTCCTTTGTGTGTGTCGACCTGTGCACTGACACCTGTAGCTGTTCTGTTTTCATATAGAGACACTTTGTGATTAGGATTCAGAGTTGTCACAGCTTTAACGCTGATCTGTGACATAATTCTATCAAATAAAGGCCTTAACCTGTTTGTAACCTGCGTGTTTCCAGCTACATGTTACACTTGCATGTTATTTTTCTTATGTGAAACCACAACCTTGTTCAATACGTGAATCTTCTATTTGTAACTGTGACTGAGAAAAAAAAAAAAAATTTGGCAACAACCCAGACCTGAGGGAGGAAGTGGTCAAATAGAGAAGTAGTCGTATGACAGAAGTAAGAGGTACGAGAAGTTGGCTGCAATATAGCTTCTCTATTTGCAGAACAATGAACGTGTCTAAATATACGGCCCCTGAAATGCTGTGAGAAATGTTTCTGTGGCTTCGTCGTTTGCTCATCACCTCATCCAGTGAGTGGGTGAACGCAGCAGAAAGATAACATAAGAAAAGCCAAACTCAGTAACTGAGACCGACTTATTGAGGAGCACTGGGTAATTTTAGTCATTATGGGCAAAATAAAACTCCTCCACACAGCAGAAAGGCTGGCAGCAGCTCTGCATCACCTACAATCACAAACAGCTGACAATTAAGTTACAAATCCTCGGTCCCAGCAGGTGGACCAGACCTGTGACGCCTTTGCCTTGATCTCGTGGTGAACAGGGAAAAATAACAGGAGGACTCTGAAAATCTGACGTGACATCTATTCAGACCTGTGAGGGTGTGCACGTGTAGTATGATAACTATGGCATTTCTGCTGCTATGAACATTAATTCTTGGGATTCCCGACAGATTAGGCGTGGATTTTCATCTGCTGTTGATGTCATAGGAAAATAATTAAGACAAACAAATTGTGGAGGTCAAAGAGGGCCAAAACAGACGACGTTTTAACCACACATGTACTACAGAGTGTGGTTGAATCGGGGGTACTCGGAAAAATTAGGATAAAGCTGTGTTTGAGAGTGAGAGAGTGAGAGAGAGAAAGAGGGATAAAGCTGTGTTTGAGAGCGAGAGAGTAAGAGAGAGAAAGAGAAAGAGCGAGAGAGTGAAATGCAGCCCAGCAGGAGTTTCAGGCTGGCCCTGTTGCCCGGCATCTGACAGTTTTGTCAGGGTTACAGGCTCTTCCCGCCCCTCCTCCTGTCCATCCTTCTTCACACACTTTCACCTTATAAGGCAATGCATTCAGCTGCCTGTCAAAGTGACAATAGTGATGTAAGAGGGCGGCGAGGTGCACGCCTTGCTGACACACACACACACACGCACGCACATGCACTAAAATTGACGTTGATTGAGATCAAAGAGATAAAGTGCGAGATAACACACACTTTGAGCTCGGAGTCATTCAAGTCACCTGTGTGTGGGTTTGTTCTTGTGTGAGAAAGGGAATTGAAAACCACGACACACAGGCCTCTTCTGTTTGACCTTCTTCTTCTTCTACAAACCAGCAAGAACCAGCAGAGAAGTCAAATACATGAGCAGAAAGTAACAGAAGATCAGCAGCAAAGAGGTTTATGACGCAAATAAAAAACACTCGTTTACAAAAGTGTCTTTTTACAGGGCAACGACCCTGATAATGTCCAAGAGACGAGTCAAATGTTGTCAACAGTGATGTGCGGCAGAGGGAGTAGGTACGTGTCCTTAGATGGTCTCAACTCCCATTTTGCTACATTTACAAACGCTGCCTTTTTCTGGTCGTTTCTTTTTTATGCCTGTTGCCTCTGCTGCTGTTTGTCAAAATGAAGAGTAATTTTATAAAAAGAAATTGTGTGACTTGGATACTACAGCGTCAGATGAGCAGATGTGTTCTGTCAAGAATGCTGAAAGTTCAAGAAAAATGTTCAAGCAACTGGAAATCTATTACGTCACTTGCAACAGCACAATGAAGTGCAGTAGTAGGAGTGTGTTAAACCACATGCGACCACGACCCCCCGCCTGCCTGCTTTCCAAAGACAAGACACTGCAGAACTTGTAATATGATGTTTGGAACTCATACTAATTTAGATACATTTAAAACAGTTATTTTATGTTGAACCGACTTCTCGACTTAGGCAACGGAGAATTCCAACTATGTTGGAACTATGTTGTTCTGTGCTGCAAGAATTAGTAGGGAGTGACATGTTGACGGTTTCTAAACTGTGAGTAAAAATAGTTTGACAAGCTTAACAAAAGTGTGGCTCATTTTATAATCTTTTATATCAACTCAGTTGCCGTTTCTTGACCTTCATTTTATAATCTTTTATGATATCAACTCAGTTGCCGTTTCTTGACCACATTATTATCATCCTGTGAATCTTACAGCAGCTACAGAAATAAGGCAACCATAAAACAAAACTGTGCAACATTTTAGGACAATGTGATCAAATGAGATTAGGTCATGAGGTTTTCAAGTTATGCAAGCTATTTCCGCACATTAGCAAAACTTCCTGATGTTGCAGGCCATTAGCAAAGAAGTGGCAAAGTGAAGAAGGAAGGAGACCTGGTAAAAGGAGTCGAGAGGTTCCAGACACGGAACAAGGTAAGGCACATTGTTTGTTCCTCTGGGTTTCCGCTTGCTGATGACCTATACAACACACACACCAGACCCAAAAAGCAGAAACACACACACACACACACACACACCCCTGGCTGTGTCACACATACCAGAGCTTACCATGCCCTTTACGACTTCATGATTCATTGGCTGTATGCCTGCCTGACACACACTCGACGAGCGGATGCCAAAGCAAATCACCATGCAAATGGACATTAAGCGACCGCTGAGAGTGTCACATCAGAGAGTGTCGGTCAGGGATTTCCAGGCAGAGCGTTTCGTTCAAACATTTGAGAAGCCACAAGGAAACTGCTGGGACTTACTACCGATTTTCTTTAAGTTCGGTAAAAACCTGTAATTTCTTGTCCATTGAAGAGAAACTATTAACCATGTTCCTTAGGAACCTCACCAAAAACCCAGAGTGGTTTTACAGTGATGACCATGAATCCACTCATTTATACACCAACACTCTGCTCTCACACTGACCTAAAACCCTCAGTTTTTTTATGCAGTGGTTCTCAGGTCCTACGTTGACTCATGAAGACTCACAGCTCAGGAGCAGACTCGCATAGAAACGCACATCACCTTCCAAACCCCTGGGGGCTAAGCTTGAAAAATGGCAGCTACCACTGTGTGCAGGTCTGGTCTACATGAGGTTTATGAGTTTAGTGTTATAGCCCCCTGCCTCCTCCTCCTTCCCAGGTCCAGCATGTGCAGACAATGAATCAGTCACAGCCTGATCCTTCAGCTACTTTGTGACTTTTGGATGAAAAAGTACAATCTTTATAAACTTACTTTAAAGCTTAAAACTTAAAGTGTTTTTTATCCCCCCACATAAGCATGAACGGTGAAAGCACTGGTGCTCTTCAAGCTTCACTTAACTGATATTTTTCTTCTTAGAAATAGGAGACGTCTGTGGGTGAAATCAACACGTCTCAGGTTTCTACTGAGCATTTCACATGTCAAAGGAAGTGATTCCGCTCCTCTGCCTCCAAATTACATTTTCAGTTGCACCAGTTGCAGCGTAAGTTCGGTTTCACATTCACACTGACAAAAGTCGTACTCTGAAAAGCAGCCACTGCCGCCCGGTTCTCACACTGAAGTGTCAAGCCAACATGTCTCCACACTTAAAGTGTGAAAACCAAAATCGCTGAGCTAATTCACACGCTGATTCGCAGACAAAACTGCTGCAGCTCTGGAGCTGCTAAGAGGTACCAGGTTCTGCCTTCACTTCACACACACTCTGTCATCCACTGTGAGTCAAGACAGTCAACAGAGAACTCATTGTTAGCTTGTGGAACGGTAGCTAAACTATCCCCTTCAAGCTAGCTTTGATTGAATCAGATAGGATAGCAGGCTCGTGGCCAGTAGCGGCCCAGGCAGAGGACTTCCCTGAGTTACATTTTGACAACAGGCTCAGGAAAAATAACTTTTCACTCAAGCAGCTGGTTTGAGTGAAATGTCAAGCCAAATTTTAAAATTGAGTAATAGTACAAAACAGCAATTTGCCAATACCTCTTTTGTTGTTGTTTTTTTATTTGGCACATTATTAAATCAATTTATGTGTTTGGTAATTAATCATTATTTTACAGCTTATTGATCTAGTTAAGGTTTTGTGTATTAGAGCTAAAACTATCTGGAGCAGCCAAGGGTAAGACTCCCAATTGTGAAATCTTCCAGTTTAGGACTGATTTATAGGTGCTCCCTGCCGTCTGGTCATTTGGTCCAAAAAGGCGAAAGATCGTCTCTCTCTCACACACAGATCTATTTTCCATCACCTACAGAGTCGGCCTGTTTGCCCCGAGTGATTTCATATCCGAAACCACAGAAACCTCAGCAGCTAACTCCTTCTTCTTTACCTGCCAATAGCTGTGGAGGAACACGGTTCCACAGTTACTCAACAGCAACTGAGTCTCACTGCATCCTCACTGTTCCACTTCACAAACAGGCCACTTCATTTATAAATCGTTAGGAGTTTCAGCTTGGAGGAATCTAGAATCAATAACTATTACATATCCTGCACGTTTCCCTTGGACAGACGACATTAGACACAGCAATTATAATATTAGAGTTGATTTTAATTAAAGCCACTGTAATAGCTCCATGAGAGACATTAGGATTTTACGCCCTCAGTCCTGTTGCTGTGCAAAAATGGGAAGAAACAGAGACAGGAACAAAATGAGAAAAACTAATTAATTTTTTTTCCTCTATTTTTATTTCAATCCCAGCGGTCCCACAGCAGCAGCGTCATATCTGGATATTCAGGTTGTTGTTTGCATAAACACTGACTGAACTTACAGTCGGTGTTTGTGTGTTTTGAGGTCATCCGGCTCAAAGAAAATGCACTGCCGGCCTTCGTGTGATTCTAATTGTCGATTTGTGGGACTCATATTTATAAAAAATTTAAAAAATAAATAAGTGCATGCTGAACAGCACCACCTAACTGGACATCAATGCAACAAATAAATAAATCAATGCAAGTGGAGCTCAAATATTGTCTTGTGTCATCCAACGCCTGCGATGAAGTTTGGAGCCATTTTTATTTAAGATTTAATTAAAATATTGTTTTAATTTAAAACATTTCGTACTGTGGCTATTCATATCGGAGCACTAACACCAAAAATACAAATCAACTCCCCTGAAAAAGATTGTCTGTTCGTATGCATGTTTCCTCATAGAGGCCTTGGGCTTATAGTCTCAGAGGAGGCCGTGAACTGAAGGGGATCAAAGTTATGAACAGGCCCCGGGCTGCGTGTGTTTTGGAGCATAAAGCGAGACATAAACCCAATATGCAGACATGGCCACAAGCTGATCTCCTATAATGTGCAGACGCAAGATAAACAATATGGCATTGCAGCACAAACGCCAAAAATAACCACACGCATACACCAACACCAAAAAACACACACAAGTGAACCTCTCTTTTGTCTGAGCCTGTTGCCTTAACAACTGTGGCGAAGAAGGGAGAGCGATGTCAAGGTACGACAGGGAGAGAGTGCGTTTCTGGCCAGTGCAGAGCTGAGCCGCCCCGTGAACGAGGGCAGCAGAGGAAACCTGAAGGCTATGCTACATCTGTAAATATTTAATGTTGCACTGACACCAGCGCTGACTCCTTCAGTCCATCCAAGCATTCACTCACCTAAATGTTGCTTCTCTTGAAGCACTGATGATGACCACTAGTTCCCAATTCCTGTTCCACATTTCTACATGGTCAATGTTACTATTAATAAATCTGTGCATTGTACAATATGAGGCTATTTGCTGCTGTTATAATCACATACCATGTTTTAGCAGCAGAATCAGAAAGTAATGCATTTCTTATGACGTCCTACGATTTAGACACTTCACAATATATTAACCATTTACTTTGGAGAATCCAAATAACCATTTACAATACTTGATGAGAGCAAGGTACACAGAATTATAATGGTCTTTATACATCATAAAAATCCATTTAACTACTTCATGCTCATAGTCTTGAGATTGAGGTTTGGGAAAACAATAAAGCAATAATTGTGGTATACAAACACCAGGTTGACAGATAAATGAGTGCTACATGTAAAGAGAATAAAACACTACACTACAACAATACTGCAGCCGGGCAATATCACCATACTGACTACATCTGAGAGCTCTTCTCATAAGCGTGGGTACATGTCGTACTTATTCACGTACACGTCCCAGTGGCCATCTCCTCTTCACCTCTTCGCCCAGTGCCCCAGTTTGTAAAGCTGTTAAATAATAGAACAGGAGCTCATTGAGGAAATCAGAGACAACTGCCGAGGACACGAAAATATAAACTGTGGTTGGTGTGCTTCACCTTCACCTTTGTCGCAAAGCCTCTCTGATGATGAGTGGTTGTCTTGGGACAACAAAGAAACTCCAGAATGACTACATAGAGATAAACATAAACTGTGGTGAGACGGGAGACCAAGAGGATGGATCAGCTCGCTATACAAAACCACAACCACAACTCATTAATAAGTCTCACTTAGCACTAAAAACTCAGTCATTATTGCACAATTTAGAACTGTTTAAAAGGCCTCTTAGCAGTGAGTGCCATCCTCTAATCACCAAAGACAAGTGACATTAGAGCTGGCTGCTGTGGTGCAGCACGATGTGATCATAATGATAACAGCGGGTTGTGTAGTTGTGAGACCACGCCTATGGGTTGATTGACTGCATTGGGAAAAAAATATTAAACCAACTGGAAAAACACATTCCTGGGTGTTCTACCATGGTGACCAGAGCACTGGAAATGTCTGAACCTCCCTTATTAGATACATTTTGCAGCAAAGTTTTCTTCAAATTAGTTCACATATGTTGACTAGTAGTAGTTACATTGGTTCAGTCCACCAAACCAGCTGAAAGCATGTACATTTATTCTATGTTTTAATTATTTGAAAATTGAGCTTCCCACCATCTTCAGTGGTTTTGATGCATTCTGAAAGACGGCCACTGTATGGCCTTAAAATGGGCCAACAATGCAGTCATTGAAAAGCCATGCGTCTTCTTTTACATCAGGGTCGAAGTCCTTGGAGTGAAAGGGGAACTGCATGCTCCACAAATACCGGGCTAATCTCAATGACACAGACATTTATCTATTCCCATCTCAGTCAAAATGTTTACGTGCATATCCAACGTCTGATTTTAATCAGGTTAATAATATGCAGTTACCCACGTTGTTGTTGATGTACAGTATGCTAGGCAACAGCAGGCACAGAGGTAGTGATATTTGACCCACGACAGATTACTGGTCTGATTAAATGACTGTGTTACATAATCTGTTGTAGCATATTTCTGTTAGTGTACAGTGATTTGAGGCTGTAGCCAATCGTGCATTAACAACTCCTTGGTGAAGAACAGCAGATTATCACAGTGACTGTTTAATGCTGGTCTAATTGTTCTCGAGCTCAGAGGCTTGTTCAGGGATCACAGCTCTGGGGCTGTGGGACTGAAGCAGACAAGGGTGGCATGTGGTCCGAAAACTTCTGATCCAGCTCAACGTCCATTCCAGATGTCTGTCCTGTTGGTTTACATGTCCCAGATGTAGCATTAGGACTTAGCGTCTCAGCTCTGGCTGCCTGTTGTTGTGCTCTGTCAGCCACTCACACACCCAGCTCACAGGGAGAAGAACCTGTTTAGGTGTGGCCGTGCAGGCAGACATGCACTATTCTGGAACAGTATTATTACGAGGAACCTCGTTTGATTTGCACTGAAGAAAGGCAGAGGGGCTGTTGTACCAACCGCCCTAAACGGAATTCGAACTTGCCTGAGAGGTGAACCCTGGAGTTCCACACCGATGACAGAGACATTGCCTCTGGGCCAAAGCACCACCCAATTAAAGTTGCCAATACAGATTCACTTTGAACCACAACAAAAAGCAGAGAGCAGAAACCAGGAGCTGGTTTATTAAATTAAAGTTCTAAACGTCTACCGTCTCTGTGTCTATGCAGAGGACAGGACTTTTAAAGGAAGTGACAGCTCTACATCACTAACACAAACCATAGCTCACAATGTGATACTGTAGATGATGAGCACATGACTCCACAATAATGACACATGATATACTAGAAGGAAAGACGAGACATTGTCTGCATGGAAAAGATATTGGTGCACATAGGTGACCAACTCTACTGGACTGTACAACAAAAACAGTAGAAATCATTACTCACTGTAACCAATGACAGTGACTAATTACACAAAACACACAGCAGTGCAACATGATTCACACTCAAATAAACACTGTTTGGTTTGTGGAGAGCTGACACCGGTCTTATCTCCAAATGTTTGTCCTCAGTGTTTGGATATAGGATTATTCAGAGGGTATCTGCTGCCACTTAATCAGAACTGTGGGATTGAACTAGCAACCCTTGAAGCTTGGAATTTAACTTAACATACGAGTCACGCTGACATCCAAATGCTGAGCGTGTCTACTTTTTCGTTGACATTCCTGCAGAGTCACGGCAGGAATGTCACCTTTACGGCAAAAACAATAAAAAAACAGAACAATAACAGCCCATATTTCTAATTTATTCAAATTTAACTGTGACAAATGTTGGTTTAAATGGTGTCACTCATATCGTGTACATTCAAATGTACATATATATTTATATAGATGTTTACTTCCTTATTCCAGGCAGAATGGCAGAATTTAATCTGACAAATAAAGATGGGAGATAATCTCTGTGTTGCTGGGTGGTGGGGGCACTGTCCCACTTTAGCAGATGTTTCGACACTAGCATCAAGATCAGAATGAGGACAGCCACAGAGACACACCACAAAACATACTCCGCACACATGAAAAAGCTGATATAACACTGGTCTCTTATTTACTGGCAAAAGTATGTGCTAAAAATACAGATACTCCTTTTTTCTCTCAGGTATGGAGCTAAAAAACCCGACAACAATAGTTCCTCTCCCTCGTCTCTTCGCCCGTCTCTCTTTCAGCAATGCTCTTAAGTGTTGTTTCCAAAAATACAGAGCCTTGCTAGAACAGAGAGGCTGCAGCCTGACTGACAAACGTATCTGCACTCTGCAGCCATGGAGACGGCACAGAGAGAAAAGGGCTGACGGTGAAATTCAAAGGCGATGAAGGTAAAAAAAAAAGGATCAGACAGCTGAGAGCTGCCACACACAGACAAAAATTTAACTGTTATCATATTAAAACAATCACATCGTCATTTGATCTGGAAACCACAGTCAACATAGCAGTGTTTTTCTCTTTCAATTTTTTTTCTTTTCATAAAGCATTTTGGTTGCAGCCAAATCACACACACACAACTACAAACTGTGAAGCTTTTGTTTTTGTCTTCTTTACTACTGAGGTGTTTGTTTAACCACAGGAACTAAATGTTAAGCTACACCCTTGTCTTTTTAACCGTGTTATTGTCATATTTCCACGTATGATAGATAGACTTTAAATCATGCACCGTGACTCTTACTCTACTGCGTGCACACATGTATAGTTAGGAGCTGATCTGCACTGTTTACCGGCAGCCATTGGCAAACTCAAACTCACATTAATGTGTGTCTGCTGTAAAACTACAGGAGGGGAGACCTCACTTTTAACCAGCAATCATCGCCCTCCTCCCAAAGACCCATAATATAATGGTTCCCACACCCTCACGCGCATAAACACAGGCATTTAAGCACAAACACCTGAACACACAAGCCTTTCATACAAACAGAGCCTCCTCCACATACCCAACAACACTGGGTAAGTGTTACAGCACACACAGAAACACCACAGTAAAGTAGGAATGTCCAAAGGCTCAGAGGATCTATATGATACTGCCAGGATTCTGCTAGAACGGTCACCTGTACTCACTCTTCACGACGACCTGTAAAAAGAACAGGAAGTGCTCCATTAATCTTTGAAAATGACCCCATATAAATTGGAATAAGTGAAAAACAACCCTCATTTGAATGAAACATTATATAACTTGATATATTTGTATTAAAAAACAATTATAATTGTTTACATTTCAGATGTAGGTGGTCAAGCATTATTGCACAAAGGGAAGTATAGAATGAGTGGAAAGATCTTTAGCGACTTCACATGGAGTTTATTCTGAAATGAGTGAAGGACACTTTGACTTTATCCACACAAAAGGCTGCAATGGTTCAGTCCATTTTAATCCACACCAAAGGCTGCAATGGTTCAGTCCATTTTATTGTATATAACATTTTTCAAAAAAAAGCTGTTAAACACTCTACAGAGCATAAAGGGAAAATATAAATGATCGTCAAACTGACACATAAATCAAAGTGTTAAAAAAAAGTCTGAATATTTCTTTGTTTATGATACAGTTGGGAACATGTAGAAGAATGGGGGAAACCATCATGGAGGATACTGGCAGCCAACCAAAAGGAAATTCTTGCTCCATGCTGTTGCCAATTCCAATTCACCAGCAGGAAATGCCATTTAATAAGCCTCAGGACTACACACAATGGGCCAAGACGTAAACATGCGAACAGCCGTGGTTTGAGGCAGACCTGGAGTTAAATCGGCCACAAACTGAATCCAGAGATTCATGGATGCAGTGACACTTGAACGCAACACGCTCTCACTCTCTGTCCCAAAATACAAAGCATACAAAGAGAGTGGGAGAGAAACAGACCGTGAAGAAATCTCTTTGAAACAGAAACACATTAGGCTACACCACCTTGACACACACATACACACACATGCGCGCGCGCACACACACACAGGTCTCCAGCCAACAACACTCAATAACAGCTCTGGGTTTCACGGTATGTACAAAAAGCAAGGACTGCACTTTTGTTGTACTATTTCCCTCACTTTGCACCTTGAACTTGCCAGCAACACCACCGTCCATGTTAGAGATAACTTTTAATAACAGGGTGTTGATGCCTGAAAAGATTTCTGCAAACAAACATCTAGAGCAACAATTGGCGCCACAACTTCCGCCACATTTTTACAGCCCAGGAATTAAAGCGAACCCATCAGTGAGAGATCATGCTCTGCCCCAGAGGAGGATTCTCCCTCTTGCCTGCACCGCACAGACCACATCTGCAATCCTGAAAACCCCCAACTCGTTTTTTTTTCCTGGTCCGGAAAAAAACAGGATTCCCCGCCCTCCTTTGGTAAAAGTCACCTCCCACTAGCCTCGCAGGCTATAATGGGCCACCAAAGGAATTTCTCCCCCTGCATGCTCCCTCACCAATGCCAAAGGCAGAACAGAGAGAAAGACTGAGGGGGTGAGAGGGGTTACATTCCTCTCTGCTCTGTCCTCTCGCTGCCTGTCTGCTCAACTGAGTGCCTCGTTGTTTAGGTCCAAAAGCTGATTCTGGATCATGGTCAGCTGAGCCAGTGGGCTTTCCCATGGCTGATTTGGAATCAGCTGGCAGTGAGGATATGACTGCAGACTAAAGCCAATTATTTTACTACGACAAAACACATAAAAGACATTGTTAAGTTCAACAATGTCCAATTTTGTTATTAGTGTCCTTTCTGTGACACATACTATCCATAGCACTGGCTTTGGGTCTGAATACAGGTTCTCACAGAGACAAAGGCTTACGTAAATGAGTCGTAACTGGTTTATGAGTTAACGGCTAGAAAATCATAAACAAATCCTACATTTAAATATTGTTGGAGGTTTTCTCATGTTTTTTCCCAACACATTAATTAACTGTGACAGAATATTGCTGTAATCACCAGCCATGTAGTGCGGGTTACGCTGCGATCGTCCTCCGTAGGCAAAGAAAACTTTTTTTAATCCAGGTAATCTATCTAATTACAACTTTAATTTATTTCCTTTGTCTGAACAAAGTAAGACGTTCACGCTCCACAGCCCCAGTGAATCACACGCGTACCTATAAAAAGACAACATCAATGCAATTACTCTTTTTTCCACTTTCCACAAACAATAACAAACCATTGTTCATTGTTGCTTCACGAGCAGACGGTTTAATCAATCTTCCTCAAACTGTTTCAGATGCATTCAAACAAATAAGTGTTTTTCTAAAAGGGAACCAAGCTGGGAAATAAAAAGTAGCCTGGCAGCCTGTTGTGCAACCAGATCTAAGGCAGGGTAGTAACACTCGCAGCATTCATTGTTTGGTCCATTTGTACTGACAAAATGTCACTGGCAGCTTGTCCTGAGCCAACACAGACCATCTGAGCCACTGTGCCTGTTTTCCTGCCAGACACTCACTCAGAAAGCATGTAAAAGTGGGCGCCAAAAGCACAGACTAACATTGTGTCATGCTGCCCACCTTGACTGTGGAAAACGGAAAAATGGGTGTCGTATGAGGTGGCTGGAGAGTAGACGGTAAGAAAGTACGTTCATCTTCCCGAGAAGGCCGTGGTGAGACATAAACCACAAGTGGTCACCAGTCCAATGGACATAGTTACAAGCATCGACAATGAGCTGCTACTAGAAATAGAACAACCAACCTCCAGTCCTCAGGGAGGCTCCACAGAAATAAGGTCAACACTTCCTCATGAATTGTGACTTTTCTGATGATTCTCTGGTCTCAGTCATGTGGTCCAGGGCTTCTTAAGGACGAGGTGTGCTGTGTAAATTCTAAATGCATGTAGAGTAAAAGGTGTGGATACTGGAAATAAAGTAGGTGACATTCCACATGACTGACAGCGACAGTGTATCTTCCACTAGCAGCTTGGCTACATGGACCTCTCAATAACAATGGCATCAATATCCATGTATCTACAATGATAACTTAACCACTAAAATTAAGGAATTAAGAATTTAAGAAAGTCACTTTTTAGAGAAAAAAAAGCATCAATCACCAATTGAATGAAATTAAGGGCTAAAGGTCAGAAAGTCACTTTTTAGAGAAAAAAAAAAAGCATCAATCACCAATTGAAATTTCTTATATTTTAATCAAACATTCAATCTTTAAATCTCATTCATTTATTTATTCCACTTCATTTATTTATTCCACTAAATATCTAACCGGGTGAATCTTTAGAATTCTACAGATTCAATCACTGTTATCCAAACAGAAGTTGTTGCTGGTTTAGGAAAATAAGAGAGAGCATCAGACAGCTGACTGATGCAACAGGATTGTTTCCACAACTGCTGCCACATTAAGCTGCAGGGAAACTGAAAAACATTAACGGATACATTGAGTTTTAACCTTTCTATTTTGACCTAGGTCTTTTGGAACACTACTATATAACTAACTATAACTATAACCAACCTCAGATAGACTCAGTAGAACAAATGCTTGAGATTTTAGAAATGCAGACGCACTGTTAGTCCCTCCAAATACTTAAACTGCAGTTTCTCTTTAAATCATAGTATGAGAAATATGTGCAGCTTGTCGCTAAAAAGCTAGATGTGTGTGTCAACATCCACACTCCCAAGAGTTACAATATGATGGTGTCACTGCGTATTTGACATGTCTGAACCTGCGGTGCATCACTGAGCACAAAGACACAGACTTAATGACATGTTTTTCAGGAGAGGAGCTTTGCCTGTAACAAAGTGCTGTTAACTGGACTCTGCTGGGCGCAGTCCAGGCCGTCTGGGGTGTTGAGAAACGTTGCTTAAAAGGCACAACTGGAAACACACCGCAATGACAAAGGCTCTGCCAGAGAAACACAAACTCGCACTGTGCAACTCTGCAAAGTGCGGAAATATCCAAATGACAAGAGACTCCTTAAACAAGTTGGACTTGTGCAGAGTGAGCCATGACTCCTGCCAAATGTCTTCCTACGGAGAGGATAGGACAGATGAGGCCTGTCTATGTGGATGATGTTTTCACCACAACCAGATTAACTTCTAATCTTCAGGGGTCCTTTGGCGAGATAGCATGTGAACTATGCACCTCCAGTATCCTGTGTTCTAACGTGAACTGAGGGCTTTGTCACATGACAACTCAAACTGCCTTCTTCCTCACATTTTCCAAACCCGTACAGTCCGTCTCCCCCTTAAGAGTACATGACAAGAGCAAACTCATTCCCACACTCATCAGATCCACGTCTGTGTGGATGTTTTTGCGAGGCGAGTTGCTCCTTTCGCAAAATAACTGGCACAGTAAGCGTGAATACACCACAGGAATTTGCCCTCTGTTTTCCCCGGCCTCGCTGTGACGGGCACTGTTCAAGCTTGGCAATAGGACGTGTCCCCTGCCCTGTCTGTTTAACACCTATCAGCATTCACTGCTGAGAGAGAGCTGAGTTGGAAATGCAGAGGAGTGGACCTGAGCCTAGATTTACACTCACTCCGTTAATGATTGTCAGGATGAAACCTCTTTTAAAAGCAAACTTTGACCTGTGTGAGCCGTAGACAAATATGCAGAGGACGTACAGTTGACTAAATGGCCTCGGGTACAAACCAAGGACTGGCCTTTGTGGGCGTGAAATAAAAAGTATCAGTTTGACTACCAACCTGCTGACTGGCCAGGCTGAAATGCTAAAATTTTAATGCTTGGCATGTTGTCACACCACTAGAAAGTATGCCAGTCATCTGCCTAGTTAATGAACAAGACAGGGCCCAGGCGTAGCCTGGTTAGCTCACACACATACACACTTACACACACCCATCATCTCCATCATTCCACACTGCCGTCCTTCAATTTGTTCTTTCAATTTTCTACCTCTTTACACCCTACAAGAATTTGCAGATAGAAAATAACAATTTAAAAGTTGTGACTTCAATAGGCTTTTACTGGACAGATTTGTTCAGGTATGGACCAAGATCCAGTGTGGCAGTAGTCTAAAGTAGGAATGTGGGGATAAAAAAAAAACTAGGTCACCTTGGTCTAGTAAATTTTTGGAGATGACTTTTACTGCCATCCAGGGGGAAAGTGCACACAAGCAATAAAGACAGCAACACATACCCTGGCACCAATCACAACTCCACAGCATTGATTTCCAACTTTTAAGCAGCAGGAAATTATAGTAGAAAAGAAAAGGTTGGGTAAACAATACAGAAATCTGTTATTTGACAAAGATATAAACAAGTGCTTTTTAACTCACACAGTGACGACCAACGAGTGACTCACAAACGGTCAAGGGTCCAGGATTTTATATGACAGATATTCAACTCTCAAATCTATAGTTAAAGACCGCTGTGTTCAGCCCTAGTCAGTCAATATATTTATGACAATGATAACCTTCATGGAACGCTGCTTATTGACTATGACTCAAATTACAATATGTCCACAAAAAAAGTGCTGAAAACCCAAGGTTTGTGGGGGGACGGAACTGGTTCAATAAGTGAAGCTATGCTAACGAAGAGGTGTTGATCCATCAAAGTATCAGTCGTTTCCACTGTTGGATGTTTTGAATAGCTGTAATGTTTGAAATAGTCTCAGGTTTGAAAAGGCTGTTTGGTATATCTGGAATTTAAGAGTCAATAGAAAAGAGTCCAACGAGTTCTTTACTGTGACCTGTGTTTGTTCCTAAAACAACAATATGACGATTGTGATCAATCACAGTCAGAGTCCATGTGAAGGCCGTCGGTGAGTAGTATCGGCCAGAGATTCAGCCTCGCCTTCGTCTTAGCAGCAGACAAGTGGGTCACAGGCTCCTACACCCTTCACCAACACGTTGTTGCTGCTGCTGCTGCTGCTGCTGCTGCTGCTGCTGCTGCTTCACTTACAAAATGCATGCACACTCACTACTTGGAATTGTAGGCAACACTGTGGCGCCCACTTTCCGCTTAGGGAGGGGAAAAGAAATCAGGACGGGAAAGAAATCAGGTTTGACAGAGAAAAGAGGAAAAACAGAAGCTAGTGTGAACCAGATTTGTTCACCCGGGGAAAGAGCTAATCAGTGTTCAGTGAGTGAAATGGGGGCTGAGGGGGAGGAAGGGGGAGCCAGGCTGGGAGGAGAACCTGGGTGACAGAAAGTAGGACAGCGGTTGCAGCTGTGAGGTTTTTACTGCAAATCTGAGGCCCGTACTCGGGCTCTGACCTCCACACCTCTCCTCATCCCTCCTCTGCCATTTTCCTCCCTGTCGGCCACCGCCGCTGCCTCCTAACCCGGCTCTCCCGGGCCCCGTTGGGCCCTGGCATGTCTTACCTTCCTCTGCTGCTTCTCCCAGGCCGGGTCCAATAGCAGGTCCCGGTCCCAGTCGTTCTCTTGCTCCATGTATGTCTGAACCCCGGAGGTGGATGATTGGTTATTAGAAGCGTGATAATCTACCATGTCAGCAAAAGAAACCTGAGTACGCCAGACAAAAACTGACAGAAAAATAAAAAACAAAAACGTGGAGGAAAAGGCGACGACGTCCCAAATCGGAGAGGTGGGATGGGGAGGGAACCACGAGCGAGGAAAGAGTCCTTGTTTAGTGAGGCGTGAGTGCGCGGTTTCCTGTGATGAATGGCCGGTGTGTGCAGTGAGAAAGCCCCGCTGCTGCTGTGAGAAGAAAAGCTCTCCCTCTGTACTCTCTGTGCTTCTGGGAGGAACCGGCGGCGGCGACAAGCCTCGCATAGAACAGCACAAATACTGGTGTGACCCATCAAAACAAAAGCACACGCATTTTAAATAATCACTGACAAGCTGTCCAAACAGGTTTCTTTTGAGTTGTCAAATAAATTTAGCGACTGATAAGGCTAATACTTAACAAAATCATATTAAATAAAGTGTTCTTGGATTTGAATTTGATTGATTTTACCAGCAACTCCATATCATTTAATTTTTTTCTACCACTTCTCAATTGAAATTCACAAATTTTGAAGCATGGTTTATTAAATCAACAACCATTTGTTCACCGTTCATCTCAACATTGATAGATTCATGCGTGGTGAAACAAAATAACACCATATGACTTTCAAATGATAATTATGTAAAAAAAAGATCGACTTCGCCTTTTTCTTAAACCGTGGGGTTTTATTTTGAAAGTTCGGCTATCTATTTCCTATTTAAATGTATTTCCGAAAATCGACTGACCGACAGCTCATGCATATGTATGTAATGTGAGCTGCTAAAATTATGACCTTTTTATTTTACTTGTATGAAATATTATATATATATAATAATATAAAATATTGTAAAGGTGAAATACTTTTTAACTGAAATTTTAAACTTTAAACTGTTCTGTCAAGTGTATGTATAGTTATACATTTTAATATCAGAATTAACGGCCGCATTCCATGTTTTGTCAGAAACAAAGCTATAAAACAAGGTGTTTTTTTTCCACAAAACCAAGGTTTAACAAAAACCATAGACACTGAAAAAAAGGCTAACAGTACTAACAGGAAGGAGTTTTTTATATGAATTTACGACTCCTTAAAAAATGATTCAGATGTTGACCTAAAAAGAAAAATCTAAATATAAGGTTGAAATTTGATTTTGATTTTCTTTTACATTTTCTACAAATGCTAATGCATAATTTAAAAAACAAAACACTGATATAAAAGGAGGGAACATTTTCAAGCACATGTGGTTGATTCATTTGCAGCCTGTGACCATTAAAGGGGTCATAGTCCAGACATTTTGAGAGGCATTGACCCAGAGGAGTGACACCATAAACAACAGGAGAGCCTGAGCAGCAGTTCCATTCATTACAAACTGCCTGGGTCACAGGCTGCAGCCTATATGGATGGTGACTGTCCTGTCTGCAGGAGCCACCTATTCTAAGTAGGTCATACTCACACTGTCCTGGTTGATTAGTATCACTGCAGCCCCCAAGCAGCATATACTGTACAGGCTTCAGCTATAATGATGTCATCACTATTAGCCACATCGTGCAACTCAATGACTGGTCACATCAAACATGAGCCACAATTATAGTGTGCTTTAGGCTCAGTAGCAGAGACTGGACGTTGATGAATGAACCCTTTATGTTGAATGAGAAGAGCTGGGTTTGATGCTGTGATAATGATGCAGAGACACTTCAGAACGGTTCTAATTGTACATCATTTCTAATTACAGCAGAGCGATGCTTAAACCCGTCACAAAAGACAAAAAAAAAAAAAAGACCAAAGACCTACTGTACAATAATGATGAAAGGAAAAATCTGGTAAACAACCAAACTGACAACAACCATAAAGTATGTCTGATTGGAAATGCAGAGAGCAATTTTTAAAAGTAAAATCATTTTTGGCAAAAAAAAATAAAATAAATGTAACAAGAAAAAAACAGAGACCAATGTTACCGCTCTTTTAGGCCTGTGACTAAAAGGTTTCTAAAAGGTGACAGCACATCAGGGTGTGTCTCTCTCTCTCTCTCTCCCTCTCTCTCTCACTCACACACGTGCACACACATAGTTCATTTTACAAATTTCCTGGAGACTCACCCAAATCTTAAAATATCCCTTTATGTTACGCCTGAAACATGTCCTTGTATGGAAAGGTCACCAAAAGGTCACCTTGGGCAATGGTTCTTTCACACTAAGTTTACTGCTGAAACACACACACACACACACACACTCGTTTGACATTATGCACACTGCATTCCGTTCCATCCTTGGTCCTAGTTCTAACATGAACCTCAAAACTGGAGCTCATAGGTCATCTACACACACACATCTACACACACACATCTACACACACGTACACACTCAGCCCTCTGGTGCGTTCCTTTCTGACCATTCTCACTTTAAAGAAGACGGATATTTACACATACCAGACATCAGCCCAGAACAGAGGCTCATTTCTCACAGCACCCCCTGTGGTGGAGGTCACTATAGAGACTTGACAGGGAAAAGAAAAGTTGCAGAGGAAACTTGGGACCAGACAAGTGAAAAAATGACCAGTGTGCAGATGTTTTCTGAGGTCATCTAAAGAGGTCACACATCCAAACAAACCACATATTAACATTTAAAATGTAAAGCTAAAACAGAAGTGCTTGTTTATAGATATATAAATGACTTGTATGGTTTTGATTGGTTGGATGAAAATCTGCATTTTTAATCGGTTCATTTTCTGTGTGCTGAGCTGGGACTGAGTTAGGCGGAAATGAAAAGTAAAAATAATTTCAAGCAGGACAGTTTTTACAGAATTGAGTGGCAAACTTAAAATATTAGTAAATATTCCACGTCAATATTTTATGTCATGTAGGAGAATTGATAGCCTATGGTATTAACATGGTGGTCAAACATTTTAAGACTCTGATGTCAGTCGAACTGTCACTGTATAAACACCAGTTTATTAAAAAAAAAAAAAAAAGACAAACGAACAAATTCTAATCTCTCATTTTATTCCAATTACATAAAGTATATAAGCATAAAAATTTCAGTTAAAATATTGCTATGTACACTTCAGCTTTATTTACTAATAAAAATGTGCAATAAATGTTCCAATTAGCCAAATAAGAAAAAAAATGATAGTAGGATCAGTTCATAAATCACTGTTTCAAAACAACACAGAAAATAATACAGGTTATTTTTCCTCTCAGCTGCGCTGCTGTCTTTGAAATTTGCCCCTGTGTGTTACCATGACAGAGGAGAAACGTTCTGTTATTGCTGCTGGAGTACCTGATGACACTGCAGAGGGGGGGGAGCAGGGGGGTGGGCTTAAAGGCAGAGAAAATCTGTCTGAAAGTGCTTCTCTCATGCATTGCTCTACTTGTCTACTACATACGAAGTACATGCTACATACATCTGACCCACATGGGCATCAAGCATAAACATCTGTGTGTAATAAAGTGAATCTTGGTGAATCAGTGCACCAGGTCAGTTGTACATGGTCATGTGCAGCCACTGGAACAAACAAGAAGACGTGGAGTTGTTTGTTTTTTTCATTTCTCTCTTTGTTTAGAAGAACGAGTTGCAGAGTGATCTACTGTACCTGTCTGTAGCTGAGCGTTATCATCCCCATCCCTGCGATGTCATAGGCGTGAAACTTGTCTGTAGGAAAAGAACAAAAGAGAACGTGTAAAAAAACCATTGTTGTCTTTGTTCTGTTTGTGGCACCGGTGTTTACTGTGTCAGTCGTCTCTGTGGACTCAAGTGACTGAGAGACAACACAAAACAACAGGTGTGGTGGCACTTTGGCTTGTTTTTTCACACCATAGGTTACACTTTATATTCAATCTGGTAACAAAAAGTCCTGTGAAATCTTCGCACTCACACTGGCGTGTTCGACATTTGATGGAAAGCAGAATTTTAAACTGATTATTATGCTGGACAACTGGCTACATGACTTCTGTGACCTGGTCTTCATTTCTTATATGCTGTGTTACCTTAACTGCGTTACCTTAACTGAGGGTCGCGACCCAGACTTTGGGAAACTATGGTGTAGGGATCCAGTCCCGGATGACATTGGATAAGCTGTTAGTCAGTGAGACACATGGCCAAACCTTTCACACTGACATTCACAGCTTTAGTGAATGTAAAGTGTCATGTTAGGACATGCATTTGGACTGTGGGTGGAAACATAACTAAAAAAAAACCCATGGATTTCAGAGGGGAACATGTAAGCTCTACACCAAAAGCTAGAAGGCCACTGTGTCAACGTGTGGACATACAACGCTTTTCTGGGCATGTTAAAGTCTGGTGGTGGAAACAAAGACAGGAAACACAGCTGAGTCAATCACAGGTCAAATGTTCTGGACGTTTTTTTCACCAGGATGGCATTGACGGAGTAAACCTTTCAGCTGTCTTGGTCCATTTCCATGACATGTAGTAAAGAATCTTGGTGTTGTCACAAACAGAGGAACTAGAGTTTATTTACTGGAACCAAACCTGACGACCAGTGTGCTGCCCTGTGTCAAACTGCACAGGAGTTTAAAGATGTTGATGGAAACTCTTCACTAAACTTGGTGTTTTTGCTTTATTTTCTCCCCTTGTACATGAGAACGTGCTTCTCTTTTTCATCCTTTAACTGTTTCTCTCAGATCAACTCCCATCAGTTTCCCACGCCTCCTGTGTCAGCTCACTCATCTCTCCTCCCTCTCTTCCTCCTCCTCACTTCCTGGTCACTTCCTCCCCATGTTTTTCCCTTCACCAAGGTCTTTTGGTCACATGTTTTTCGGCAAAATCTGCGTAAATGTGCGATTTTCACTGTGCGACCTTGGCTGTGTACTTACGCATCATGGTCTCCAGTTTCATCAGCAGGTAGAGGAACCCAGGGTAACTGATGGTCATGTCAGGCTCTGTGTACCTCAGTCCAACCAGATGTATCACCAAATCATCCACAACGATTCCTTAAGGAAAAAAACCCAGAAGACTATTATTAATATTCCCATAAATTGTTGGAAAAATGGTCCTTTGTTTTTAATGTTTTTGTTGGTTTTAGTTCTCAACGATTGAGACGGAATCAAGTGAAATGTCAATGTCAAAAACAATCCTCTCTATAGTAAAAACATAAATGTTACTTGTAAAAAATTCAGCCGGAATTTCACATTAAATTTTATTGTAAAATTAAAGACCAAATGTGGTCAAGCAATTACAACTGGCTTTACGAAACAAGGAAATGTGTAATAACGAACAAATCCTATGTTTATGGTTCACCTTCAGTCAAACGTATTTCAATAAATACAACGGTTCTGTGTGCGGCCCATGTTGGGACGGAAATAAAGAGAGGTGCTGTAGCACCCTCTGTTGGTCACATCTTTCAGTACACATGATACCTGAACCTACAATGGAGCCGTGGATTCTATGATGATGCGTTTATTTACGTCTGTGTTCTACTGTACCTGCTGCCTTCAAAGCCGGGGCGACCTCCTGATACTCCAGATGCCTTGTCTTGTTCTTGTCAAACACCATGAAAATATCCTGAGGAGAGAATACACACACACACACACACGTCACTGAAACACAGCCGTTAAAACAATTCATTTGAAATCGACACAATGTTGTTCATTTCAGGTTGTAGAATGTTAAAGAATGGGGGCTCAGGACTAACCCTAACCAAGGTAGAAATGTTATTATGTTATTAAAAATATTATAAATCAGAATAATAAATGTATTTATTGATAACTGTTTTATTTCCTGACATTTATCAATACTTAAATCGGGACAGCGGTGAAAGTTGGACGACACGTGGGAGGAGACCTCACCATCAGACGTCCTACACACCGCTGCTGCTCCTCCATTCGTTTTCTAATCCACACAGAACTCTTAATTACTCTGTTATAATCAATATGACTGCCTACCGTCCACCTCTTGATTTTATCCCACAGACTCTGAAATTCTTCCCAGTTCAGCCGAGCGAAGCCCTGGGTCTGAAGTGCAGCGGTCAAGGGAAAGAAACGTAACCAGTCACGTCACAACGAACAGTCTTGACGTATGTCGGTAAAATTGTGACTACAAACACAAGATATAGCGAAACTGTACGTTTCGGAGAAGAACGCATCAACGTCACTCGCCAACAGAGCCCGGATAGCTCAGTCGGTAGAGCATCAGACTTTTAATCTGAGGGTCCAGGGTTCAAGTCCCTGTTCGGGCGTTACCTTTAGTCTTTAATCACCATGTACTGCATCTGTACCTTACAGATACAGGAACGTTTCTGAGAACATACAATGAACATCTTTAAATAAAAGCAGCTCATTGGTCCATACATAGAGTTTTAAAACAGCCAGTCAGAACTGAACCACCGACCTGGTCGACAGGTCAAATGTCTTCTAAGAAACTAAGAGTTCAGTTGAACTCCACTTCACTGCGTCGGACAAACTGATAGCTAAAAACTATGGATATTAAGTAACTCTTTTTTTAGTCATACAATACACGCAACAGCAAGAGAATACACTCAAATAATATAAATGTATCCGAACACGCGAGATAAAAACGTGACGGCGGCGTGGAGTGTTTTATGTGGAATTTCCGGCCACACTAAAGATTTGTAAATAAAAGTGTTCTTTGTATAAAAAGCTAAGTTTTTTATAAGAAAGCTTGTCGTGTTTCTTTCTTTCTTTTTTTTTTTTCTTTTCCTCGAAGGTGTGGTGAGTTGTTCGGGTGTGTCATCCCGGTTAGTGTAGGAGGGGATGCACGGCCAAAAACCGCTGATCTAGTGCATATAATCCTTTAGCACCCTCTTGTGGGGAGAAAGGAAAGTTACACGGTCTTAAAGCTTTACAAAACAAAATTGTGTAAACGTCGTGTTTTCTTAAGTTTCTAATAGTTTTAAGGATACATCCATGAGGACGACCATGCTCTTACAGTGTTCCAGGGACAGGTACTTCTCACAGCCTGTCAAGACTGACAACAACAATGGACGTTAACGTACGAGTGAGATTAAAATGAAGAACATTTTTATTTTAAGGTCAGGTTTTTTTTTGTGACGTTCCACTCACCTCCTCCTTGTATGGCTTCAGTCAAAATGAGGTGGAGGTGAACTGGTTTGCACAGCTCCTTCTGAGGTGGAAAAAAAGATAAAAATGAATAAAACTGAACCTACTGTCTATGGTCAAGGTTGAAATTTAAATCTTTACAGAGTTGTTATTTAAATAGGCATTTGCACATACTGTATTTACTTTAAATAGTACTTTGTTACCAGGTAACTATATGTCTTTTTTTAACGTGTGTGTGTGTTTGTGTGTGTGTGAGTCACTCTCACCTTGTTACTGTGTGCCAGGAACAGCTTTCTGATGTCTTTGTTGGAGGGAAGAGCAGACTGGTGAGGATATGAAGGCTGCAGAACATAAGAAGTATAACAGTCATTTTCTCATTTATTTCTATATTTATATACATGTATAATATTGTGATTTACATGTTAGGGCCATAAAGGCATCCGTTTTGTTATTTAACATAATTGTGGAAACAAAAACAAA
>NC_024310.1:7862548-7889103 GCF_000523025.1 Cynoglossus semilaevis | reverse complement strand
TAACATAATTGTGGAAACAAAAACAAATAAAGGCCTATAGAAATATTCAAATTGTCTAATTAACCAAATATTTTAAACACCTGTATTGTCTTCACTGACCCTCTCTCTCATGGACCAACTAGTCCATGCAACATTGACCACAGTTCTGTACCAACATGCAAAGTGTCGGGTGTTTATATCTTAGATTAGCCCGTCAAATATTTACCCTAAAATCGTGATGTTTCAGTTTAGCTCCGGTCTGAACTGTATTCCTGATAACCAGGTGAAATCGTCTCTTACCTCTTTTAATAAGATGTCTTGTGCAGGTTTTTGCACCAGACTGAAAAGACATTTATTTCTGTTATCAGCATCATCAATGACATTATTCATAATTCATAATCACAAATTCAAAAACAACTCATCTAAAAAGTCAACATGGCTTCGCAACTGGAAAAACCACCAGTAACAAGATACACTGACCTGAATATTTTACATTGTAATAAGACATATAGATACACACATAGACACATATAAACATATATATTGCTTTAAAATACCAGGCACCTCCACTGGCCTTAAAATAAAAATCAGTATAAGTCTGTCAGTTCGTACTTGGCCGTGTTGCCCTCTTCCGTGAGCACCCGCAGAAGGAAGGATCCCTGCTGATCGGGCTTAGCAGTGAAGGGAATGATGATGTAACGTCCTAATGGAAGGGAACCCCGAAGAACCACTTCCCTGCGTGTTGAGTAGTTAGGACAGAAGAGGACGGGGGGTGTGGCCTTCAGGTTGTCGAAGGACAGGTAGGTTTGGGAGGAATGTATCTGACGGGAGAGCACAGGTGTACAGCAGGTAATGTTAAATTAATGCACCTCACAGAGCCTGGATAGCTCAGTCATTTAGACAAGAGGAGCAGCACCTCACAGAGCCTGGATAGCTCAGTCGGTAGAGCATCAGACTTTTAATCTGAGGGTCCAGGGTTCAAGTCCCTGTTCAGGCGAGTCTGATTTTTAAAATGTGGAAGGAAGACGAACAATCTCTGTACATGTGGTAGAAAACATCCATGTCATAGAGCAGTGATTCTCAACCACTGTGCCGTGAGAGATCATTATGTGTGCCTTTCACTTCATTGGGCTGAAATCTATTATTTACTTATTGCATATCATTCTTCTTTGCTCATCAAAGCACGAAAGAAATAACAATGAAATACTCTTCTGCTAGTTGGCAGCAGATGGCGACGAAAACTAAAAAAAGATCATCAGAGTTGTTAAAGAAGATCTTTGTGACTTGTTGAAGAAGATCTTTGTGAGTGTCTTTCTTCAATTCCTGCCAGTATATCAGCATTGTGTTCAACTAAACAGGTCGAGATTCTAGTCAATTATGAGGTCATTTAAACTATAGATTATTATATTACATTGCATACTTTTTGTGAGATTTTTGTTTGGTGGTGTGCCATGGGGTTGATGATATATATATATATGTGCCGTGGCTCAAAAAAGGTTGGAAACACTGCCATAGAGACCTTGTTTCAGTGTGTTTACCGGGTAGACGTGCAGAGCTATAGCCATGTTTGTGCCTCTGCGTCTCTGGTGTTTCTGCATCAGAGCCAGAACAAAGGAGCAGGTCTTCTGGGAGGTCGTGTCGTCATCATCCGCTTCCAATAAATTGAGACAGAACTGAGGGTTTTGCCAGAACCCATCTTAACATACGTATAGACAAACACAAAGACGGAGACATTTAAAGACGGGCCTTAAATGCAACAAGAATAGAATAATTCAAATTCAATTAACCGTATTGTCCAGACTGAGTCGCACTTTTTTTAAATCCTTTGGCTGGGTTTTTAGTGACTTATACTCAAGGGGTGGTGTTTATAAATATATAATTTTACGTTTGTTATTTTCACACTGACAGCCGCTAGAGGGCATTCTGGGCTCGTGTACAAGTAACGTAAGAGCAACTTAAAATCCAGATAATACGGTAAATTCCATTATACAGTAGTTCAAGACCTATATATAAACTTATATTTAAAATGAAAGACATTTAAATGATTAAACTTATCATTACATAACCAATAAAACTAAATTACTTCAAAAGCATGTGTAGTTCTATGGTAATATACAGTATATTGAGCAATCACAATAAAATGGGTGGTCCAGACAGACAGACAGTGTTTGACTGGGCATGCTTATTCATGTAGCACCACCTTGTAATGATTTTAACAGCTGTACAAATGTTCCTGTTCCTACTTGACACACTAAAACACACTGTGCAAACAATTTCACAGTCTCCTCCTAAAGGGTGGGGCCATTCAAAGGTACAGTTTATTAAGAGACAGGTTTTAAATCGGTCAGCACTGTAGTGTGGCGAAGGAGTTTAATTTAAAATACACCTCGTTGTTAAATGGCCTTAAAAAAGTTTAAAAGAATTGTAACATTGAAACTAATGTTGTTGTCCTCTACACATAAACGACATTGTCTGAATATAAATCTGTACCTTCTTTGGAGGAGCCCCCTGCTGTGACCCCGGGCACCCAGTTTCCATGAAGCATGATGGAGTACCACGGCTCCACTCCGGATCTGGAGTCACAGAAGTTTTCGCTCAGATGACAAACCTCCATCATTTCAAACTGCTGTCGGAAGTCTGCGATCGACATCCTGATGGAAAGAACACGTCATTATCTTAGTCTGTGAAGGAGCAGCTGCGCAGAGCCAACAGTGACCACCGGGACAGCAGCTGTGTTTGTGCAGCTCCGTGTCACTGACTCCTCAAATGAAACCTCTGTTTGCCTTCTGGTTACTGTCGAGACATCGGCGGGAGGAGGAGTGTTTGTCTTCATGTTTGTAGATGGTGGAGACAATGATGTCAAACGGACGAGGAACACTGGAGGGAAGTGGACACACGCACACTCACCAGAACTCTCCGTCCTCAGCTATCACTCTCTGCAGCCTCTTCTGCTCCTCGGGGCTCACGCTGCTCCACTCTGGACTGATAGGAGACACACAAACAAATAGGAAAAGAGATTCAGTGACTTTAAAAATATAATATATGTAAATATATATAAAATAATTTATATATATTTAAATTATAAAAGAATATACTTAATATTTTGCCACTGTTACAGTGTTACAAAATGCATGAACTATATCATTTAATTGTGATTAGATTATTTTAAATAAATAAAAAAATAAAAGTAAAGATTCAGATAAACATAGAGACAAATAGGGTAAAATACAGGACAGCCAGAAACAGTATTTCCTGTTTCACATTTTCATGTTTCTACTTTAATCAGAGATATAAAAAGTATTTTAACGATCCTAATAATCTAAACATGAGGCTAATGAAAAAACATGCACCCATTCTCATCACTCCAAGGCCCCAGCCATTCAGTGTTGCCCCAGGGGTTAAGGATCCTGACCAACTCCTCTGTACCATGGGCCGTCTTCACCTGGCAAAGGCAAAGAGACACAGAACAGGTCAGAACAACTGTAAATGGCCGTGGATGGTGGAGTCACTTTTCAGTGTTCGTTTTCTCCGTTCAAATGCTTTTCCTGGTGCCTTTAAGTAACGTGTGTAAGGTCAAAACTCGTTTTGCTGCAGAAACAATAATTGGCTATCTGCCACCAGGATTAATCCTCTCGTTCGACTTGCTCAGCAGCTTTTACCTCCTCTACTGCAGTCACAGAGTAAGCGTGTCTGTACATGATGCCCAGGTCATTCATCTTGGCCAGAGAACCCTGGAGGGAAAGAACAACATTCACCGTCAGGACACAGCTCAGAACACACCGTGCGGGCACCGTATATTCTGGACTATAAGTCGCACTATTTTTTATCCTTTGGCTGGGTTCGCGACTCATACTTAGGTGCTACTTATATATTAAAATATATATTTACACGTTTCTTATTTTCATACTGACAGCTAGAGGGCACTGGTGCCACCTATATGTGTTTTTTTCTTCATTATGCTTTTTTTTTTCAGCTGGTGCGACTTATAGTCCAGAAAATACGGTACCTTTTAGATTGAACCGGTTCTCTCTGAGGTCTTTAAAAAAGCATCACAGCTAAGTCCCATAGATTCTGCCACCGTACCTGGCAGTTAGCACAGTTGATGAGCGCTCCTTTAGACAAGACATGTCGGAGGATGGACGTTAGGCCTCGGGGCAGAGATGCAATGTTCAAAACCTCAGTTACCCCACCTGTCATGTCCACCATGGCTTCGTGAGGAAAGCCCATGTCCAACGCTCTATAGCCACCCTTCAACCTGGGACACAGACAGGCATTCAAGACAGGAAGTAAACATCTGCCACCAGGATTAATCCTCTCGTTCGACTTGCTCAGCAGCTTTTACCTCCTCTACTGCAGTCACAGAGTAAGCGTGTCTGTACATGATGCCCAGGTCATTCATCTTGGCCAGAGAACCCTGGAGGGAAAGAACAACATTCACCGTCAGGACACAGCTCAGAACACACCGTACAGACACCGTATATTCTGGACTATAAGTCGCACTATTTTTTATCCTGTGGCTGGGTTCGTGACTCATACTCAGGTGCTACTTATATATTAAAATATATATTTACACGTTTCTTATTTTCATACTGACAGCTAGAGGGCACTGGTGCCACCTATATGTGTTTTTTTCTTCATTATGCATTTTTTTTTCAGCTGGTGCGACTTATAGTCCAGAAAATACGGTACTTTTTAGATTGAACCGGTTCTCTCTGAGGTCTTTAAAAAAGCATCACAGCTAAGTCCCATAGATTCTGCCACCGTACCTGGCAGTTAGCACAGTTGATGAGCGCTCCTTTAGACAAGACATGTCGGAGGATGGACGTTAGGCCTCGGGGCAGAGATGCAATGTTCAAAACCTCAGTTACCCCACCTGTCATGTCCACCATGGCTTCGTGAGGAAAGCCCATGTCCAACGCTCTATAGCCACCCTTCAACCTGGGACACAGACAGGCATTCAAGACAGGAAGTAAACACACAGGTGTTGTATATTCTGTGCGACTTACATATAAAAATATATAATTTCACGTTCGTTATTTTTACACTTTTACACTTTTTAGTGACTTATACTCAGGTTCGGTATATAAAAAAATATAAAAAAATATAATTTCATGTTTGTATTTGATTCTTTATTTGATTAGATCTTTATTTGAATTCTTTGTGTGTTGGGAAAATAAGAGTATGAACTAACAGCATATTTTACAGTCCTATCTAACAGAAAAAGTTTTGTTAAGTTACTTCAATGAATTTATTTAAATAATATATTAATTACAGACAATAATGGAATTGAAGCACATTTGAACAGCTCCTTCACTCTCTCATTTCTGTCATCCTGGTAAAACTGATAGTTACACTCCAGCCCTGCAGGTGGTGCTAATGCAACTTTTGATTAAAGGTGAGACAATCTTGCTCAACTAGTTGGATGTCCTGATCAAAGCTGATAATGATGGTGTACAAATTGTGTAACACGGTAATCTCTTATCTTTGCAGCTACGCAAATGTCTCAGCGGAGAACGAGGACATCAAAGCTTTGACGGTGTGGGAACAGGCACACAGTGTAGCCAAACTACAATAGACCAGATAACAGCTTTCTCATATACCTTTGGATGTTGACTACAATAACAGTACAGGTGTGAACTATTCTATGACTGTAGTGGACAGATGACAAATGAACAGATAAATAATGTAAAGAAAATATTTTTCATTTGTTCGAATAGTGAATAGTCTTTGTTTTGTGGAACACCAGGACTTACTTGGCATAGGCTTTCTCCAACAGGGGGCTCCAGAACTCAAACATGTCTGGGGACGTGAGGTAGATGAGTTGATTGTCCCGAGTTGGCAACAAATCATCGATTCTCACTTCCTCCCATACACCATACTGCCAGAACTGTACTAGGTGAAGGACAAGAAATGTTTCATGGTAACAGCACAGTTAGACAGAGAATGATAAACTTTAGCTCCAAAAATTCACAATTATTCAAACCACCAACACCACTCACATGCCCTGCTGGAGCGCCCAGTGAGCAGGACGGACGACACATGTTAGAGAGCGATTATCTGTTTACCTTGAAGGTGAAGCTGCCGTTGTATCCTTCCTGGAAACTCTGTCCTGGAGGAACAACTTTGTTGAGAAGAGACCGATGCACAGAGAGGGAAGCGATGGCAGCCAGAAACCAGCAGTCATCTGAAGAGAATCCATTTAGGTCAGAGGATGACCTACTGATACTTACGTTTAAAAAACTATGGCTTAAAAAAACCTCCATGGCTGAGAATTTGCAGACTGTATTTTCCGGACTATAAGTCACACTTTTCTTAATCTTTTTGCTGGGTTTGCGCCTTATACTGAGGTGCGCCTTATATATTAAAAATATATAAATTTCACATTGACAGCCACTAGAGGGCACTCTAGCTGGCTGGTGCAACTTATACTCCAGAGTGACTTATAGTCTGGAAAATACGGTAATTAGAGAATGATAAAGCATTTACTTCTGGTATATATTTTATTTTTTGTTTGTCATTTTGTTTCATGGCGGTACATGTCTTCAGACACTACAGGGTTTGTAATCCCTTTTTTTATTCATGGTCTGTGTGTCTTCATTAGTCCTTATCTACTTACTGAGTTTACCCTGGCGAATGTCCCGGTGCGTTGCTCCGTTGATGATGAAGTGAGGTGAAGGACACAGCTCCTAGGAAGAAATGACAGAGAAACACAGGTCAGTAGATCCAGGATTAAACAGGACAGAACAAGTCAGAGAGAATCCCTTCAGTAAGGAGTTACGTAATATGAACGCACAGAGGATCTAATGTTTGAATAACTTAAACATGTTAAGACAGGAGCCTCAGGCAGTTCAGAAAACTGCTTCAAAAAATAGTTTAATCTTTTTGAGCAGTTTTGAGCTGTGTTACTTGGTTTTTCCACCCACAATTATAAAATCAAAAATTTTGTTTGTCCTGGTTTTGACAAAGAAAAACAAGGAGACGCTGAACTTTAAACCTCACAAAGATGTTTAACAAGGCTTGTTAAAAAAAACTGAAAAGCCACTGTTTCTACTGTGTAGCAGTTAGCAGCCCTGCCTGTCACACATGGGCAAACTAAGGCCCGGGTGCCACCGGTTCAGCTTTTAAATCCAGCCTGCCAAACTTTTATCATTTATTTATCTGCTCCTGACCCATAAATCATAAAATGTTCCCACGCCTGTCCCAGAGGAACCACATAGTCTGTGCCACCAAGGAGCAGCCTGCTACAGTGCATCTGCTGTTAACACAACATAACCCAAGTTTATGTTTTTAAACAAAAATAAAATAAAGAGCATGAAGTAAATAGTTACAGTAAATACTGAGGTGCACTGAAATAAATGTATTTAAAAATGTTAAAATGAAAAGCTAATTGGTGTGGTTGTGATCCAGGAACAGGCACTGTGGTTTGCACAGTATGAAAATCTCCTCGCTAACACTGACCCTGCAGCAACTCTCAAACCTGTTTTTGTACATGCAGCATCAGCAACAGAATGAATTGTCAAGAGAAGAATTCAAGTTTTTAAATTCCACTCATTGCCCTGAGGCGGTTGACCTCCGAATATGCTGTTCAGAATACAGAGCCACACAGGGATCACCAGCAGAAACGTCCTGTGGTTTTATGACATCATCAGGAATCTTTGTGATACGGTTTGTTCTTATCAATTATTGATAAATAACACTTCAAAAGGAAAGTGAAAGCGGTTTAGCAATGAAGGTGTCACATTGATTTAACCCCAGACTCAGAGCTTTGCTCACTCGATGCTAATGCTAATGCTCACATTAGCTCTACGAATAAGTGGAAAATCCAATGACCTAAAAGCACCACAGCTTCTTCTTCTTCTTTCGACTTTGTCCCTTTTTTCAGAGGTTGTCACAGCGAATCATTTCCATCTCTCCCTGTTCTCTGTATCTTCTACTCTGACTTCAACTATCTGAATGTCCTCCCTCACTGCATCCATATATCTCCTCTTTGTCTCCATCTCTAACATTCTTCTACCAATGTGTCCACTGTCCCTCCTCTGCACATGTCCAAACCATCTCAGTCTGGCAAAAGCACCACAGCAGTGATTTAAGAATAAACAGCCGACTGTTGACTGTAATCAAACCACTCTTCTGAACAGTGTGATATAATATTATTATTATCAACATTATGCAGTTAGTTGGAGTCAGAGTAGAAGATGCAGAGAACAGGGAGAGACGGAAATCAATGATTCGCTGTGACAACCCCTGAAAAAGGGACAAAGCCGAAAGAAAAAGAAGAAGATTTTTGATAAGAACTACACCAACAATAGTAATAACAACAAATGTAATAATAATAATAATAATAAAGAAAAAATAAAATGTATTAACAGAAGGGATTTGTCGTTTCTGTGTGAATTAAACTCATGTTTACGTTGGTTCTATCTTAATGAGAACTTGCCATAATATTAAGGGTTAAAGTGCTATACATGTTAATGCAGGGTTTTTAATATTTTGAATTTTTTATTTTGGAGATTATTTTGAGTATATTTTTATGATGTTATTTTCCTCATACAAAGAAAGTGCTGTGTCTGTCCAGTTTTTTTTAACTGCAACTGGAGAATCAATGTGGTCATATGACACAATGACTGGACATCTATTCAAAAAGCTGTATAAATTATACAAGTAGTTTCATTCAACATAAACAAATTCATAGAGAGACCTGCAAAATAAAGAATTTTGTAAAAAGTTTAAATTGCCATAACTACATGTGCATTAGTCACAGATTTACTGACCCCAGTTTTTTTTATATAAACAATAAACAAAGTCTCGTTCAACAAAATGAAGGGGAGTTCTCTGTCAGTGAGTTGTCAGTTATTTTCTGCAGTCATAATTTCTACCTTTGGTCTCTTCCACCTGACCCCGGACTGCAGCTCCAGCTCTCCCACAGGGAATTGATAGTCCACGAAGAGTCCGTCCCGGTCCACGGTGCGCAACTCTCCGCTCTCTGAGGGCAAGTCGCCGGTCATCAGTTCGGCCAGCCAGCGGCGGGACTGGGAGCCGAGCAGCTCATCGGAGGAGACCGAGTCCACATCGTCGAAGGAGCTCTCAGAGGACACACTCAGTGACTTCAGCATGTCTGCGTTAATGCTGTGGACGCTGTGTTTAACTCAGCTCAGTTCTTCTTCCGTTTAGTCCGTGAGATTAGTCCACCTGAGCAGGTGATATAAAAAAAAAAAGACACGCCCGTGGTGACGTCAGTCCACGACACGCTTCTGTTACTGTCAAAGGAGTTAAAGAGCTCGCCCCCATGTTTTTAAAGTGTTGTTTACCTTATTACTCATGATCATTTTTTATTACTTTCACACTGTGGGACTTTTTTTATGTCTCAAATTAATTAGAAATATTAATAATTATTTCTAAAATGTCACTTTTACTTTCAAATCTTCACCTGTATGTACTCCATACACTAACGAGAGAGAATCCTTGAATTGGTCATAACACGTGTGCATGTATTAAAGCGTTAAAAAACATCAGCTAGAACTGCATGGGTGCAGAGTAGATAGAAACCTTCTAAATACAGTTCATCAGACAGGACAGATACTTTGACGTGACCATTTCTAAACAAACAGAAGCGAGTCAATATCTGTTGACATGAAAGGAAAACACAATGCAAATGCAGCAGATTGCCACACCTCAGAGTGTGGGCGAGACGCAGCTTTAATCTCTCTACCTGATTCATATTACATTGTTTTTACAACACATCAGGAAGTTTATTTCTGGGAAGCTGGAGAAAAAAAATCCCACTGGAAGAAACTTAAACCGTCCGAATCCTGTAGCTGCATCAAGAATTTAAAAAAAGAAAAAGAAAAGGCAAACGCATAAAGCTTGTACAAGTTAAATACGTTTTATTGAGAAAGTTTTGAATATGAAAGTTCATGCCACGGTCAGATTTGCTGTGAGTTGGTGTGAGGTGAAGGTCTTCTGTGAGTTTCATCACTGAGATGTAGCCATGATGCTGGACACACCTGTGGAGAGGAAACAATCGATGATGTTTTCACCAAAGTTGAAAATACATTAAATGTGTTTCAATCAAACACTGACTCTCAAAGTCGATCTTTTCCACGATGTTCTTGGGCTTGACGCTCTCCTCCTGGCTGAAGATGAAGATCTGTCCGTCCTCGTTCTCCGTCCAGCCGTACTTGTTCATCCACACCTTCACCTGAGTGTCTGGACACACAGAGACACTTTTAAATACAAACAAATATTCCATGTCTGTATGTCCATGATTGTCCTAGGTATAATGTCTTTGTTAAGATGTCCAGCTGTTTTAAGTCTGGTCAGACAGACAGAGGTGAGAACTGCTTTAAATAAGACGATGACTGGACATGATGTGTTTGTAGCAGGTCAGGTCAAAGGTCTTACCCAGAGGGTCTCCCAGCATCTCACCCAGTAACCGGTGCTCAATGGTCTGGTAGGTGATTCCTACAACGTGGCAAATAACTACAAAAAACACAAATCACAAAAAGTGAACAAACACACCATGATACGACACCTTTGCTCATTTGCCTGAAAATAACTTTCTGAATTTTCAGATGCAGAAACCAAATCTTTATGAATTCTCAAAAATGTTCCTGCCCCTTTGGCAATTTTTAATCTTCAGAAAAGAGTTCTGTTTTCCTGATTTTCAATAACATTTACATTGCCACCTAAGGATCAGTTCAGCTTCAGCATAGATAACCTGGCATCTCATCTATGAACTAAAATACATTTAACCTTTACTGACAGGAAGAGAGAATACAAGAAACCAGAAAATACACTTTTAAAAGCTGAACTGTTTCATTTGAATTATAATTTGAACATAAAGTCTAGCAGTGGTGAAGCCAGAAAATGCACTTTTATAAGCTGAACTGTTTCGTTTAAATGATAATTTGAACATAAAGTCTAGCAGTGGTACTTTTTTTTTTTTTTTACAGTTTCCTTTCAGTGTGCACCTGTTCACTGTATTTCCCTGAAAATCATCCCTGAATATACAGTGAGTCAAAGGTTGACACTCACACTTCCTCACAGAGTCCTCAAACCCAGTGATGCCATCGATGAGCTCTCGGTTCTCCTCCAGACTCGTCTGTTGGCACAACAAAGACACAAAGAGTTAACGGCGCTGAGTCAACGCTGTGTTGCACAAGTTTGGAAGAAGAAACGGTTTTTGAGTTTCCAGGATGGAAATAAAAAAGGCTGGTCGGCTTTGACCAGAAAGACGAAGTTAATTCAATTAGTGATTAGTCATCGATGAGGTTGAACCTCACTCCAGCCCAATCTCAGCTTTTATTTGTACAGAAATGGACTGTTGTTGAGCTAAAGGGGACGATCAGGACTTGACTTCGAGGGTGTTGGTTCACATATTTGTCTCTGGAGGCTCTGCCCACTCCCTAACCAATACAGTCAGGACTGTGTAAGATTTTGGAGTAAAAAAAACAAACAAACTACTGGTTGTAACACGTGCCAGTTTGTGAGAGACCCACAGATTACTAAGTTCACTGTCTCAGTAACACTTTTGACAGGTCTACTATGTAATGTGTATACTAAAGCAGTACTGCAGTGTCAGTTAATAATGAAAAAAAAAAAAAAACTCTAGGTTTGCTTCGTTATAACCTGGCAGTTACATCAGCAGACCCAGGCGTCACATGATGATGTCAGCCATGACCTTGCAGCAGAGACAGACCTTCTGGAATTCCCAAAGCAAAACCTTGGTTGAGAAGAACACTAGTGCTAACTACAGTTTACGTGCGTGTGTGTGTGTGTGTGTGTGTGAAAACATTATTACCCAGAAACTCTGGAAGTGACATGTCTCCAACAGGTTCCCCAGGTACAGGATCTGTCTGATCGGACGTTCCTCTTGCTGCGACACAGTAGTCAAGGAAATGGACCCCAAACACACCTACACATCTGACCACCCACCCACCCACCGCAAACCAATTACTATGTACATGCAGTACCCATAATATAGTATTTAAAAACATAAACCAATGATATCAAATCTTTCACCAGAAATCTGACAGTGACTTATTTGACTGGCAGAAAACAAACTGAGACAGAACAGAAACTTCACCAACTGTGTCTGTTTACATCTACAAACAAAAAAGCTCTACTGGGACAGCAAAGACTAATACATTATGAATTAATTGTCAAACTGTCAATGTCAACTTGTATTTTTGCTCCATTTAATGAGAAAGCAATAAAACAATGGTATTTGGGAGTACTGGATTATTTTTGAACTGTGTATAGATAAAAAATGTCGGAATGTTTCTTAATCAACTAATTGAGAGAATACTCAATTGATTAATCAGTTGCCAAAAAAACCTTCTAGCTGTTACAGTGCAGTAGTGAATACATTAAAGTCAAGTGATTTTCACACTGAAAATACCAAAGGGATACGTGTGTCTGGTCAATCATGCACTTGCAGAGAGTGAAGTCAGTGTGTGGCAGGTTGGTCAGGGCCTTCAGCAGAATCTGTGAGGTCACAAGGGTCTGAAAGTAGGCAGGGTTAAACTGGTACCTGCAGAGAAAGAGACACAGGGTGATTCTTTGAAACAGAACCTTCCAACTGTTCTGGTTCTTTGTAACAAAAGTTTAAAAACAACAAAAACATTTGCTAAATGTTGTGTTTCAGAGGAGTGTAACAGCTTAAATATGATCCAATATCCACGGTATATAAACTGGTGGAAAAGTCCTGTCTGATAGAGGATGTCAGGAAAAGAAATTCATCCAGTACTTGGTTTTCCCTCACAGGTAAAGACTCTCCTGTGGGCACATGCAACATTATGCCTAGGTTTGAATATGATCTGCCAACCCAGTAACAGAGTGACTCACAGCTTCAACACAGCCAGGTTTGCCTCCAGGTCATAGGCGTTTTCTCTCGCTTGTGTCTCTACGTAGCGCTCCAGCGTTGCAAGGTTTTCTGGGTTGTACCTGACAGAGACACAAGTTCACCGGTGGATGATACATTTATAATAATAAAACCACATATGAGCACACAGTATATTCTGTACTGCACTGTTCTTGACAAATGTATTATGTCCTTGTAAAAGGGTTTTAACATTTGGAAGAATATCAACAGCTTTTGCCTTTATCAACTAATGGAGAAACAAGACTGAAACATAAAACAATTACTTAAATGGTTTATCCATCTGGAAGGCTGTTGATAGCATCATTGGATAGCTTAGCTACAGTGGTTTAATTGTTCGATTCTTTAACACTGTCAATTACTCTTGAGTCAGTCGTTATTCACCTCATAAGACCCCTAGCATGACCTTGATTACAGTGCCATATAATAATGCAGAGACGATATAAATGTAAAACTGATATTAACGTCTCCGTCATTACACACGTAAATAAAGGGGCAGTGAACTCTATACTTGCTATATAACGTGTAAAGTGGTGTTGTAGCAACTTCAGTCGCAAAAATTCAACGGCAAACAGGAATATAAAATATAATCAATATTGGTACCGCTATAATGTGTGATTTGTAAAGTTGTTGGATTGACATAATAGTCCTTTTTTATCTCCCTAATAGCAAACATGCTAAGCTAACGTTAGCTTCCCTGCTGAGTTTCCATCTATCCATGTAAGACCAACTTACCTGTCGATACCCCGCAGGAGTTTCCCCACGTTCGCCCTCATCTGCTCAAAAGACGACGACATCTGGTCTGAATGTTTGTGGTGAACTTTAAATGCGAAATAAGAACTTATTCCACACGTGGGCCTTTGGAGTACCGGGCGGCAAGAAAGATGCGTCGGAACGAAAAGAACGGCGCACAAGCGTGAACGGAAATTGCACGGACGCGATGCAGCGACGTACCGCCAGTAGATTAATCAATCGTTTGCCTTTACCGACATATATTTTTATTTAATTAGGTTCTGATCCTATTTGGTTCTATTATGTTTTTGCTCCATTACGTTACCCAGCAATATCTAATAATTTAAAGTCAGCTTTGAGAGTTTGACCGGAAAATGGGTTGATTTGTCATGTTCCTGACGTAACCAAAATGGTTTGACGAGCGACAGTTTTGCTTCAACATCCAAAATTAAGTCATGCAAGAGATATTTTATTTAAAAGTTTGAGAATATAATTCGCGGTGAAAATCATTAATTGAGAAAAAGAGACATTTCACGTTTATAAAGCTTGAATGCAAATTTGTTGCAGCTGATACAGAAAACGCTAATAGATTTTCTGTTTTATCACATCCTGAAAACGTATCAGTGCTGTTTAAATTGCACCATCAAAGCTAATGAAAACAATAAAACTTATTTGCTCTTAAATAATACACCATTTAGGTATTTATTGTTATGCGACTTTTACATACAGATTCATAGATATATGGTCTTATCATTTCTAGGCATAATCTCGCACTTTGATTTAATGTGCGTTTATTCATTTGACAATGATCTAAACTTAACATCTAATTCAAAACACGCAAATTCAGAAACGTAAGAAAAGAGACACAACGTTTTCACTATACACCCTGTTATTACCACATGAGGCCAACAGATGGCAGTAATAGAAGCATTTCCGTCCGCCAGTGAACAAAGAAACAAAACTTTGTTCCTTTTCTGAATCCGACACTAAATAAAGTATAGATGTTCTGATGAGGCCTGCTCTGGGCAAAGCCGTTATGTGAGCTCGATCGGCCTCTGTTTTGTGTCTTTCACATGTGGGCGTTGTCTAATGTCAGTGTAGGCAGGAAAGGTGTGATAGCTGCAACGTCTTCAGAGTCGAGACAGATGGGTGGGTAAATGTCAAACGGTGATGCCAGTGAGAGATATGGCCTTTCTTTTCAGCATATATTTGTTCGTATTCTTTATATGCAAGAACCATGTGGTTGCAAAGTACGATGAGAAGTTAGTCCCAAATGAGTTTGACCGCAGTGACCCACTCTCAGACTACTTCATGCAGGTTAACGACAACGTTTAACCACACCGAACCTACGCATTTTACCATGTTTAAACCTAAGCCGATTTCCATTTGCAGAAATACATAAGACAAAAACATGTCATTTACACGCCTGATACTATAGGTGGACGGAAACTGATTTACTTTAAAACACAGGCCTCATCTATTCTATAACCTTCTGTGTAGATCAGCAGTACAAATCAAATAAAGTGCAGTGTCATTCATGTATGCAGTGTCATGTACGTGTTTCACTGGAGCTATGAATTCATCACAAAATGTGTATAAAACTACAATTTTCTAAATTTTTTCTAAATGCTGTCAGATGTGTAATTTGACCAGGGCCAATTTGTAGAGGCTAGACGGTGGTCAGTGCCCAGCTGCAGGCTGACGAGCAAGGCACTAGTGTTGTGGGTGCAGACCTGATGCAGGTGAGCCCAGTCACAGTGATGATGCCTCTCTTTAAATTAGTAGGAGTCAGGACCCAGGAGAGAGGAGAATGAGAGCCGTCAGAGGCAGTGTGGACTGCTGACTGATGTGCAGTAAGAGCGCCGAGTTGCTGGCACAGCACTGCAGCAAATATTCAGGAACTCATGTGTTACACAACAGTTTACATTTTGGAAATGGACTGACGCAGGAGTGACCTTTAATCATGCTCTTACTGGACTCACTGACACACACACACATCACCCATAAATTTAGAAAAGCAGATTTATAAATTTAGGAAATCAGGAAAAGGCCAGGCTGCACTTCCTGTTTTTAAAAGTCATTCTATGAAAACACTGGGCCATTCAGTCCTGTCATTTTCTGTGAAGCTGGATTTGCCTGGAATTTTTTCTTTCATGCCACTCAGAGTTGCCCCTAGTGGTTGTAATGTGGCTTTTAGTCTTTTTGATGATCTTGACCAGTTGACTATGTCTCTGAGAGCAGAGGTTTTCCTTGAGCATTACAACAATATTTTTTATTAATTCTATTGTGCTGACCCTGCGTTTGGCCAAAATACTATTACAGTACTACATGGTTACTACATTTAATTTTAGGCTGTAATATCATTGCATTCCATTCCAAAGAAATGCTCCATCTTACCTGGGTCCAGGACATAATCTTAGCTGCATTCTTGGGCCCACCCTGTAATCTGGGCCTGGGACACCAAATTGGTTTGTCTCCCCCATTGACGGGCCTGGTTACTAGTTTTCTACCAGTACTAAACTGAAATCTCTATTTGACAAGTTGTGATGTTAAGGGGTTTTTTTTTCAATCTTTTTCGGCCTCATCATGTCTTTCACCCTGATTAAAGCCTCCTACACAGCAACGGTTTCAGTTGATGATTGTTTTTCAACCAAGAGAGAGAGAGAGAGAGAGAGAGAGAGAGAGAGAGAGAGAGAGAAAGAGGGAGCAATAGTGAACTTAGAAACACCAAAGGAGTTTCCCCTGCAGTCTAGGCCTACAGCAGCAGGACTAGTGCATGATTCTGCACCTTCCAAGGATGAGTGATATTTTAGTTAAAACTTAATATAATAATAATAGTTCAAGAGTGAGTCTGTTTCTTCTTTTCTCCGATAATTTACTCAACATTTATTTCTATTTTCAGTCCACATCATAGCTTTTAAAGGACCACCAAAACATTCCTCTGAGAGAAGAGACAGATGAACCACGCCACAGCGCAGCTAGTTTATGTTGTTTGAAGCACTGTTTTGTGTTTGTCAACATAGATGCTCCATGTTGCAGCTGTCATCCTCCCCATTTGGACATTCTGCACCTTAAGTTGATTGTGCTCGTCCATTGAGCCATTTCGCTGCACCAACCATATGAAAACTGTACTATGCAAATGAGTTGACAGGAAAAGTAAGCATCTGAGAGAGGGGGAGGAAGGTGAGAGAGGTTTAAGGAGGGAGGACCTTTAGCTGTCGTACAAACTGAAACAGGAAGGAGTGTTCGAGAGAGAGAGGGAGAGAGAGAAAGAACGAGTGTATGACATGAGCTGAACAGCATTCAACAGGCTTGAAAGACAAAGAAGCAGTGTGTACTCAGTAGTCAGTGTTGTGTGAAAGTGTGTGTTAGTGAGTGTGTGAGAGAGAAAAAGGTGGCAGAAAAGAGAGAGAGAGAGAAAGGAGAATTGAGGACAGAGATGCTGAAGAAGGGATATTAGCGGTGTTGGTAGGTTAGAAATGGACCCCCAGCACAGGGCAGCTCTTGATATCTCCACCAGGAATCCACAGGACGATTTTGAGATTCTGCTCAGGGTCGGAGGAGGAACATATGGAGAAGTTTACAAGGTCAGAAAAAAAAAGTCCCTCAACTCTATCTTAGTTGAAATGTGAGCAACTAAAAATATGGCAAATATAATGTTGTTGGTAATGTTTATTTTTGACAAATCTGAAAAATTAAGAAATAATGAAAATGTGAGTCACCTCTCTTCCATTTTACATTTTGTTTCTTGTTTTTGAAGTGTGTGCGTATGTGTGTGTAAAATGCAAATTGGCAAGTTTGAATTTAAATATTGGTTCATGGGATTTTTAATGGTTCATTGCAGTGAGGGAAGGTCTCAGCTCTGTTGGAGGAAGTGGTTTTTACAGCAAGTGAAAGTACTCTTCAAAAAAGCTCACATTTTAAGATCTGTGCAATGATTCTCTGATGATATATGCGAGAACAAAACAAAACTTGGTAAAGGTGTGATTCACCAAATCCTCTGACTGTGATCAGGTTAAGAACACAGCAGCTTCCACACACACACTTATCTTAACAATGAACAGATGTGACGTGAGACTCTTCACACTCTGCACATTACTTCCTTTGTTTAACACCAAAGCAGGAAAAGAAAAGAAAACATGTTTGGTTTGCACATCTAAAATCTAGCTTTGCTTCGTTATAACCTGGCAGTTACATCAGCAGACCCAGGCGTCACATGATGATGTCAGCCACGACCTTGCAGCAGAGACAGACCTTCTGGAATTTCCAAAGCAAAACCTGCTCCTTGGTTGAATGCGTCGTTGCACCTTCTCACTAAAATCTCTCTTGACGTAGATAATGTCAGAATGAGACCAGGGGAAACTGTGTGGTGTCTCTTACACGCTGCAGAGACATGTTGGACACAGACTCAGGGTCCAGATGTCCAGGCTCTGTACAGCAGTGGTGTGAACAGTTTAAATAAGAGCAGGTTCCACTTAGGAAAAAATGCAGCTTGGTCTATGACAGATGAGTTTATTAAATATCTGACAGTGAGCTACGGAGGCTGTGGTGATACCTTATTTAGTTATACTTTTAGGTAAGTTTAATGGGTAACACTAACTTGATTTACTTTTTCTGTACCTAGAATTACAATGAGGAAGGTCACATGTATTTATTTTACTTAGACAAGCTGTTGTCAAACGGCCAGACCAGCAGTTTTCCCCAGTCAGTCAGTCATGACTAATAGTTTGAAGCCGTTGACTAAACTAAAGTGTACAGTAATACACACTGTCATCTTGCTAGATGTTAAAGAAAAGAAAGCACTGCTGAGAAGTGTTCTAGTGCAGAACCAGACAAAACCAGTTCTGATGGTGTAATTCAGCATTCTGACCTTCTGGTTTTTATGGTTTTCTGATGTAGTCGCTTTCTCAGAAACTTTGTTCATGGAGCTTTACAGTATGTTCACATATGATGTTAAGTAAAGTAAAGGAGCTTTACAGTATGTTCACATATGATAAAAACAACCCATGTGACTGTGTGTACATTGTATTGAACAAGCAGCTACAGTCACCGTCATCCCTCTGTAGTTACTGTAGATGACGCCGAATATCAAGTTATGCTCGTATCAGAGGAACGTACAGTACAGTCCCATAGAACCTTGTGTGTTATCCTGCAGTTAAAAAAAAAAGAAAGAAATTAAAAATAAGCCGTTTCTCTTCATTTTGATGTTAAAATTGTTTGTTTTTTTAAGTTGAAACAGCTCAATGTCTGGAGTCTAAAATAAACACCTTTTGTTACATCTGTCCTACAACATTTGGAGTCACCCACCTACAGTCTATCTTAAGCATTTAGATTAGTAGTCATGGTGTCTGAAAAGGTGACTTCATTCACTGTGGGTTTGAGTCTGTGTACAAGAACCACATTAGTTGAGATGACAGAAGACTGAAGCTCTTTGTCTACAGTAAAGGATACAGATCATCATCATTTTCTTTAGATAACAGTACTTAAAAATGTACTGCTGTAGATTGTGAATACCGGTTATCTGCATTCAGATGTGTATTCTACAGGAGTTGTGCAGGATGTTTTCGGGGTTTTTTGGCCTGTTCAACCTGATGGCATGTAATCCAGCAGCATTTCTGAACAAAGCTGAGTCTTCAAATATTCACCATTCTTCCACTGCGGTATACTTTGTGCAATGAACTCAAGCATAGTGTTGGTAAAAAGGCCTTGTTCTACCTGTTCCTCAGCACCAGGCGGTGGACGGCTTCATATAAACAACGGCTGCATCTGCACAGAAAACTGTGGTTTCAAAATCCCTATGAGATAAGATCAAAATGTAGGAAAACTTTACTTCATCCTGAACATCCTGAGACCATGAGTTGGAGGATTTGAAGCTGTCACTGTATGTTGTAGTTTTTGAAGTTAACTGCCAACTGGAGCCCAAAGTAAACTCACAACAAAGACTGGTTTAGGCTCACAAACGAGTGAGGACTATATTACTTACCTAAATTTAAATATATATATATATTTATAATATTATATATATATATATATATATCCCATTACATACATCCATTAAATACATTTTTCCAATCAGAAACCTTCATCAAACATTGATTCAGTAAATGTCTGAGCATCAGCTCCCTCATGATAAGAGCCCAACAGAGGATGTACTTCCTGAAGCAGCTGAAACAGTTCAATCTGCCAAAGTCAATGATGGTAAACTTCTACACCTCCGTCATTGAGTCTATCCTCACCTCCTCCATCTCCATCTGGGACGCTGCTGCCCCTGCAAAGGATCTGAGCAGACTGCATTGTATCATCTGCTCTGCTGAGAAGGTAATTGGCTGCAACCTACCCGTGCTACAGGACCAGTTCACCTCCAGAACCCTAAAGCGAGCAAAAAAGATCACAAGTGACCCCCTCACCCCAGGCCCAAACTCCTTGAGGTGCTCCCCTCCGGCAGGAGACTGCGGTCCTCCTGGACCAAAACCTCTCACCACAAAGACAGATAAAAGGCTCTAACTGATCCCCCCACTTCACACTACCTGCACACACACGCCACTGCACTTTAAAAATGTTGTATATTCTCTACGGAAAGCTACCGGGCAATAAAAATGTTTCTGATTCTAATGTCAGATTAATTCAGATACACAATGAAAGGTCAGTCTGACCTATTGTTCATCTGTCTGCTAAGCAACAAAACTGTCACTACTGACAAAACCATTGGAGGCGTCTTGAGTAACGTTCAAGTTTACTGGTGACTTATTAGTAGGTCACATCCTGTTTGTGTTTCATATCTCTATGATTGCAATGTAAACTTATCTGTACTTCAAATCATATCTTTTTGATTTTTAAATTTCATTTACGAAGCAGTAGCTGTTTCTGGGACAGCTCTTTGAAGTTGGCTGTTTAGGAACAACTCACACTTGAATGCGATGCTGCTCTGACCATGTCGAGCTCTTCAGCTCCAGTAAACCCGGTTATCTGATGCGGCATGTGCTGCTAAGGTGCATTTGAGGTTGCTAGTGCAACTCTAGTTTCAGTCATGTAGCTTCACAAAAGCTACGACTGCTGCACCTGGCATGTGTTTAACATCACACACAGAATGAAGAAGTGAGATCAGGGAAGGGCACATAGCAAAAATAACTCCGTGTGTGTATGTGTGTGTGTAATACAAGAATTATGATTAATATTAATTGTGAGTGCAATACAAGAATTATGATTAATATTAATTTGAGTAAGAATTTTCTAAAACAGAAACAACTACATTGTATTCAGTATATAAATTGCTAATATATTCTTGATGTGAATGTAAATGATCATTCCAAGAGATTGAAATAACAACATGATAATTTTCAATTCCAGCAGATTGTGGAAAATAGTATGCAGACCTAATAACTGTGTGGTCCCCTCTGACCTAACACAGGACCCGCAATGTCAAAGTAGTAATGAAAAAAGTAAAAGAAAGAGAAATGTATGTCACGAGTAGTATTTACACTAAAAATAGCACTGAGTTTGTTTAACAGGAACCACTGAAGCTTTACAGCAGGTCAGATGTATCTTAAGGTTTCTTTGTTGGAGCACATTAACAAACAAATGCCTGTATTCACAGGTCAAACTTTTTTTTTTTTAAATAAAACCAAACTTAAGACAAATGAGAAGCTTTTAGCATTCTGCCTAATGTCCTAACATTAATGGTTAACTTTAAAAATATTAATGTACATTTATTAGTTCATCATTTGCTTAGAAATTATTAAACTTGTTTTTAACATAAAGATGAAAAACACCTTTAAATCCTAGTGAATAACCACCAGGGGAAATGTTTGTGGTTGTTTGTGTTTTGTTGTTGCTGCAAATTGACACCTCTTAATATTCAGTGTTGCAATATACGAAATGTAACATTTAGTATGTTACATGAAATATAATTATAACATTATTCCTCATATATGTGTTACTTACTGTTTACATTGGCTAATTTTAATACTTTTCATATTTACACTGAAAGAATTTGGCCATAGTGAGTACATATGTTGACAGTAAAGATTCTATTTTATTCTTGAACACTTTGTTACATGTAAATGATAGAACACACATTCTCTTCAGCACAGGTAGAATTAAAGGTCAGCAGCTTGAAAAAGACAGAAGCAGGAAACAGAAATGGTCATAAAAACACACACTATACCAAAATTTAAAAAGTGTATTTTTTTAGCGTTTCTTTAAGGAGTACCAAGGAAATACTTTGGAGTCAGGATTTATTTCAATGTTGAGGATTTGTTTGGTAGTTCAATCGCTACATTTAAATAAACTGGAGAAAATCCAGTTATATTGTGTTGGTGGAGCTAAAATTAAAAGTACTTCTATTTGAAGTATATTTTTACGTTAGACATTATGTCAAATTACAGAGGTCATTTATAGGAAAGTTGGGTCCATCACCTTCATCATCACCTCCGCCTTTGTTTACTCATCATCATATACCTCAACACGCACTTGATGATGGAAATGTTATGAATAAGCGAGGCAGCCTGCGCAATGACGACCCTGTTGTCTGAGACTGTTTGGTTGTTTATTGTTTACTTGGTATGACTCCCCCTCAGTGACCTCTTCAATGTCTCTCTCTCTCTATATCTTTGTGTCTCTCATCTCTTTCTGACACACAAAGACTAAAGGAACTCTATTACTGAATGGAGTTTCCAACTACATTGTTTTTACCTTTAACACATTTCCCTCGTCTTTTACTTTGATCATGGGTAAACTTGTTTATGTTGAGTTCCAGAACAGACTGCTCGTCTGCAGTCATCATAACCAGAGCTCATCATAATCATACTCAAGTTTTGGCTCATCAGAACATCGTTCGCATTTAAAGCTTGGGGTAATGACGTGGTCTGAATTAGTCAGACTTCAAGTGAATGTTAGGTCAAGTCTAACGTGAGATCAACAGTTACAAAAACAATAGACAGGATTTTACAGCCATCTGTCCCAAGCATGTCTCTACATCATTTTGTAATTATAAATATGTACATACTTTGTTACCGCAAATAATTTAACAAAATAAAAATGAAATCCAGGACAGAAAAATGTTTTAATCGGTGAGTCCTAACACCATATCATAACCATCTTTTTTGTTTTAAAAGAAGCTAGTGTATATTGATTTGCGTTACCATTTGATGACCGGATCTATTTACATTACAAACACACATCATGTAAATAGAGCTAACCGTTGGCATAGCCAACACAGGCAGCTCATTTATGAGTAATACCAGTGAATTATCTGGCAGCCTCAGAGACGGTGCTTTCTACTGAGTGTCTATGTAGTTGTCCTGTCAGTTAAGACCTTTTTATAGAGAACTGTGTCTGGTGTATATATATATATATAAATATTGTGAACGAAGAAACAGAAGTGATGCGCGACACTCAAAGGTCAACGTGTGTCTGTGTGTGTATGTCTGTGTGTGTGTGTATGTCTGTGTGTGGGAGCGGTGTACAGAGCTCACTGTTGCCCTCCACTTAACTGAGTTACAACAAATGAGGTTGTTCAGATGCACAACTGTAAAACTTAACAACATTATGTACTTAATACTATAACCTCTTTACATGTCTGTGTTTTTTTAGGCACGCAACAAGCAAAATGGGGAGCTGGCTGCTATCAAGGTCATCAAAATGGAGCCAGGTGAAAACTTTAGTCAGAGACACAAAGTCGTGATGACTTGTTTTATTTACTTGGTATATAACAGCTATCTAGAAAATGTTGAACCACACGTTCAACCAACCCTTAAAATAACCATGTTTTCCCATTACGTTCACAGAGGATGATTTCTCCATCATCCAACAGGAGATCGTCATTGTAAAGAGCTGCAAACATCCCAACATAGTAGCTTATTATGGCAGTTACATACGGTAAATCGTCTGTCCCACACTACACTCTCAGGTCAAGGTCCAACAGTCCACTCAAGTGTCTGCTCACCTGTTTGCAGAGCTCATAAACTGTGGATTTGTATGGAGTTCTGTGGAGGAGGCTCCCTGCAGGACATCTATCAAGGTGAGAAAGTCAGGAGTGTCGGTGTGTTTGCATTCCAGTCCACAGATCCCATTAATGACACATTAAGATAAAAATAAATCATTTTCACAGTGACAGGTGCTTTGTCTGAGCCACAGATAGCCTACATCTGCAGAGAAATGTTACAGGTAAATGACTTTATATGTTTATATGAATCCAGGTCCTTAACTTTAATAGGCTCAATAATACCTCATGTATTATTGTTTTCTTTATTCATGACCAGGGCTTGGAGTATTTGCACGCTCAGAAGAAAATTCACAGAGATATCAAAGTAAGTCTTGTCTTTAATTTCACCATAAAAGTTTACATTTCTCTTTAAACGTATGTATTTACATAGCTCCAAAAGTTGTTTTAAATGTGTGTAATGACTTAGAGATCGAATCTAATCTGACATTTTAGTTTACCTAATCTTACATAAATTAAATTTAATGTTAAATCAAAAACTAGAGAGTCACGGTCAGACTGAACATACTGAGCATCTGGAGCTTCAAATAACTGTATTAAATAAACTGGTCTTAATTTATTCAATTACTACTGTGTAGATTTTGATAAAGTTCAGAGAGTGGGTGCTGGAGAATCTTTGTACAATAGTTAATATGTCAGCTTGACAAGTGTCCGTCTGTTTGGGTTTTTTCCTCCAGGGTGCCAACATCCTCCTCAATGATCAGGGCGAGGTCAAGCTGGGTAAGTGTGTGTGAAAAAACTGTTTTATATAAAATATGAGCTACAGAAAGAATTCAATTCAAAACCTTTTTTGCAAAGAAAGACTTGTCCATTTGGTACAACACATTTGCAGCAGACTTTGTCTCATTTTCTTCTCTCCACAGCTGAGTTTGGGATCTCTGCACAGATCACTGCAACTCTAGCTCGGCGAATGTCCTTCATTGGAACGCCATATTGGTAAGAACAAACCCTATTATTAACTAACATTAAACCCTAGTAATACATCTCAAAATACAGTTGAAGCCAAACATCTGCATACCACACTGATAACAACTGAAACAAACCCAGCTTCTTTCCTCCCTGATTGCCACATCTCTCTGGCTGTTTTAAACACACAACCAAAAACCAACTTTGACGTCACCTAGTTATTTTTCTCCCTGGTTTTCAGGATGGCACCAGAGGTAGCAGCAGTGGAGATAAAGGGCGGCTACAATGAATTGTGTGACGTTTGGTCCGTGGGAATCACAGCTATCGAGCTGGCAGAGCTACAACCTCCACTGTTTGACGTCCACCCACTGCGGTAAAGGCACTCTAAATCACGCGTGTGTAGTTGCCTTCATTGATACAAACATGTTCCAGCAGACATGGAAACAGTACTGCACAAGTGTAACATTTATTCTCATCAATAAATGTGTGGAAAACCTGTTAACTGAAGCTAACTGAAGCTAACTGAAGCTAACTGAAGCTAACTGCTGTCCTTCCCAACAGTGTCTTGTTTCTGATGTCCAAGAGCAGCTACCAGCCCCCTAAACTCAAGGACAAAAATAAATGGTAACTCAAGCATGACTTGGTGTGGTTTATTTTAATAACAAATTGCATATTTTATTTTAACTAGTTTTATTTTACTTTTCAAAACGTACTTTTTGCAGTTTCTGCAACATATGGCTTTTGAATGTTTTCAATTACATTATTTTACTTACAGAATTTCATATTATTTTCAAATTAATAAAAATCTGTTTAAGTGTATAATTTTATAGGCTTATATTAGGTATTTCCTATGTTCTAAAATATTCTATAAATTAATTAAAAACAAGGAGATACATTCTTATCAAGAATAAATAAACATAGAATGCCATTTTATCAGTATTATAAGCAAATTGTAATGTATTTAATGTTCTATTATGTGTGTTAAATAAAAATATTTCTAACAATCATTTTACAAAGTCATTTGATCTCATCTGCAGGTCGTCCACATTCTATAACTTTGTCAAGGCCATGTTGGTGAGGAACCCAAAGAAGAGACCGAGTGCCTCCAAGACACTCACAGTTAGTACAATTAAAAATGACCTTTAATCAAATTAGATAGATTACATTTGATTATTTTTGTGATCAGTAAATATCTGAACAGAGTCATTTATAACAACGCGTTCTAAACTATCTCCAATTCACTGTTTCTGCAGAATGTGTTTTTGACCCAGCAGTGTCTGAACAGGGATCTGACTCTGGAACTACTGGAGAAGTTTCGCCACCCTGAGAAACTGAGGAGCTGCGTGGCCACAGATGAGGAGGAAACAGAGGTCAGATTGATTATCTACTCTTTTCTTTTAGAGCTAAATATTAAGAAGTAGCAGTGAGCAAAATCTTCCAGGTTGACTACACTGTTCACCCTGGAGTTCAGGTTAACTGGTGTGGTTTTTTTTTTGCTGATATAAGGTGGCAGTACCTGGGTCTTTAAGAAGGATTCAGTCCATTAACAAACACAATAAAGCAGAGAGGACCAGCTCTGACATAAGCTGTAAGTACTAACTCACTTTAAATGATTTTCATATATATATACATATATAAAATTTTACCGTTTTAAATGCTATTGAACATAGATTATCATGATGACATAACGATAAATTTCCTTTTGCTCGGATGGAAATTCTTGCGTAATGTGGACAATGGCTCAAATGTGAAAACATGAAAATGTCAGTGTGTGTGTGTGAGACTGTTTTTACTTGTGGTTGCTCAGTGGAACAGATCTACACTCAAAGGGGAGTAAGAAATGAAGCATTCAGTCTTCTGGTAAGAAACACAGCCTTTTAAACTTCATTATTAAATAATTGAAAACACTTTTTGTTTTAAACTGTCAGTACTTGATAGACATTTCCTCCTTCTTTTTTCTACATATATGCTGTCTACAACTATCTTTTTAAGCTTTCATCCTGAACAAACTTTCAATCCTTTGTGTCAGTTCTTGCAAAATTAAACTCAACTTTATCA
>NC_024310.1:7854660-7862505 GCF_000523025.1 Cynoglossus semilaevis | reverse complement strand
CAGGACACAGTCTGATGTTTCAACTACGAGTTTTATCATCAGCTCACAAATTAAACAGTACATTTATTTATTTAACTTCAGTTAAGGAACTCTCTGGGATCAACAGGCAGCAGCAGGAGTCAAGGGAGGTGAGTGGAGCACAGATATGCGAAAGAGAGAGTCCTATAATGCTATAATCCTAAGTGTTTACATATTAAATCTTTTCCTCTCTTAAGGGACGACGACACGGACTCTGATGGTGACTACGATGATGTTGATATGTAAGAACGGCACCTAACAGCCCTTTTTACCCTCTCGTTTCGTCAATAATCCGCTGTGTGACTGTGACTGAACTCTTTCCTTTGTCTCGTCTTCTTTAGCCCGACCATAAAAGCCACGAGGTGAGCAGGATAAGATGCTCTTCTAGTCAATGCGTTTTAGTTTTTACACAATCAGCCAGTCTAACACTTTCTCTGCCGACAGCGACATCAAAAATGACATTCCACCCCCACTTCCACCAAAAGTGAGTGGACAGGAGTTGAAAACATACAGAAAAATAGTGTGTTGTTCACTTTAATACTGACAAAGATCTCTGCAGTTTCTTTTATTTTTCATTATGAATTATATGAATTTTCTTTCATTCCTAAATACAAAGTAATTTTTTTTATTCTGTGTCAAAACATTTTGTTTCGTCATGTTCACACATTTTAGCCCAAAGCTCTGACGAGTTCGGAGGAAAGCATCCCAGGAGAAGATGATCGGTTGAGGAAGCCCTGCTCTATGTACAACCCTGCTCTTATTAGGACCTCCAGTGGTACTCATGTCCGGCCCACTCTAAAACCACGAGTGTCACGAAACTCAGGTGACATCTAAAAATTCCTCTTCCTTGCATTTTTGAGTACATTTCATATTCTTTTATTGTAGAAAATAATAATAGTAATAAGATGTACAGGCCTGAAGGTACATGGCCCATCATGTTGCAGTGGATTGTGATTGTGTGTGTTTGTGTGTGTATCGTAGACCCGGCATATTTTCCTGCTCAAACACACAACAGCTTACCCGACGTTGTTCCACCTATTCCTCCCAAAGGAATACGCAGACGGCAGCCTCCATCAAAGGTGGAGCAGCCAATAAAAACTACTTGTCTCCCTTTCTTTTTAAACTAGTAAAACTGTAAATCAGATGTGTATTTAATACTTCTAAAACATTGAACCGTCTCTGCCCACAGGATACTGCCGAGTGTGTCAGCCCTGTCACGAAGAAACCTCCCGTGAGTCTTTTCACTTCTTAGACTATATTTAATCTGTTTATTGCACACGCAAGTGTGGTGTTTGTTATCTGAAAACTGAATATTTATTCCAGAAGATTATTATTAAATTATTATTTTTAGATTTTTTTTTTTGTAAATATCTGAGACACACATCTGATGTCCAGTCCCTTAAGATGTTTTAAAAATAAAATAAATAGAACATAGTAAATAAGTATTCCCCAACTAATTCTGGTATATACTGTATATATATTGAAAAACTTGTTGAAGCTCACTTAAAAACAAACAAACTGTACTCACTGATCCATGAAAACACGTATACGATGAACAGCCGCTTCGTCGAACCTTCTTTTTCGTGAGAACAGCGAGGTGAAATGGGAAACCAACGTCGTAGACGACGACAACGGCGGGAAGTTCCGAACACCCTCTGCAGCAGTAACTGCAACCTTGGTAGCAGCAGGATTCAACCCGAAACTACACAGAAATGTACACCAATCATAACTAAACAATAACACTAAACTTTTCTCGACATTCATATGATTACCAATTCAAACAACGTTCGTACTCACTCAGTAACTTGGCGCAAAACACATCGCCTCGAGAGTCTCCTTCATGCAACTAACGACAGAGAGGCTAAAACACTAGCTGCCCAACGAGACACTCGTGTTTCTCTTGCGTTCGGTTTTCCCTCTCTTTCTTTATCCCACCGAGTTTCGCAGAATCCTATTGGTGGTTTACAATCATCTCCGACAGGCACTAATTGGTTAATAACAGATTAACTGAAAGACTGACACCTGTTTACCCAAATAAACATCAGAACCGGTATGAAACATTCAAAGACATGAAAAAAGCATGGGATATTTTAGTATCTTTCGAAATAAATTGTCTACAATACGTTTAACTAAATTAACAAACACCCGTTTATAGATCCCGAACGGTAACATTTGTAGCTGACTACAATTATGACATTTCGTCTCTTTATTCCAAGGTCTACTTTAAAAAGATTTTCTATGGCTGCCCTCTGAAAGTAAACTGCTCTACAACTTGGGAAAACTCAGCCACCAAAGGTAGTTTAAGCAACAAGCTTTCAAATGTGTTAGCCATGTCATTTTAATAATGTTCTCAATCCAGTCTGAACAGCATTTGTCTTCTTCTACATCAGAGCAGCACCTCCTCTTGGGTGCAGAGGAAGGAATCTACACCATGACCCTCAACAGCTCTGAGGCCACCATGGAGCTGGTAGGACCTCTTTTTCCTACAAATGATTCAAACTTAGGGGTCATATAGTAGAATGTTGGTTAGTGCTGTTACCTTTAAGCAAGAAGATCACTGATTACAGTTGATTCCTCAGAGTTATTCTGAATTAAACATAAAGGTATTTTCTCTCTATCTGTGTCTTTCAGTTGTATCCAGGAAAATGCACCTGGGTCTATACCATTAATAATGTCCTCATGTCGGTGTCAGGTAATTAAAAAAAATGTATACAAGTCTCTTTTGAAAGTATAAGGTTGCTGAATGACCTGTATCTTTATGGAATGTTGCTGGAATTGAGTTTGAGTTGACAAAGCAGAAAACACTTTTATTTTCTTTTAATCAAACTATTTTTCCATTGATATTTAAAAAAAAATTTTTCTTCGAGTTTTCTGTTAATTGTTTTCTGTGTTTATAGGTAAATCATCACAGCTTCATTCACATTCCCTAAAGGAGTTGTTTGAACAAGCTAAGAAAGACCAGAGGATGGTTGCCTTGCCAACTCACAGACTGCTGCCAAGGTAACACTAGAATATACCTGCAATTATTCTGCATCTCTTACTCTGTGTTAACTAAATGAAAAGTTTGCCTTAAAAATGAAAACCAAAGTCACTTTGACCAAAACATCGACTCCTATTTATCTTCAGGAAATGTGCAGTGACGAGTAAAATTCCAGATACCAAAGGCTGCAAGACATGTTCAGCTGGTGGTGAGACCCCACAATGCATTTGTACAACCGTGCTGTTTCACTGTTGTGTCATGTTCTGCAGTCCCTTCAGTATGTTCTTCCTCATCTGTGCAGCAGATAACCTGCAGCAGGGATGTGTGTTCCTGTGCTGTGCTCTGGAGTCCAGTGTGGTGCTGCTGCAGTGGTACGAGCCTATGCAGAAGTTCATGCTCATTAAGGTATGAACCGCTATTTATCAAAAGTCACTTTCTGAATCCTTGATCCTCAGTTGTCGCGTGTGTTTAAATGAAATGGTATCTGCCACAAAAAACAACCAAAAACCACATCCCAGCCCAGACTTGACCCTGCACATTCACACATGCTCTGAAGAAACACCAAAACCTGCTGCTCTATTAGGATTAAGTAGGATCATACTCTACACTTCTCTCCTTTTTCTGCCTACAGCATTTTGACTTCCCCCTTCCCTCCCCTCTGCGGGTGTTTGAGATGATAGTAGCTCCACAGGAGGAGTATCCTCTGGTGTGCATCGGTGTGTCTCAGGGCTCCAGCCCTAACCCTCCAGTCGCTGTAGAATACATGAACCTCAACTCCAACACTTCCTGGTTCACCAGATCCGGTCTTGGTAAGTCCAAACATCATCCAGGTCTGAAGAATACCAAAGAATCTCAGAAAAAGGAATCCAATGAAATGTTCTTTTCTCATTGTGATATCTGTCCCACAGAAAAACCTGTTCCAGACGTGGTACAGGTAAACCAGCTGGATGGTAATTCACTGCTTGTCCTTTTAGAAAGTAAGTGGAACACTGTCTTTGAACTTTTTTTTCTGACTCTGGTTTATGCCTTCTATGTTAAAAGTTTGTAGAGAATGTAGAAAAACGATGTTGACGTTTTATACTTTTTCAGAGTCAGTTTATGTTGTCGATCTGACGGGGGCGCTAAAGAGCAGCAGGTCCCTGTCACTCGAGGCCACCTTCTCTTTTGACGTGGAGTCTGTAGGTGAGAATAAGGGTTGATGAAGTGATGGACATGGACATTGACGTGGTAGTAGTTGGACTCAGGTCATCACTGACTCTGTCCACTTTTCCAGTTTATTTCCAATAGTAGATGGACTCAGGTCATCATCTCTGTCCACTTTTCCAGTTTATTTCCAGGACACTCTGCTGGCAGTGTGGCGTCACGGCTGGCAGAGGAGAGGACACAGTTTTTCTGATGTGCTGGATGAAATTGTTGACCACAGGAAGATCTACAGATTGGTGCAGTCAAATGGGTACAGGGTTTCTGCATTTACTGCCTTTAACTCATGTTTGTGTGCACTACATTTCCCACAGTCTCCCCAGGGGAACTGGGTTCTAGTGCTTCTTCCAAATAATTGGCAACAGTAAGACAAACAAATTACCGGTAGGTGAAAAGTCTACATTAATAACAATTTTCCTTTGGCACAGTGAAAACACAGGGGATACCAAACCAACACAGATATGATTTCAGCAAATAGTTGTTGAGTTTTTTTCAAGGAAAAAAAGTCAAGTCAGATTCAGATTGCTTTTTTCCCATATACACAGGACATACAATTGATTGAAATTGTGATGCCCTATGCCCTACAGTGTGACAACAACTATAGTAAAATATAAAGGATATAAAAATTTGACACAAGGTAAACTAAAAAAAGTGTCTAAACAAAGCTCAGAATGACGTTAACTCTGGTTATTTGTGTTTCAAACACAGGAGGATTGTTTTGGAGACACGTCAGACTGAAGACCAATCAGGGCTGTCCAACCTTTACGTCCTGGAAAATGCAGAGAACTACGTCCTCTTGGCCTGATGTCCCTGTTGGCTTCACAAACTCCAGGCTGCAGTTTTGACTAATGCTTCTACTTGAGACCTTCAGCATTGAATGGAAGACGCATTGAATAAGGCACAGGATCATCTTGACCTCTGATGACCTTGAACGTGTTATTGCCCTTGCATTCAGTGGAACTATGTCTTGACACCATTAACCCCTCAATTAAAGGGACTGTGTTGGGTGTCATATTGACTCTGATGTCGACTGTTGGATGAGAAACTATCTTCAGATTCCTTTGTAGCAGATTTGATTTCTCAAAAACCGTGGGTAAAGGAGAGTCCTCTTTCAAAACTAAAGAGGATTCTGCTGCTGTATATGGCTTTTCAAAGACGCCACGTACAAGAATTACGGACTCCAGCAGAGCAGCATTGCTTTTTATTGTTTTTGTTTTCTCAAGTTATGTGTTGATGGTGAAATTATGTATTTCACTTTCTGTAATAAAGTTATTAAAAAGAAGATGGGAGTCAATTAAATCAAATTGTGGTCATAGCCTAGCAAAATATGCCTTACCATTTTGAATTATGATTTATTTTATTTTATTTTTGTTGCTTCCTTACTTTTCTTACTTTTCCCCTGTTGGATTAAATGAAAATCAAAGTTTACCTTTCCCCTGTTGGATTAAATGAAAATCAGTTTGGTGTCGGAGCTCCATTGATGATGGCTTTGGTTAAATAATGCCAACAGACCACGGTGCAGTTTTTGCTCCAAGAGGTTTATTTAGTTTAAGAATGCAAACAGGATAAACATAAAAAATGAAAACAATATTTAACTTTTTTTCAAATCATTTCAAATCACCAGAAACATTCAGAGCAAATGTTACAGGTAACAGTTTGTTATTGAAATGTTAATCACAAGGTGAGAGGAGGGGTTGGAGACAGCTAGGAAAAAGCTGTGGCTTTTTGAAGTAAACAAGAAGTCAAATTGAATTTCACATTAAGGTAGCTTTAACGCTCATGTAGTAAAATAAGCAAAGTAGGATGAAAAAAGTGTACTGCTGAGAAATACTACTCTACTCTACTCAGCTGTTATATATAAAACTTAAGACAAAATACATGAGTAATAGTGTTTAATAAGCTCGTACTAACTGTGTCTGCGCTGAAAGGTCATGATTATGGTTTAAACATTGAATTAAAAGGTGCACGAGAATTAAAAACAAACATTTCTGCATCTAACACTTCCTCTATAACCTTGCCTTAGCTCAGAGGGAGTGTTCGATATAAGCCTCGCCCACTGTGTTACATACCTCAGCGCAACAAACACGTTAACACTAAAGTTAACACGAAGATCAATTTCACAGTTGAGAATGTCTGCTAGATGCATTGTTTTAAAAAAATGGTTTAGCACGGGTGTATAAAAAATATGCCACTGCAAAACGATGCCACTGATATTCGCAAGATGCTTCGATTGTTTCGGTTGTTTAAGGCAGTGAGAGCAATTTTTTTTTTAAAAAATGAAAGGAACAACCTCGTCAAAGGTCAACCGAGAATTCTGGGAGTTCCTGCCTTACATGATTATATATAAGCACCAAAACAGATTAGGACATTAGCTGCACAGGTTCACCTGACTGTTTTAACACATGCAGCACAGTTGAATCTTTCACACATTTAGCACCACCTGCTGGTTCTTTTTTGAACAGACTGATGACACAAGGCCCCAAAATGACGCAGGAAACCATGTGACATGAAGAGTGTGTGCAATATTTGAGAAGGAGAAAAGGAACATCACCGACTCTGGTTAATGATAGGAGACAGATAGGAACACATCAGTGACCTCTACTGGTTTAGCTACATGCAGTGAGGTCTGCTAAACCCTTCAGCATGATTACAGCATACAGCATGTGTGAGTCCGTATTCGTCATGACTTTACATGTTTATGGCGTGGTACATTTTTATATTTGTTCCGTCTGGCTGCTGTGTTGGCAGTCCCGCCGTCCCATAGATCAACAGCTCTTCTGTCAGGTCAGGGGTGACAGTGGCGGCGACAGCCCACGACACCGTGGTTTGAACAAATCTCTGATCAGAGCTGGAGAGAAGAAGTTTGAGAAACTTTGTTTCAATATGTTTCTTATATTTTAATGTTTTTAATAAGACAATGTACTGAACTGAGTCCAAATGTAAGCTAGACTCTTAGGTGTTTTTATTTAAATATCAGGGAATATTTTGTAGTTTTTTGGGGCATATTTTTAATAGTTTAATTTTTTATCTTATGTTGAAATAAATAGAATATGGGAGCCATGTGTAGATAATGTAGAGAATCAAAACCTAGTCTTAAAGTGACAGAACTGTTTACGAGGCTCTGGATGAAGGGTCAGGATGAAGTTGTTAATTATATTAAGGAAAAGATAACGAGACACTGACGGGTTATGACCACAGCTGTAGGATCAGGACGGCTCACAAAAAATACGTTTATACTCGTTTGTGTTTACCTGCAGTATCACACAGGCCCTGTATGCCTCCTAACACAGGGTCCCTGTCTGTGAGGAGGTGACTCCGCCCACTTGGTCCCGAGTCTAGCAAAATATCCGATTGGTCGGTTTGCTCCAGACTGTCCTGAACACAGAGAGTTTCAAAAACATCTGTCATTTTCAGTGCATTTTAATTTAAAAAAAAATATTTTGGAGATATGTCTCACCAGCATTTTGTGGCTGAGAAAAATGTCCTCTTCTGTTGACATGGCCTCTTGTTTCTGCCTCTTGTCCTGAAACAGCACGGACAGTGTGTCCTCATCTGCACTGTGAGTCCTGAAGACACAGAGAGACAAAAGTTTTAAAATTCTACAAACATAACGAGAACAAGCTGTCTTCCTATCCTTTAAGCGTCCG
>NC_024310.1:7832574-7854580 GCF_000523025.1 Cynoglossus semilaevis | reverse complement strand
CGTGGTAGGTGAGCTGGAAGTCATCGTCCATGGAGATGTAAGGGGCCAACATTTCCAGATCCATTTCATCCATGTTCTGAAAAAAGGCAGGAAAGTCCAGTCATTTTTTGTAATAGGACTTTACAACTGCAGGTTATGATCATATAGAGAAAGGTAATGAAACACATTTACATATCTTTTTCCAAATCTCTGTACTGAACATGAAAGAAATCTATTTTCTCTGTAAGGCTTCAATTGTCTGTTGTCTTCACCCACCTCCAGCATGTTTCCTTCCTGTTGCTCATCTGTTGGACAAATGGCAAAATGCTTCTCCACCTCACTTGGTAACATCTCCACCTCACCGGAGCTCTGATTGATCAGCACAGTCACCAAATCAATCAACAGACCAAGCTCTGGTAGGTGATGCTTTACTTTTCAGTTTAACAGAAGGCGATTGTCATATTTACCAGAGCAGAATTGTCTGCTGGGGCCGGTGAGGTGGACGGGGGCGGGGTCAGGGGGTCAAAGATGGGTGTGAGGAGTTGCAGCAGCTGTGGGGTGCAGAGTTTCTCAGGGTGGTCGGGCACCGAGGTCAGAGTAGGTGAACTGATGAACGACAGCTCCACAAATCCTAATGCAGACAAACACGCAAACACACGCAAATTAAAAACCATAAAATCATAATTGATGGAAACAGTGACATTCAACAACAGTCTGTCTGTCCGTGTCTCTCACCTGCTGTTCTCCTGTCGGTGTCGTTGTTCTCAGAGGCCAACTGAACCTCATCTGGCTTCTCTGGCTTGTTCAGGAGCTCTGCAGCGTTGCTGGGATTTGAACCGGCATCCTCAGTCTGGGCGGAGCTGCTCAGAGGCTCCTCTTCAGGATCAGAGATCTCAAAGGCCTCTGCTGCAGGTGCTGGTGAGAGAGGTTCATCCTTGAGCACCGCGCCACATCTGATCTGCTCCACTGAGAAAACAGTGTCTGGCTGCTCGATGGCACTGCAGAAAAATGGGAAAAAAGAAATTAAATAAAAATAATAGAGTTATATATTTTTATTCAAGTTTTATTTAAATTTGAGTACCAAATAAGGTACCAACTTAAAACTGATTCAAACTCTTCAAACGGCCTTTTTGGCTAGCTAAGATTGTACTGACAGTTAAGATTACCAGAGATTTCCAATTTACGTGACCCATCAAGTAAAGGTTCAAACGTGTAATTTTCAATCTCAAATCTCAATTTTAAATAGTTTTCAGATTCTGAGTCACACAGAAAGTTTGCAAAATGATAAATACTCTATTCATAAAATCAGCCTAAAACTTTCCAAATTTTCCAGATCGTTCCTGTTGTTAGGATTGACTATGAAAGTACCTGAGTATGAAGTTGAGGCAGACGACGGCCTCTGGCTGCGACGTCTTGTTGCTGTAGAGGACGGTGGCCTGCGTTTCAGCCCAGACGAAACCGCCATTGTTGGTCAGGAATCTGTACTGGCTGGTGATCACCTGACCTTTCGTCAGCACTGCAGACATGAAAAAAAAAACAAACAAAAAAAAACAACAACTTATACAAATATATGAGAACATTGTTTTTCGTAAAATAATTACCAATATTTATAGCCAGTGCTTTTATTTGTTCAGTGTGTGCTTGTGTAGACAAACACACTCACATGTGTGCAGGCTTTTGTTGACATGGTCAGAGTCGAGCGCATGATGAAATTCATAGGCCGAGCGTCCAATCAGATCATCCGGTTTGTATCCTACTAACTCTGAAACCCTGGAGACAAACAGACAGATATGACTCCTCATGTCTTTGTCCGCTACTCATGTCCAAATGAGACAAAGTTTAAGGTCAGGGCGTCCATCCTACCTGCCCTCACAGTGGGTGAAGCGCAGGTCCATACTGTGGCGGGTGAGGATGGTGCACGTATCCAGAGGAAACTCCACGCTGGACGGATGAGGAATGGGCTCACACAGCACAGTCATCACTCTGGCTGCAGGAGGCGCTGTGGAGCTGCCACCAAAGGGACGCATGTGACCAGTGCAGTGAAGAACCTATAGAGAGGAGGAGACGTCAGGATAATCAGAAGAAAATTTAAAAAAATGATTTAAAAAATAAAGAAGTGAAATGTAAAATGAAGCTTGTCAAACGCTTAATATTTGTATTATTGAAATTGTAATATTTTAGTAAAAAGTTGTCAAACCTTCCATGTAGCAGACTTGATGTTGACCGTGCGCCCCCTGCTGGTCAATGTGCTTTTCATTCGCAGGAAAAAGTTCCTGTCAGTTGGTTGCTCTTTGGCTGATTTCTTACTTAATCCTGAAAATTGCACACACACAAAAAAAAAAAAAAAAAAAACAAACAAAAAAACAAAACAAAAACATAATCATCAGTCAGAAGCTGAATTTTTTTTTCTCTTTTTTCTTGTCAAACTATCATTCAAATGTGTTTAATTTTATGATAATAATAATTGGATATAATTTAGGACAAAGGTCTGCAGACCAAAAGTGTTGGGACAGTGAGACCCACCTGGACGTGGAGCCAGCAGATCTCTGAGCTCCTCCTGGTCACAGGGATGGACAAACTCATACACACTCTGACCCAGCAGCTCCAACTGTAAACACAACACAGACACACACATGATGACACACATGATGACACACAAATGAAAGCACAATTTAGTAAAATAAAAAATTACAAACAAAACAAAATATCTGTGTCAATCTTAAATGTACCGTAATTTAAATAATGGATTTCAATTCCAACTAATCTTAAACCAAGTCACTGGTCACACTGGCACGTTTCTGCCACAGCCTCATCCAACAGTACCAGAACATTTCTCTCTCTGCTCTGGTCCCTGCACATATTTAAATATAACACAGGGTTGTAATGAGGAACCTCATCTCCAAACACAGCCAAAAATAGATTGAAGAAACAGCTCCTCCTCCTGCTGCTCACCCAGAATAGCAACAGTACACAGTACATGGAGTACACTATACACAAGTCACCAGGATCACACACTGACATGGTATTGGACTGTTCTTCACTGTGACTTTTCACTAGGTTTGTGCAGAGCCCTGATAATGAAAGGGTGTTTAATGTCATTCCACTTTATTTATGTAAATGTTGCCATAATTCCTCAGATGTGTTAATCTAAACTCATTTCACCACATGGCCTGTTGGGGTGCTCTAGAGTCCAATAAATCCATAAACTCACTAGTTTTCTCTGATGACATCATATAAACTGATTTTTTTTTTCTTCACAAATGTTCATAAAGTGTTGGAAAATTCTTTCTTATAATAAATTCTAGTTTTTAGTATAACAGCAGGTCGGGTCAACTTCTGTCACGGTTGTTACAGTAATGTTACAGGAGCTCGTTTGCCAAGTTAAACTGCGGTGGTGACTCTTTATCACAGCTGTCATTTCACACATTAACTAACACAGGAATGACTAAAGGCTACAGCTGTGATCACAGTGAGACGTTTAGTTCTGTATGAAGACAAAGAGGTGATTTGATGTGTGTGTGTATGGTCCTGCTCTGCTGCACCTGAGTGACGCCGATGTGTTTGTTGACATTTTCTGTCAGGAAGATCATGTCTCCTTCTTCTGTCAGCACCATGACGAAACCGGCCAGCGCCTGTGGATAGAACACATCCATCTCATCCTCCTCTTCCTCATCCTCCTCTTCCTCCTGCTGCTGCTGCTGCTCTTGCTTCATATCATCCTCAGCCGACTCCTTTTTGGTTTCACCTGCTGTTAAAAATGATCACGAAAAATGATCACACAGGGCAGACATGATAATACCTTTTATTATGAATGACCTATTTTTTATTTATTTTTTTCAAGTTTCTTACACTTCTCACCAGATCTCAGAAGGCGCTGCATACGCAGGACGCTGAGAGCGATCCTCATGATGGCAGCTTTGTCCAAATGGGTGGACACCCTGCGAGGGAGCGGAAGTGTGCGAGCGAGCTCATAAAACACTTCCGTCTCTTGGCTTCGCCTGCATCTGGCTGCATCACGAGAACGCAGCTTCCTCTGCTCCGAACTGCTTCTAAAGACAAAACAAAAAGAAACACGTGGTAAAAAGAAGACCAAAAACAGAGTAAACACTGTACTGAAGGAAGAAGAGGAACAACAACTGCACACTGATCTCTGAACTGGCAAGAACGTGTTTTGGTGCTAACAATTAAGATTGAAACAGAATATTAGCCCCAAACAGAGAGGGTATCCTTCTCATTCTTGTTTGACCACAGCGTAAAAAAGCTGAACTGGTCCGACCAGGTTAGGTACCCGTAGTACCAGCATCACAATCTATTTTAGAGGTGATTTGTTTAAAACTGTAAACCTGAGACACTCTCTTTTTTCAGCACAACATTTTATATATTTATTTATTTATTTAAACCAGAATCCTAACAAATAAACAGGCAATGTGGGGCAGTTGTGGCTTGGTGGTTAAGAAAGCGGACTTGGGGTCCAGAAGGGTTCGAGTCCAAGTTACCACTGAGGGGCACTGATCATGGCACCGTCCCCACCCACTGCTCCCCCTGCTCACTGTGGTGATGGGTTAAAAGCAGAAGTCACATTTCGTTGTGTGCAGTGGTGTGCTGTGTCACAATGACAAATAATAATTCACTTTGACTTTCAATACTTTTTGTAGACCATTTAAACTAATGAGACACAGCTGATGTTGCTTTGTCACACACAGAACATACAGTACTCATACCTGTGTTCTGATGGGAACTCAGAGTACACAACAAAGAGTATCTGAGATGAGCCAAGAAACAAACGCCACTCCTCCTCACACCAACGTCCTGTGTCACATTAACAACAAGTCTTCTTTTCCCCTGATTGTGATCGTGTTTCACTACGTGTTCTCTTTTCTTCAGCTGAGCACAAACTGTTCTCAGTGTTCATTCATAACCGTTTCCTTTAGTGTAGCTGTTATTTTTGAAGAGTGATGACGTCACACTGCCACTACAGCTGCTTGTAATGTTCATTTGATCTGTGCATGATCATAGGAACAACCATAATAGATGTTTCTCTGTCAAACACTAAAAAGGTTGAAACATTAAGGCCTGAAATGTTTGTGCTGAAAACATTTAAGCTGGTGGGATTTCTCAAAGTCCAAACCTCCAAAACCTCAGCCTGACATGCGTGTGTCCACCTCGGTGATCAGTGATTCTCAACCACTGTGCCGTGGCACACTCGTGTGCCGTGAGAGATCATTAGGTGTGCTGTGGAAAATGATCCAATTTCACTTCACTGGGCTGAAAACTATTATTTATTTATTGTATATCATTTTTCTTTAAAGATCTTTATGAGTATCTTTCTTCAATTCCTGCCAGTATTTTAGCGTTGTCTTCAACTAATCAGGCCGAGATTTTGGTAAATTATGAGGTCATTTAAACCAGAAGATTATTATATTTCATTACATATACTTTTTGTGAGATTGTTGGCTCAAACAAGTTTGGGAAACACTGCTCTAAGTGACCCCTGGGAGCTCAGCTAAGAGGATTCTTTTTGGCATAGTAGGAGACTGACTGAGCACAAGAATGTCATGAGAGGATTCTTTTTAATTCTATTTCTTTTTGGCATAGTGGGAGACTGAGCACAAGAATGTCATAAACTGAAAGGAACAGAATGTCTCTGGGAAAAAGTCCAGATCTTCCCTCCCTCCCTCACTCTCTTCTGTGCTCCTTTCTACGCCCTCTCTCCTCCTACACTTCCATGCCACCAAGCACAGTTGTGGCGTAAACTTGCTGACAAGACAACAACGCAGCTTTGTTCTGATTCAGTGTTCTTTCTAATAGTGTTTATTACCAAAAGCAGTCTGAACTAAACAAAACCCCTTCATCCCTCTGATCTGTTTAACTACAGACATATGCTGCACTCATCTGCAGGTCATCAAGGACCACAACAGAGGGGAGGAGTTTAGATATGAGTGCGCAGAGGTCACACAGGCTGACTCAGCAAACTGCAAGAACAAAAGCACTACCAATAAATGATTAAACAACTCCAAGTTATAACCCAAGGTTACAGTAGATTATCCTGTATGTCATGTCAGGTAGCACATGTCCAATATAAAGATCATTTCTTTTTAGTTCCTTCACTCATTCATTACATAGGTGCACTGTACATCCCATGTTGACCCTAATGAAGTAAGGTCAAAACCATGAGAACGTGATCATGAGTTATGATCACGGTCACTGTAAAGATGTGACACACCCTCAGGGATTGGTCTAATCCTGTACCTGGACCTGGATTAACTGTACTAACGATATGTCAAACTGTGGAAATGAATAAGTCAGGCTTGTTTTGATAGATGGAATGGATACGGATTGTTCTGATGATAATCCCGGTGAGCCGTATGACTGCGGGTCACTTGGCAGAGATTCCAGTGCTGTTTCCACAAGTCAGAGAGAGCAGAGTCAGAGAGAAATTATATATTATATGTATATACCATATTTCCAGACTACAAGTCGCACTTTTTTTCATCCTTTTTTTAGGTTTGCGACATATACTCAGGTGCGCCTTATATATTAAAATATATAATTTCGCATGTTCATTATTTTCACACTGACAGCTGTACTCTAGGCTTGTGTACCAGTTTCTGCTTCTCCTGTACCACTGAAAATTTACAGGTTCGTTATTTTCACACTGACAGTCGCTACAGTCACTTTTTACACAATTTTTCACATTTTTACACGTTGACAAATTTCATTCTGCTGCATTGTTTTTTTTTTACCAGATGTCAAAAAGTGATATTTTGAAAAAAAGGTAACTGAATATTTCAGTTCTTTTCTGTTTTCATCCATGTATCCAGGTTTTTATTTGAATTCTCATGATGATGTAAGGATTCAGGACAGCTGTTATCAACTCGTTCTGGTGGCAGGTGGGTTCGTACCCTCATATCATGGCTGAATATTTTGGTTTCCTTTCAGTACAGTTAAGGAAATGTGGTCATGGTTTCGTCCTTTAGTTTCAGACCAAGTTCCCAGCTGGAGGATCATTAACATCCAACTGCCATGGGGCACAGCCAAGACTCTGGGTGAGTTGAGAGACGTGGGTGACAGTCTCAACGCAGCAATACTGAAGAAGAAGAAGAACACTGTGTTCTAGTACTACTGCCAATAACAGTGGGATTACCGCATCTATCTAACTGGTTAGAAAATATGTACTGTAAATACTATGAATGCCTGCATAGCTATTAATAATATCTGAATGTTGTACAAACTAGTTAGTCTGCCAGCTGGGAGGAACCGTGGAAAACAGAGCAGCGCTGTACAACAGTGGGTTCTCGAGAGTGTCACCGTTTGCAGAAGGCAATAGGAAGTCCGACTGTACACCGCAACCCCAGAGTACAGAGTGTGCACGCGTGTGTGTTTATTTATGTGTTGCTGGAAACAACCGGCGGTTAAGTTGTTTATGAGCAGACACCGCATTAGAAAGACGAGGACACACACACGCACACACACAGAAGCCAATGGCAGTTCGTCAGACACAGACACGCCTTCTGTTCCACCAAACACACACATTGTGATCACTGAAATTAAACGTGTGTGCAGAGTGCACAAAATAGGAAACCCAACCCCACGTGCTTAGCATCAGAGAACACAATGTCCTCAGCTGCGTTCTCACTCGAGAGAAACGCCGTAGAAGAGATGTAAGGGTTCACTGTCTCACGAGGAAGAAAAAAAAACAAAAACAAAAAACAACGAACAAACAATGAAAACTCAACCTTGAAGGGAGCTAGAGAGCGAAGGAAGGAAAAATTTGAAGAAGTCTGATACCCCGTGCAAAACGCACACTTGCATTTCCCGCCATTAATACAGGCACTCAAATACAGAAATAGAAATGAGCGGTTTCATATTCCTCCTGGCGCAGGTTCCTGCATTTGGAATAACAAACTAGGTTCTGCTTCTGTATTGTTTGGCTTAGAACACGACGTCTGCCAAAATTCAGTGTTTCACAATAGGAACGTTTTTTCTCTTTTTTGTCAACGCAGCCTAATGGTGTAGTGTTGTGTCTGTGCACGTGCAGACAGACAAACAGAGGCAACCTCTGGCCTCCAGTGTTGAAATTACAACAACTGTTGATGCACAGTTTGACAGCAATTGTGCAAAGGAAAAAAATATGTAAGATTGAGGAAAGAATTAACAGCAGTCAATGTCCTGTATGTTCACAGGCTGGAATGATCGGTGCTGTGCTCCCTGTATATTCTGACCACAGCTTTTAACACTGAGCATCAGTTCTCACGCAATTCCACCACTTGTACAGGCTTCAGACCGATACTATGTAAACAAACTGTAGCTTCCTGTGGATGGGTAAGATGAGGACATCGGGATACAGACCGCCAGTCTGGCATTAAACCCCTTCACCCTTCAGTTCAGAGGAAAAAAACCAAAAATTCCACATAAGAACATTTAAGATTTAATAACTGATGTTGTTTTTGGTTTTATTGACAAACAAGTAAGTGATTTATGTAGTACAAAAAAAGCCCCTAACACCAAAAAGGTAGTATTCTGTAGGACATACATATTAACCTGAACTCACAGGTTAACTTTGATACACTGCACAACATCCAGAATTTAGTTGTCACACAATATGTGCTACTGACATTAACACTAATAACAACTCCTATTCTATTCTACCTCTAACAGTGACAGTCTCAGAAAAGCTCAGAAAAGTCTTTCAAAGGAACATAATCCAGAAATGGAATTATTCAAAGAGACTTTCCCCTTTGCTCTATGGCCCATGTCCAACAGATGATACATGGCTGATGGTGATGATACAAGGCTGATGTTTGTTCTTTTTTGTACTGTGACGTCTCTCTGAGATCACGATGTGCACGAACACCAGAAAAACACCTGTCACCCATCACTCACGGTGCCACACCTGACTTTCAGTCAGCAATGGATAAACAGCCGGCCAACGAAGCTCGAAGCATGTTGGTGGACTGCAGGATGTCACTTAAGCCATTAAAAGGGAATATATATACTGTATATATATATATATATATATGTGTGTGTGTATATATATATATATATATATATATGAGTGCCACACATCATTTTCTTCAGTCTTTTACTATTACAGAGAGAGATTACTGTAACAGCCTGTGTTACTGGTAACACATATGTTTACTGTGTATAAATGGGACACAAACATACCCCAACACACTTTGCAAGTTTCATGCTGTCTATGCTTTCTTTTTTTAACCAGCTTAATAACCAGCTGCAGATAAGTGTGTCATAGGGTTAGGGTTAAGTACTGCACTGTAAACGTAGTTCTCTGAACAATCACGGTTTTTATTGTTGCTTGTTAAAAATGTGTCCGCCCTCTTCCTCTTTTAACCTGATTTAGCCTTGTGATGTTGACACACTATGTCCTCACTGACAGCTGCACAGTGAGATTAAATGATTGTGTGTCTCTAATAAAACAAACACTGTTTAAAGACTGGACCTGCACCTCAGAGTCACTGATGCAGAACAGGTTGGAGTGAGATGTAGAGCAAAACATTAACACACATTTACAAGCTGCACTCTAATGTGACATAGGAATGTTAAAGATTAACACTGCTGTGCATGGCCCTCATTTACTCTCACTGACTTTACTGCCTCCACAAAAGAAGTTGTGTTCCAAGACAGCACATTTAAAAAGTTATTTGGCAGAAAGTACTAAATATATATATACATGTGTGTGTGTATATATAAATATATATATATACACACACACACACACACACACATATATATATATACTGTATATGGGATGTATTTGTATTTGGATGCTTTTTGCATGTACTTCCTCCGAGTATTTTGCAGGAAGTACATGCATAGGATATATATTACATATACATACATACATACATATGTATACATATATACACGTGTGTGTATATAAACAGACTGTGGGGGTAGCATGATATGTATTACAGTAAACAAGCGACCAGTATATCCCAGTACATAAGTGTTGAAAAAATATCAAAACGTAAGTGCACAAATACATGCGTTGTGTATGACAATCTATTGTGATGTACGCGTTAAGATCACATTAAATTACAACAGTTATATATAACCACATAAAACAGTTAGTCTTGGCAGACTGGTTGGAGGAGATCTTTCCGTTTGCAATACATCACAAAGAGATATCTTGATATTTTACTATTATCATTTTAAAAGACACAGACTGTGGGGGTAGCGCCGAATAACAACAGCAATGACAATAACTGCGTCATGTTTGCAAAGCGTGGTGTGCACTTGTTAACATATACCATGAATCATTTAAGACCAAGTCTAAGTAAAATGTGTTTGCCTTTTTACGTGTCTTTCCCTCTCAGTCTCTCTGTCTGTCTGCAGCACTCACTGCTACTCGCTGTTTTACATCACACTGTTTTGTTCATCGCTCCCTGCGACTCGTCGTGGAAAAGTTGCACATGCAAAAATATACACTACGCCTCACGGAATACACACATTTTTCAAAACAAACAATGTTAGTATTGGTGAAATACGGACTTACCGTTTAACCACGGTGCTCTCTTCTATTGTCTCCATGTCTCAACATAAAACCTTCAGCTTTTGTTGTTGTTTACTCCAACATAACGGCAATATATGCGCCAACCTCCGAAGCCAACTCAACACTTTGACGTAAGCTCGCTGCTTCCGCTATATTTGTTTCAAAATAAACGTCAGTTTGATAACTACAGTCGCTGACAGTACTTTAGAGAAAGTGTTCACTATTTGTCATCGTTAAAGAAATAGTTTACATTTGAAGTTTGAAAAAAAAATCATTTTTTATTATCACAATGCTGCCGTCTGCCAAAAATATGCATTTATTCTGGTATCTCATGTAACATCCTGAATGTGAAACGCGGATACAAGACATGCCCCCAGTCACGTCGGCAATCTCCGACTGTATCCGGTTTGACGTATTCATCCTTCGTGTTTCATCGGCCATTTCCTTACTCTGCGGAACAAAAGTATATTCAAATTGAATAAGTGAGTGCAAAGCGCCACCTGTCGATCACTCATAGAGGAGACTTGAACTTGGACGAACTGAAAAAACATCTAATGAACGTCAAGATTTAATAAATACACTGAATTATATCGGGTTTTCACACACAGACATAAAAAGAGAACTGAAAACGACTGATAGACGAGATATTTGGATCAAGAAGAATAATTAGTCTATTGTTGTTAAATGTAACGCACAAAAATCTATCCACGAATGAAAATAAACAGTAGAAATGTTAGCTAAATTAGTTAGCAGCTGTTTTGACTGTCACCAGAAGAAAGTTGTGTTACATAGTATTTCAACTGATACTGATGCAATACATGTATTCACAAAAAACAAAACAAAACATCATGTATATCCATGACTATTCCACTAATAATAATAATCAGTGAATATCACTCCTTTGAACATCATTCAAACACAATACTTTTTGATTAAATCAAGGTTTTGAATAAAGCACTGATTATAATTAAAATACAACAAGAATGAAGAACATTCATTTGTGAGAAGGTAGATATAAGAGACGTCATACTGTAACTCTACCGGTGTGAGTAGATCCAGGATTTCTCTTGATTTCTCTTCTATTGATGGATGATGGAGCATTAGTTCTATACCAAAAACCTGTGAGCCTATTTGAGATGCCTCAGTAGACATGCTGTTGCCATGACAACAGAGATGAGCATATGGGCTCCAACAATGACCTCAAACTGGGGGAAGAGGAAACTAATGTTTCGTCTGTTGCTTCAAGGGCACAACCCTGAATCCTGCAGTGCTGGAAGTTTTACTGCTATTTATAGAATATATTGTGGGATCGATACACACACGCACACACACACGGCTATAATTACTAATATTTTGCTCTGACTCTTGTCAGTGAGAAGTACTGGAGGTACAATCCTTACATTCAGTAATCACGACAAGAAAAAGTTCATACCAGACCATTTATAATTCACATAAACTGTTACCTGCAAACCCCTTAACTATGATACTCTCAGCAATTTTTGTTTCTTCATACGTTTGTATTTGCTCTGCTCTTCAAATGAAACCAACTTGAATTAAACTGCCTGCTACAAACAGCTGCTGCTGACTAAACCAAACCGTGTTAGATTACACCCGTTACTGCTGACCAGCTGAAGCTGAGAAAATGCTTTGGTCCACAAAAACTATAAAAAAAAAAAAAAAAAAAAAACTAGCTGATGCAACGAAGCATCAGGCTGGTTTAAAAATGTGTTGAACATACAATTAAAGATTGTTGAACTGAAGGGTGAACGCAGAGCCAAAAAGTATTGGCTAGTTACTGCTCAACACAGCAATCAGAGCTTTTATTATTTTTATTACTATTAGTATATATTATTTTTACTTTATCATCGGTAGGTTTTGTTTTATGACATTAACTTAAGCAGGTGTTGCAACAAAAATGTAAAAACTATAAAAAGTTATATTATTAGAATTATTATGTTATAGTTACTGCGGTTGATTTAATTTATAAAAATATATTCTATCTACATCACTGCTTTGTTATTGTTTTGTTCTTGTTGAATTTAACTGTGCAGATCAAGAACTGCACCAGCAGCTGCTGACACTCTACTGTATGGACTCTGTCCTGTTCCTTATTGTAATTGAAGCAGCGAAATAGAAAAACACCCAAGGAGAGACAAAAACTGATATCTACTGGACACAATCACGTCACCGTGACTTTGCTGAAACTACAGCTCCTGTGTTTTTCCCTCAAACGTAAACAAGACACCACACCAGGAGGATCTGTTTGACCGTCAACAGCAGGGGCAAAGTCAAAGCCAACACATAATGAGGAGCCAGTTGAACTAAAAGGAGAACCTTCTCTCATCTATGTGGGAAGTGTAGGAGGAAAAGCACAGAGGTCAAAGGTTAATGTAAAGAGCATTATCAATGAGACAAAGAGAGCATTAAACCAGCATTAAGGAGCCAGGAAAAGTGATGACTGAAAACACTGCATTTCCATGTCATCAGGGAGACATTTTTATTTATTATTTTCACTGAAAGTCATGACACAGCCTTTGACACTGGCGCGGTAATGATGGAAAACCAAAAAACCTGCTTGTATTTGCATCACATCTGAGCTCTCCGTGCCTAATACAGAGTGTTGACTACAAACCGCATTTAAAAAATGATCCGGTAAAATACTGAAGCAGTGAACATTTTAACTTAAATACAAAGTAAACAAATACATTGAAAAAATAAGTGTAACAGCCTCTGGGGGGGGGGGGGGGGGGGTTGTGGGGTTTTTTTTTTTGTTAACCTGCTTGTATTTGCATCACATCTGAGCTCTCCGTGCCTAATACAGAGTGTTGACTACAAACCGCATTTAAAAAATGATCCGGTAAAATACTGAAGCAGTGAACATTTTAACTTAAATACAAAGTAAACAAATACATCGAAAAAATAAGTGTAACAGCCTCTGGGGGGGCGGGGGGGGGGGTGATCTGTGGGTTTATTTATTGTATGTGCAAATTCTTGCAAGAGGCAATTCAGGTGCAACAGGAATGAAGTCCAAAACCTTTGGAAACTGCATATTATGCTACACCATGAAGGTATTTTGTGTGTGTGTGTGAATGTAAAGAAGTAATTTTAGGCTTGGAATGTGCAAGAGTACAGTATGTTTATGTTTATGAGCCAGTTTATCTAATCTTAGTAGAGATTTTTGTATTGTTACTGCATAATGTTAAGCAGAATTAGTCATGACGTGGACTCAGGGCTGAGGTGTGCAGCCGACTGTTGCTCTATGTGCTCAACTTAAGTCTCTTTCTACAAAGTCACACTGGATCCAGAAAGCTCACATTCAGGGACAAACAGGAAACTCTATCACACAAAATAAAAACACATTGACATTGTCAAGTTCCCTAAAACAGCAGACATTCAACTTTTAGCTGTGGTTCTTATGTACAATAGAAGGATATTTATATATTAATATTCTTCATCTTTCCTGCCCTTTTTTCCTCACCTCCTGCTGCACAGTCATTATTTACATACACACGTGTCCTTCTTGTATTTATAGAGCATTTTCAGTATTTACAGTATAAATTACTACACAGTCCTGTGATAAAATAAATACCTAAATACAACGGTCTTGGCTTCGGCAGGTTCTTTTGCACGAATGAGAACTTAGGGAGATGAAGGCCGTTCACTCGCTCTCATTGCTTCCAGGTAACACACGTACGATGACAGTCAACAAGGAGTGACGTGAGGGCTGACAGCAGAAGCAAAGAGAATACGCTTTACTCTCACAGTGGCATGAGCTGAAAGAACACTTTCCGATACTTTCCCATTTTTAATACATTTCTAATTAAAGTAAATAAATAACAACTGTACGAAAGATAAAATGTTTTATCCCATTTTTAATAAATTTCTAATTAAAGTAAATAAATAACAAATTAGCTTAAACATATAAATGAATAATGTTTAAAATATCCAGTTAATAAATTAACAAAATCTGGCTGCTAATTTGGACCTTTAAAAAGAAGGACATGAAAACTTAACATATTGTAAAAAAAAAATTGACAAAACATTAATTTTGTAAAGTGGACTACTAATAAAGTTAAAATATATATTTTAAAAAGCGACCAAAAAAGGTTGTATTTTCAGATGGAAACTCTTTGAATTGGAGATCAACATAGCATTGATTTTTTTAACCAGGTTGTTGGTTTACTTGGGAAAGTGTTCAATGTCAGGTGTTTCCATAGTAATAAAGTGAAGTCATGTTGGAGCAGTTTAGAGCCAAAGCCATCATCCTTGCTGCAGTGATGTTCTACTCTAGTGTTCTATTAGTGTTCTAAGTTTCATGTGATCTGAACAGCCACAAACTTTAGCCATTCACTGCAACAAAATCACAATTATTAGGTTTATGTAGCAAGAGCCCGGATAGCTCAGTCGGTAGAGCATCAGACTTTTAATCTGAGGGTCCAGGGTTCAAGTCCCTGTTCGGGCGATACTATTTGTTTAAATAATTTCCCTAGTGTGGGATCAATAGAATTCAACCTTGACCTTAGTCAGCAAGCTTCCGTTTTTTTAAGCTAATTAGGTTCATCAAATTTTAAGTGTAATTATATAACCGTCAGTGTGACCACTACAATAGTAACTATTAGGGATGTCTGATAATATCGACTGACCGATATCGTTGGACCGACATTGGCATATTATGTAATATTGTTATTGTTTTTTCCTCTGATAATGAAAACCCGATAACGTAATGCCTGGGTTTGGCCAAATGAGGCGTGGCCTAAAAATAGTTTGGGTGATAAACGGCTGTATATTAAAGTGAAAGCCACTAGATGGCAGCATTGCAGCTCATTTAATTAATCTCATAGTTATACAGTGGTTTGTATGGATAAATAAGTAAATATTACCAGGCCTATATTGTAATTGGTTGATATCGGAATTGGAAATTAAGTGTTTGGACAATATCGGCAAAAAGCTAATATCAGACATCCCTAGTAACTATTGTATTTTTGCTTCCGGTTGGTTTTCTGACAAGTCAAGGCCACCGTGAGAGTAAAGTTGACAGGGGGAACATGTTTTTGATCAGAGCAAGCACACTGAGTCGTAGTGTATAATACTGCAGTTGAGTAGTGGGCACAGACTGATAATGTAGAAGATGAGCCGAGAGAAGACGACAGGAACGATGGAGGACATGGAGGAACGAACCAGTGCAAACTTCTCCTCCAGCTATACCACCGTGCCGCTCGGAGAGTTCCCATTCTGTGCTGTCAAGTTCTAAACAAAATATACAGAGAATTAAAATCAAAGGAAACCGAAAGAAGAAATATTCTAAAACTCTAAAAAGAGAATATAGAAACGTACAAAGGGCAATTTTTTTTACTATGTAAAAGTGTGGAGTTGAAGATAAATTCAATATGCAGACAGACCAATCTGTTCATTGATGCTTGTCACATGACCACAGATCATTATAAACATGAAGGACATACCGTCTTCCCTGGCCGTGCCCAGGTGCAGATGAGACCCTCTTGGCAGGCTGTGATGATGCAGTCGTCCATGAAGACCAGGACCGTCAGCCTCTCATGTGCGATCTTCTTGCACACCAGCGGCTCTAGCAGCGGCACCTCGTTCATGCGTGGGCACAGTGTGGTGCCCAGAACCTTAGCAGCGTCCAGGCGATTGCTTCGCGGCGCCACGTTGATCTTGTCATTGCTTTTGCTAATGTTGCCCAGGCTGTGGTACCTCTTATGCTCCTTCTCCACCCCACTGCTGCCGCCAGACTTGTCCGACTTGCGCTCCTGGAGCGACAGCGTGGCAAAGCGGCCTATACTGAATGGAGTGCTGTTCCCTGTGCCACTGCTGCCGCCACCGCCTCCACTTCCCCCGCCCTCCGTGGTGCCCTGACTCTTGGAAGTGTTTGCCACTGCTGGGTGGGGCAGCGAGTTGGATCGTGAGAGGGAGCGAGGAAGTGGTAAGGGAAGGGTGGGTGGGTTGGATGTGCCTGTGTTGGTGATTGGTGGGTGATGGTGCCCTTCAACCCCTCCACTTCCTCCCCCACCCGAGATGCTGTTAGCAACCACACTTCCAGAGTTAGACAGTGACGGGCCGAATGTGTTAGTAAAGGCGCGAGACAGTGGTAGACGTGGGTACAACACGTCATCAGTCAGGTCCCACAGGCAGAACTGAGTGTCCTGCCCCACTGAGCCAAAGCGGTAGGTGACCGAGGCCGAGCCCCCGCCCTTAGAGCTGTGCCGAGAAAGACGCGACAACGTGCTGCTTGTTCGTACTCGGCCGAAGTGCATGGAATTGTTCTGTACCCCCTGGTGGAGGTCCTCCTCACTGCCACTTAGTTCCATGGGCTCATCATCTTCTAAAGAGGTTGTGAAGGGGTCAAAGGCCACGACATTGACCCACGATTTGTGGCCATGACCCCTTGCTACGACTCTGCTTTCTGCGAACGACCAGACGGTAACGAGGTCGTCCTCTCCTCCTGTGGCGAGATATTTCCCATCAGGACTCCATGACACACAGAGCAGCCCCCCAAAGTAGCTCTTCATCACACCCTGCAGCTCCATGGAGTCAAAGTGGAAGACACGCAGGCAGCCATCTTGACCGACACACGCCACGTGGACACCATCGGGAGAGAAAGCAAACTCGTTAAGGCCGCCCTCGCCCACGGCCCACCTCAACAGAGGGTTGCGTGGCGTCTTGGTCTTGCAGGCATAAACTGCAAACCCTTCGCCCTGTCGCAGCAGTGAGTACTGTGGAGCCGTGGTGCCACAGGGGTGGTCCACGTTGTAGAGGTAGAGGTGGCCACTGGCATGGGAGGCCAGGAATAGGTTCTCTGACTTAGGAAGCCACTTTAGACACGTCACCTTGGATTTGTCTATCAGCCTCTGGAAAGATGGAAAGCAGACAAGAAGGGAAAGAAAAGTAATAAAGTTATTTTTTTTTTATTATCAGCAGTTTAGAATGGCAACGACACAAGTGTGAGCGGTAGAGAGAGAAAAACCAAGGAGGGAGGTTTGACTGGAAACAGAGAATACACCGGCAGAAATGAGCACACACACCTTTTATCTCCTGGATTTAATTGAGAATCTAATTAAAGGAATCCTATAACGCAGGAAGGGGCAATTCAAGAGAGGCAGTAAAAGACTGCATGTTCACAGGGACAACACTTCAGACTGTGTTTTACATTCCATCACATTACACTGTCTCATCTACAACAGAAAATTCAAGAATGATAAACATAATTAAAAAAAATTATTTACTGAATACTGAATACAAATCTGAAAGAAAAGTGTGTGCATAAAAAATTGAGAATAGAAAATGTATAAGGGCAGGGTATTTTTTCTTAAATTTATATGTACTGTATCATTGTACTATTTTACCCATTTGACAGTACAAGTCAGGTATTTAGTTCAATATTTATAAAAAACTAAATTGAACTCAACATTGCCGGGAACCATTGGTAAGACCTCGTGCCAATGCAGAAATACCTCCTCGTTGAAGAGTTTACTGGTCTCCTTCTTGATCGGGTCGAGATACTGGAACTGCCCTGCTGAAACCCCCACGATGAGAGCGCCCCTCTCTGCCGTGGCTGAATACTGGTTGAAGTCATGACACGTGGGCTGAGTCCCTTTGTAGATCCTCTTGTCTATGGGCTTACTGAGGTCCACAGCCTGTGGACAGACATGGGAGACATGACAAGATGGGAGAATATATGACGTAAGAGTCCAGAGGACAATGAACCAGACGTGGTGTATCACACTTAACATGATGTAGATGTTTGGTGACCAACAAGGCTTTTAAAACATCTCGTTTGAATTCCTGGTCGGCTCTGACAGCACAGCAGACGTCTGACGATTTAGTGAGGTCATTGTTGGCGAAGTCATTGTGAATTTAACCAATCTCTAGAGAACATCGAGGGAGGAAGAACCGTCTCACTGTAGTCCATGATGGAAATTCACCAAACAGACCGCGGGGAGGTCACAAAGGTCACACTGTCTCATGTTTGTCACTTTGTTGAGAATTTCCTAATGTTATTTCCAAAATGCACAACGCTTATCCAATGCCCAAGAAGTTAATGTGGATTTATCCACTGGTTATAGTGAGTCAGATGACAAACGACCTCAGGGACTAAATGAGAGCAGTGTCGTAATTCATTTTGTAAAGAACTAAGTCATCGTCCTCTAATGGAAAAACATGAGGAGGCAGAGAAGGTCTGAGAGGAACAGAGGAAAAAGACAATGGCAGCAGGTTATAAAGTACGTGTGGACGTTTGTTTGGCACCGTGACACAGGAAGTTTGACGCACAGGGAATTATACTGTCCATATTTTCTTTATTTCACTCCCAAGCAGGGATAATACATATTATTAATCACTGTGATAACACGTTTAGGTTGTATCATACTACACAGATACTTGTGTTAGACCTTAAATCTCAGCTAAATGTTGGGATGAAAATAACGTTCTTATGTTAATATATTAAATGAGAGGCTGATTTAGCCTCTTCTTCAGTGGATTTGAAGTTTGCTCAAAATAACCTTCTTGTGTTAATATATTAAATGAGAGGCTGACCACTGATTTAGCCTCTTCTTCAGTGGATTTGAAGTTTGATCAATGTGTACTGCTCACACACACTCAGTAAATGGATGTTCATTTCAAGTACAGGCGGTATAAAGAGCAGATCAGACACATTTTTCCTGAAATATAAGTATTAAATATCCAACCTCAGTGACAGTTTTCCTGAAGTATTAAATATCCAACCTCAGTGACACCTGATGATGACACTGACCCACATCTTCACTGAGAAGCCAACGTTTACGAAGGACATTCCAATAGTTTGCAGTTTGTGTAACCGCAGATGGTAGTAAGGCTGTTGTATTTCAAAAATGTGACTTTCACAATATCTTACTGGAATGTAAGAGGTTCTACAGCATCACGTAGTCCGGACAGACATGTAAGAAAAAAGGCCCAGACCACACACACACACACACACACACACACACAGTCTAAAGAGGAGACCCAGGGTTGCATTTCACTGTTTGTTATTTCTATATAATGATCATGTGACAAATCAAACTCCTGTATCTTGAACCTCAATCTGACTCCTAACATGGTGATTGAACGGTGCGACAGATGATGCACAGATGAAAAAGACGCCTTGACATCTTCAGATGCCGACACTAACTCTGCTTCCACTTATTGATCCGTGTGATTTTCAAAAGGAGACGGGAATTCTACACTCGCCATCCTGTTTCTCCTTAATGGGTTACTGCAATTCCCCTCAAGGAATCAAGTGGGGCAACAACCTGGAAAAAGTTTCTGCTCTCAAAAAAGGATTCTTGCTGAAGGCAAGGTGTGTAGGGAGAAACAGAAGGACGGAGGAAGGTGGTGTGTGTGTGTGTGTGTGTGGTCCAGAAGAAAGAGCTGATGGTGGAGCACAGATTCATGTTGTTAGCAGCGAAACAACCAAAATTCATTCCTGATGAAATGCACTAGGAAGCCATTTCTTTTTTCTACATCACAGCAGAGTCTGAGTGACTGAGAGTTAAATGTGTCTCATCTTTGTAAACCATCTGCTGACTAATCTCTCTGGGTGGAAACTCACACACATCATGTTTCCTGTAGTCCAGGGGTAGACAGCATCTCTTCAGTGGGCCAGAGCCTTGACGTAAACAACAGGACAGACACTAAACTACGCAATAAAAATATCTAATTTTGCCTCCTTCAATTTTTTCCCCCAGGTTTGCAGTCAAAGTATAAAAATACAACAGAACTGCATATAAAAACACACTGGTCGGTGAAGAAAATCTTAGTAGACTGGTTTGTATATATATGTGTATATCTATATATACACATATATAGTGTATAGAAGTAAACCGTTGCCTTCTCAGTTGATTTATTATGTCAATATACGTTCTGTCATCGGAGGTTCAGGTCTATATTTTGTAAACTACGATTCCTTTTGAGGACAAAAAGACACTGACGTGTGGGGAGGACACCTACAGCTCCATGTTTGGTTGACAACTGAACCTGTATATTGTCGACGTCACAGACACAGTCTGTCACTGTCACCCGTGACAGACACAGCTCCGTCCGTTTCCTACGTACGGTCTAAGGCAGCAGCTGAAATGTTTGTTGTTCATATACAGGGTTTCACAGATGCTAAATGCAATCGTAACATTAATGGGTTTAAAGTTGGCGGTGTGCAGGCCTTCAGTCCCTGAGGGTGGGAGTAATGCATTTTTATTGATTTTGAGGCTGGTTGTCGGTTCACTAAGTCTAGTCCAGACGTGGAACTAGAACGCCGTGACTACACTAACAGTGTGACGGTGATGGTCAAGGAGTACTGTGGAAAAAGTCCAGAGAACATGTTGTGTTGTATTTCTCTTGGATGAAAGTGAATATCAAATAAACGTAGTGATGTTTAGTTTCATTACTATGTATTGATCAGCATCAGAGGGGGGTCTTCTTTGAGTAAACCGCCATATTGGATCACTATGTTTCTACTTCAGACCAGAACAGACACTAAATACTGAAGGTTTTATTGATTTTACTAAAGGCTACACTATATTTGTCTTCACTTTTGAACAATAAGACAAATGTCATGCATAATATTCAACGTTTATATCTTTAAGCTGCAGATGTAGTTTCTGTACTGAGTCATGTCTGCAGCTGGGTACTTGTTTTCTCTATCACTCTGGCATTGGAAAAGATTATATAGAACAACGGCCCTGGTCCCTAAAATACCTACAAAATGTCATCACAATGTCAAAGTGCTGTGAGGAGAACGAACACCTCTGTGTATCTGAGTGCAGTCACTGAGTGACTGGTGATGACGGGCTGTGAATGACATGTTTAAGTCTGTTTACTGAGCACAACCCTGGGACAGTGCCGCCCTCCTGCTCCTCCACTGACACCCTGCATCCTCCTGGATCATGTGCCTAAAAACATCAGCCTCTCCACAGTTCACTGCGTAACAATAAGATGTTAATGTAACGTGCGCACGTTTATGACACCAGGAGTGGAAGAGGCTGAGGTGAAGAGAATGACGAAAACACGAGCCCACAGCGTCGACATAGCGGTGCAGGCTAGCAGGGTCTGAGCACGGCAGTAGCAGGGCATTAGCACGGAGCTGGGAGAGCCGGGCTAAAGCCACTCATCCAGTCTGTCACCCCTAACCCTGAGGAAAGAAGACGAGACTCTCACCTTCTTGATGTTGGTGTATGTGTAGAAATACAGCTCCCTGCCGATGTTAAAGCACACTCTCTCCGAGTCCTCGCTCGGGTCTTCAGGCTGCAGCTTGACCATGGAGACCCGAACCGGTGGCAGGAAGCCCGCCGGAGAGGAGTTAGCGGCGGCATTGGAAGAAGAGGAGGCAGCCGGCGCACGCTGCCGCTGCTGCGGCGGCGGCTCCGGGCCCCTGCAGCAGACCGACACCTCCACCGGGTATCGGACCGGGTCCAGGCCCGGGGCCCAGCGTGGCTCCGGCGGGGGGGCCCCGCGGCCGGCCGCCCCCCCGCTCCGCGGCCGCGCGGG
>NC_024310.1:7819136-7831249 GCF_000523025.1 Cynoglossus semilaevis | reverse complement strand
GGGTCCGGGCCGGGGTCCCAGCGTGGCTCCGGCGGTGGGACCCCGCGGCAGTCCGCCCCGCTGCTGCGAGTCCGAGAGGGTGAGCAGCTTGTAGAAGCCCTCTCTGGTCCGGAACTGTGATTTAATATCATTGATATCCTTCAGAGCGCCGCCATCTCCGGCCATTTTTAGTACAAACAAGCCGCACAGGAAACCGAGGTTTTGACCTGGAAATAATAACGGCGCAATGAAAAGTACTAGAATATACAGATGAGAGGCGAGCCGAGCTGACCAAGGCCGACCAGCACGCCCGGTCTGCTCCAGTACATTTTACGGCAGCACCGGTGACCAGACCGCTGCTACCTGGAAAATAAAGCCGCAGAGAAAGACACTCGAAGCCGGCGTAAGCATCATCCTGCACGGGTCTCTGCCTCTGTTCATCCAGTGTGCGTAAAGTACGTGTGGTGACGATCCTGATGCTGCTGATGCTGCTGCTGATGATGCTGTGGCCCGGCCCCGGCCTGACTGCTGCTGCGCAGCCGTGCGTGTGTGTCGTAAAGGGTTAAAGAGAGGGCATCTTTGCGCGCCTGCGCAGTAGTCAAAGCCTACAAATCTGACAAAGCATACAAATCCGACATAACTACCAGCGAGCAGTTCGTGTTCACAGAGTCTGTTACCATGGTGACTGACTCAGAGTTGCCCACATCTCAGGGTAAACTTAGTCTGAGTTTTCACATAACCCGCTTTCTGGGGCTCCTCCCCTCCTCCCTCCCCAGGTGAGTGCACACGTTTGTGTAAACGTCATTACGAATCGTCAAACAGAGCTCAGGAGAGGCGTTATTTATTATAATTATTCATTAAAACCACACGGTCCGGTCGTCTTTTATAGGAAACATGAGCTGTTTCATCTGCTAGTTGTATTGTAATGTAATGTAATTTTTTCTATATATTTTTTCTAAAAAAATTCTAAATCATTTCTATATTTTTTTGAAATAAGAATTTTAAGAAACCTAACAATTAAAAAACATAAACATTATTAATTATAAAATTGTAAGAAGACGCTCTGCTTAAAATACACTGAATAGGCGTTTTTTTTTTCAACAGGAAGACTGGAGGTTTGCAGGCAACAGCAAAGCATGATGGGTGTTCACACAAGTGTGCAGATGTATTTATGAGATGTAGATTTTGTCAGGATTATTGGTTCCTCCAATGCACATGCAAGATATTTCTATCTATTATGCAACGCCATCATTGGACTGGAGTCATGAATAGACACCTGACTTGATCAAGAACTTATTTTTTTAACTTTTTTTGTGTGAAAATGCAGCAAATCAGACCTGGATATTTGGTGCTGACTTCATCAAGAACTAATTTTTTACTTTTTTTTGTGAAAGTGCAGCAAATCAGACCTGGATATTTGGTCAAACTGATACCTTTTCATAGCAGTACTGGGTTAGGAGTAACAGAAACACAACACTCCTCTGGTCTGAAGTGCGTTACTTCATTTTCATCAATGACTTTTTTTTCCATTCATCCTCGACCTCAGTTGACCGTTTACAGTAAACACCACTGACAGTTCTGCTTTTCATTTCTTGGCATCTCACGTGCGTACTTCTCCATTTGGTCAAACTGGACTTACTCTTATTACTCACACACACAGACACACACACACACACACACATACACACACAGTGGTCTACGTTCACGGTGTGGGAGGGACGATTAAAGAGGCGTGGTCAGAGAGAGACGGAGGGAGGAGCAAAGTGGAGAGATGGAGAGCAAAAAGAGAACAGGGAAAAGTTAAGGAGAAGTTCAGTGCCACCTGTGTCTGTAACTGTAACAGCAGCTCAGTTATTGTATAAATTGTATAAGTAATAAAAGTTCTGAAAAGCAACGAGGTCTCTGTTTGGTTTGTATTTTTAAGGATATTTTTTGTTAACGACAAGATGTATGATTTATGTAATAAAAGTTTTAAAAGTTAAAACATAAAAAAGTCTAAATCCCTGAAAGAAAACGGGAACGTAGGAAACAAACTTAAGCTCAATAATTCTGGTGTTAATATTCAGCCGATCAAAGCAAATTAGAGCAGAGCCCAAATAACGTGACAAACTTTGACGGAAACATCTTAATAATTATTCACAATTGTGCAATATCATTATAAAACACAGTAAAATCATCATAAAATCAATACATTATATAACCATCAGGAAAACATATGTTACATTCATGGTCAGAGGAGGTAAAAAAAAATACAGAAACTGCAGTCAGCACATCAACACTGACAATTTAACCCGTGAATCTGTTTTTATGTGTGTGTGTGTGTGTGTGTATTTCACAATCATGCTTCAAATCAGTCCTAAAACCTCTACGACTGTACGTCAATTTGATTTTGACAATAAACACATTTTGTCAGTGTTCAAGCCACACATTTTAAATGAGAGGACCAATGCTGCTGCTGCTGCTGCTGCTGCTGCTGCGCAGGAGTCACAATTAGAAATGGAGTAAAACAAGGTTGCCCTGGAAACAATGGTCTCTTCATGTAGAAAATCAACCCCAGCTCTGACGGGAAACAGACCACGTCTCACGACTCTGAAAACTCATACTAATGTGTTGCGTTTTGTGTGTGTGTTTAACTAAGTGAATGGTATTTTGAAAGAGCCAACACTGACCTGTTTCATGATACACCACAGTACAGTACCTGACTCTCTTGGACATTGGGGAAAAATAGTATATTATTTTGAATATAAACATAAACTCATACCACTTTTTTATATCACTTCCAGTATAATTACCAGAAATGAGCCTTTTAACTGTGTAATAAATAAAAATAGAATAACAATAATATTAATTCAGCCATTTCTGGTGTTGTAGACTTACAGACTTATTTTGGCCTATATTTTGTATTAGGAAAACAGAAGTAGACCATCAAAACTGAAGTCCAGCTTTTTGCTGAAGTAAGACGTCACAGCCTAAAGAGACGGCGTCTCAGACAACAACCCAGACACTGTGTCGGAGCACGGAGTAGAAACACGATCGAAGAACAAGGGGAAAGAAAATGTACAATAAGTGAGATAAACACATGTAAAGGTGTCTTATAGGAAACCGATCGGTGTTGCATGACATTTGTAATGATATTTTGAGCAATCTGCCTTTAAAAATGGAGCCTTTAAAACTTGACGGGTGCAGTCCATCCATACAGGCCACTCCATCCATTTGATTTTGTTAATCGACACAAGACAGAGGGATCTGAGAGAAAAACAATGTGTTCACAGGAAGTCCCTCCTTCTGCTGTACAATTCACCACAGTCCTGACTGATGTCAATCAGAGCTCATCTGTTTCTTCTAAAATAGCATATGACCGGACAGAGCGTCCTGACTCTGGATGAGCTGCGGACGACCAGAGAAAGTGCCGGCAGCACAGGAGTTTTTAGGTTTTCAGTCATCGTGTGATGTGCAAACACTACAGCGCTTCAACTGTCAGTCAGATCGTACTGTCGACTGTGGGCAGCTGCAGGCCTTGGGTCAGAGGTGTAGTCTGGGTAGAACCTGACAGTCGGTTAATCAGGTGTCTTTGTCGTCACTGACACGAAGAAGCCGCACGCCTCCATCACTGATCCTGTCTCCGGGTCGTGATGGCTGCACCTCCTCGTAAGGAGGAGGCGGTGGGTTGTCTGGGCTTTGGGAGGACAGGAGGGGGCTGTAACTGCCATCGCACTGATGGCTGAGAGACAACTCCTGAGACACTGGAGCCTCCTGGGCCATGAGGAGCTGAGTGGGTCCTGGCGCTGAGCAGGGCGGGAGCCGCTGACCCCAGCTGCCGTACACCGCCTCCTCGTAGGTGGGGAGAGAGACAGGAAGTCCATCCACCATCAGGTCCAGCTGGTCAGAGGAACGTCGACTGAGAAAGACAAAAAGGGTGAGGGAGGGAGAGATTAGAGTAAAGTAAGTTCAAATAATAATAATAAAAAATTTAGAGTTTAATTAAAAATTCACAAGTAAGTTCAAATAATAATAATAAAAAAAAAATCTATTTTGCAGTCCAATTTCTCCTGTGCATAAACATTTTCTCACCAGGTATGATCACATAATTGATCACATAATATCAATCATTTGGAAGCTGTTTGGAATCGTTTTTGCTGCAGTACCATTGTTGGCCAGCAGGAACTAGAGAGAACTTTTCCAGTACTCCCTTTACAACTAGACACTACATCTTTACATCTTTATTCTGTATGTGGTGAATTCATACCCATGTGAGTGACAGGGGTAGAGGCGGGACTTGATAACAAGGCAGGCAGTGGTGGTGAGGAGGAAGATGGACACGCCCACCGCCGTCGTCGCCATGCTGGGCATCGAGTCATGTGATCTGTCTTCCACGTTTATTTTTCTAAATTCTGCAGAACAGAGACATGAAGACATGATGATGATGGAGAAGTGGAGCTGCAACAACCTTAACCGTTAGAGTCCAAAGTGAGAGCTTTATGGGATAAAGAAATCGTTCGAAATCATTGACTTTATTCCAGCTGGAGTTATTTATATAAATATTGTTTAATTCTTCTTTAAAAGCATAAATGAGTTGAACTTCCAGTGTTACGGTGTGATTTGAAAACTTCCTATGTGAAAAGTGAGCGTTGAAGCTCCACCGAAGGAAAAAAAAACTGTGATACGTAACCTATTTGTGAATAAAATCAGTGACAGGAAGCACATTTATTTTAATTGTGTTATGTGGTCGGTGCCTGTGATGATATGGAAGTTAATTTCCATAAGTTCGCCGCCGCTCGTCACAGAGGAAATGTTTAATGGTTATTATGGTGTCTCTGCCCACTTCCTCTTTCTGCGCTCCGACTTCCCGTCACAGCACTTTTCATTGAACACATACCGCGTCAACTCACACGACAAGGGCTTCTGGTTGTGTATGAACAGTTAGTCCCAGAACTAAAACCATTATATAAACATGAAACAATGAGTCGCCGTTAACTCAGCTGTTCACATCATGACTGAGATGAATCATGAGTGAAGCGCTAACCCGTGTGGTCACAGGGGAATATTGCAGTGAAATGTCAGCTTGGTCACAAAGGAAGGGGTTTAATGTCACCTTTTTTTGGTTGCCTTTACAGTGCAGTTTCTCCACAGGCTGATCACACACACTCCTGACCTGATTCACGGACTTTCACATGACTTCCATCATGACCTAACCGTACCCTCAGTGAATCACTGGAGCTCTGACTGGCTCGTTCACCAGTCACCTCCCTGGCTTATCTTCGTTCATATCAGTATTTTCACTTTCAGTTTTGTAGAAACCTAAAGGTGGCGTGGCAGTCAGCTGCTTGTGTCTTACTGCGGAGAATTCCCTCTTCTTGGTAAAAAATTTACTAGTAATCGTGTTTCAATCCAATAAAGTTCAACTAGGCCTCACATCATTCCAAGAAACTCATTCAATGACTGTATAATTGATTATAATATATTATGATAAGAAAATATTAAAAAACTATTTTTAAAACTTTTCTACAGCTGAAGGTACTGATCAACATACAGTCAAAAAAAACTTCTTAACCAAAAAAGACTTTATCATGATTTTATAGGACTCATTACAACAGATTGTAAAAGGTTGAAGAAATTAGCCTAGCTCTGGTTTAGCCAAACACATGGACGATGGACCTAATTAAACCTCATGCAATGTATTTTAAAATGAAAGTAAAAAATTCAAGGCCCGACATCTCACCTCTAACGGGAATACAAGCAGGAATCGGGGGCTGCCACGTGCCCTGCCGGCACCTGGACACTCGGGCCTTGGTGATGTGGTAACCAGGCTCACAGAAGAAGTGAAGCGAAGTCTTCGGTGGGAAACCTCGGCACGGAGACGGATCACAGCGGAAACCTCCATGCTCTGGTACCAGAGGGTGAGTGCAGTTATTCAGCCTGCCTGCAAAAAAAAAAACACAAAAAGCTCCAGCATGACATCTTTGGTAAATCCATCGATGGATGTTTCATAAATAATGCAACGTCAGTTATTTTATGAATCCAATAAATAATGCAACGTCAGTTATTTTATCAACAATAACCTATAAAGCTACATATTTCCATTCAAAACGCTGTGGTCATTCACTCAGTAGGAAGCAGCATCAAAACGTGGCCCGCAGCCGACTTCTGCTTTCTCAACAGGCAGCCTTGCCAAACATGAAGAGATTTCAACTTCCTTCATTGCACTCCCATAAATGTCCACATCTGCAGAATTTTAATATCCACTTCCTCAACCATTTCCTTCACCACAACCACATGCACATCAAGGTCTGCGTTTCTTCCATTTTTTTAAGTTTTGTTCTTCTACAGGACTGTGATGCGCTAAGAAACACTGCGACTCGCTTTAACCGGTCAACAAAAATGTGTCAGTTAAAAAAAAACATACTTCACCGCAAACGAAACCTAACAGTAACACAGTGAGAACAGTCTCACCAGACCAAAGTATAGCCTGTGTTCACACATTAACAAACACCTCAACACTGTTGATTTCTTAAGCATTTTATTTCCAGTAATGTTCAAATAAAACTCTTGTTTGTTAGAATCCTGTTTCACGCTGTTCCATTTATATCAAACATTTATATTGTACCAGTGTACACAACTAGTAGACCAGTGCTTTTAAACTGTGTTGAGAGCGCCCCCTGCAGGGTAGGGAGGAATGCGCTGCAAAACTCCATGAAAGGATGTTGATGAACTAACAAGGCGAGAGTCCATACCTGCAGTGAGGAGTGGTGAAGAGGCCATGAGGAGCAGGAGGTGGAGTCCACAGATCACACTGACACGTCCACATGACCCTGGACGCAGGACTGACGTCGACATGAACCCGATGTTCCTGAGGACACAGTAGAGATCAGGGTGAGTTCAGTCAGGGAGCAGGAGAGTCACTCTCTAACCGTGAGGCGTGACGTACGACAGTGTGTCTGGAAAGTGACATCACAGCTGTGAAGATGAGCGTCTGTGTGTCCTCAGCTGTGAAGTTTTTGTTTGTTCTAATCCTCAGGAGGCCGACGGAGCAGACCTGCTGCTGGGTTCCTTCACACCTTCACTGGCTGCAGCAGCTGCACCCACACGACCGTCATGACGACTGACGCGGCAAAAAAACAGGCACTTTAACCTCTGACCTCTTCAGACTAGAGAGTGGAGACGAGACAACGCCGTAAACCAACACTTTGTTCTATCTTCACCGGTCTGTTCACATCATGACTGAGATGAATCATGAGTGAAGCGCTAACCCGTACTTTAGGGTGTGGTGCAAGTCAAATAAAGATCGCCGTACACCCCCACTGGCACTACGTACAGTACTGAAGCTGACCTGGTTTTTAAAGCAGCGACATTTTATAAACATTCTTAGACAAGAATCCGTACATTTTCAATTTTCTTGAGGAAAATAATTCACAAAAAACATTTTAAGACTAAAATATGTGAAATCAGTTTAAGACATAAAGTTATGAGTATCCCAGCCCGTGGGCAGGAAGTAACCATGTCACAGAATGTAAATTGCACATTCGTTCCATGACACACTTTTGAATTTCCCACAGGGGAATTCTGAGACCGTGGCTCACCTTTGAACCTGTTGTTGAATAACTTGTCACAACCAACGATTCAAAACGTAGTTAAATATTTTCACCTGTGGTATTTGTATTTCTGACAGAATTTAAACCAGGGGTCACCAACGTGGTGCCCGGGGTCACCTGGTTGCCCCCGTGGACTATCTAAGGTGCCCACGGCGTGTGTTCTAGAAATGAAACCAGTCAACAAGAGGGTAAAAAAATGTCATGTTTAAATCAGTTACACCTGCAACTACAGTGGTAACAAGAGTGTCTGCTGTTGTATGTCTCAAAAATGTTTTATTATTATTACATTTTTCAGGAAGTCTGTATCAAACGAGCAGCTCTTTGTGTTACTAAGTAGCCTTGAAGCCCTGCTTTAAACAGTAAAAGCCAGGATACGGTGCAGGAGTGGTTAGTGTTCTTGCCTTACAGCAATCAGTTTCCTGACGATCCTACAGACTGTGGATGACACGTTCTCCTGGTCTGTGTGAGTTTTCTCTGCGGACAAGGTCTCCTCCAGCCATTCAAAACAACAGAGATTGATGGTTAGGTTCATTGACCACAGGAGTGAATGTGAGCGTGAATGGTTTTGCTGCACCCTGGCCTCTGGACTTCAAAAATAAAAAAATTAAAAGTCTGGACATTTCCACTCCTCGCGCTGAGAATCTGAGCAAAATTAACAAAGAATATTAATAAAACAGCAGACCGTGAAACTACTCACTACTTCACATAGTGTTTCCATCTCCTTCATCCTCCTACTGTAACTCATCTGCAGTCTTTCATCGAGAAGCAGTGAAAGAGCTCAGCGGTTTAACACGGATCATATTGACCAGTATGTGCCACCAATGGCTCAGCAGTAAGAACCACAAGTAGTCAGACTCTGTCTCCAAATGACTTGCACCAGCCTACACACACACACTTCCTGTGACAGACGAGTGCCAAAAAAGTCAGAGCTCTGCAAGAGCATGAGACCAAATGCCAACCTGTGTGTGTGCGTGTGAGAGAGACAATGCTGTGTGTTCTGCCGGTTTAGTGAGTCTTTGCTGCGTTAATGTCAAGAGAGATGCCAGTCATCCCGAGAGCAGCGGGGGAGAGCCCCCCACCCCTCACACACACACAGACACACACACACACAAAGATTTATTTTTTGTGACTATAAACTGTGCAGGACGTCTGAGTCTTGATCTGATCCTTGGTGATATTCTTACCTTTGACACAATAAGGGAAAAGAACGTGTTGTTTTTCAACAGTTTGCGTATGCGTGTAAAAATAAGATGTGACGCATCAAACTCTGTGCAAAGATGACTACAAACTTATTATGTTGGCAAGATGTAAATGTCAGTTTCCTACTGTTCTCGTGGGAGTTGATGAAAATTGGCGGTGCTTTGACAGCTGATGGTGACAACGAAGGCCGGAGGAGAACTGTATCATCCTCTCTACAGGGGAAACAGATTGAATCCATCTTTAATTCTTCTACTGCAGCACGGGAACCAATAATGGCATTTGTAATTTTTTTTTAATTTAAATACTGACATGGTAGAATATAGAGAAAGTATTTTTGTCATAATGGCTTGTACCAAACAGCCTTCTGTGTTTAAATTCTCTTTCTTGGTAACATTTTCTGGCACACAGGAAGAGATATATTTTGTGCCTCCACACGGGAATTCGTTGAGGACGTTGTTGGTGTTGAGGGCAACGGCATGGGGTAAGAGATTAAAAAAAATAGATAAAAGATAAAAAAAAGAAGATGGATGTCCTGATTTAACACTCTGGCCTGTTTACAATAAGACAACAACCAGCCGTGACAGTGACAGCCCACTGACACAGTTACAGTCCAACCGGTGGTCTGTTATATTTAGATTCTCCCCCACATCTGAAAGTCTGGCTGATCAGTAGCTGCGGACGTGACTCTGAACTTTGCTCTTTACGCTTTTCTGACTATGCAAAGCAAACAGGTTTGAACGGACTAAATATTTTCTAAGTTATTAAGAAATGACCCAGAATTTCGGAGGGTGCATGAAGTGAACACATCCACACTTTAGGATGAAGGAAACAGCCGAGTGAATGGAACAGAAAGTGAAGGATGTCACTCTGCTCAGTCAGCGCGCTGTTTGGTGTTTGTTAAGCTCAGAACATTCAGGATACACAAAGAACGCACACAACACACACACAGCGCACAGAGGAAATGCTGATGTAGCATTAACAAACAGGTGACAGTGTGTGGATGGAGGCAGGGTGAGACGTGTGTCACCACTGTCTCTATTTTCTTCGTACTGCATTTCCTATTATCTTTATACCACGTATCCCGCCGACCTGTCACGTCCCTGTTCACAGTGAGTTCTTGTGGAAGGACTCACTGTACTTGAATAAACCCATAAAATCCTACAGCCTATTAAAACAATCAATTTGCCCGGACGGAGAGAGAGCATATTGATTCATGGAAAGCCGCCGGTTCAATTCAATTTGTTCAACGGCTGCACAGCAATAATTGTTCATATCAATTCTGCACAGCACAGCAATAATTGTTCATATCAATTCCATTTAACACTTTAGTCTGAACCTCATAAAACCAGAACTGGAGGCTGAATATTCACAGACTGAGCAACTGTTTCACCGCTTGATCTAATCAGCCAATCACAAGACAGCAACTCAATGATTTCAGGCATGAAAACCTGACCTGGAAAAACTACTAATAATTAAGAAAAATTGTTTAATTGACTTTGAATTTGACGGGACAGACTAATGTCAATAAATCAAAAACATCTGATATTTTACCACAGAGTGGTCCAAAAATAAACAAACAAATAAAGCTCTGATATAAGAGGTTGACAATTCTAGTACAACAGCTTGTGACTAATTACTCAATGCAGAATAACTGTCCTTACTGACTGATGAATGTGTCCTTAAAGGGATAAGTAAAGTTTCATGGAACTGATGAAGAATACAGCCGTGACTAAAGTGTTGATGTGGGACAACGAGGACGTGTCCGACTCCAGTCCTTTATCTGGGTCAAGTTGTGCCAGTTGATGTACCTAACGAAACGAGTCACTACTCAAACAAACATGTTACACGTTTGCGGAAGGTGACCATCGAGAGTCGACCACGGTGCCCCAAAAAATATGTGGCCTGTACGCTTAATCCCTTAGAGCTCAATCCAGCAAAAGAAATTAATTATAATGTGGCCTGTATGCGAGCTCAATCCAGCAAAAGATATTAATTATAAAAAAAAAAAAAAAAACAACCCTCAAGTCTATAAATCGTCAAGATGCAAAGAAGGTAAAACAGAGACACACACTGGAACCAATGAAAAATAAATGAATTAATCTTGACAGAAAACATGTTTTTAAACATTTTACACACAAATATATCAATATACTAATACTGAAACAAAGACAAGAGAGGCGTTAAATGTTAAGCTGCATTACAATTCCTGGTATGTCTTAATATGGCATTGTTAATGTAAAATTATATAAAAATGTGTCGTCGTGGCCCATTCACTGTCATAGAGCAAAACAAATCAATAAAGAAAAAAAAAGAACAATTTTTAAAAAAAATAAACGCGTGGTGAGGTTGAATTATAATAAATAAAAGTCACAGTGAGTATTTAGAGTATACGGTTTCAGTACTAAAAAAATAATTCATTTCAAAATAAATAAATAAAGGGAAATCTTCGATATTGTCTTCAACACCAGGCGGGTGTCCCGGGAGGGGGAGGGGGGGGAAGCCTCAGGGACAGCGAGACAGTGTCAGTGTAAAAGAACAGAGTGAACCAGACAGAAGACTGACTATAGTAATGTACACTAACAACATCGTTAGTGTGAACACGTCGAGTTTTTCTCAGAAGGTTCCGTGATGTTCCTGTGATTATCAACTGTGACGTTTTCATCAACCCAAAGTCACGATTTTCTTTTCTAGCTTTAATACGTATTTAATATGTATTCATCCGTGAATCAATTCAACAAATCACACCGAGAGATTTTAATAAAGATGACAAAAAATAAAAATAAAAAACAACAAAAATCCTAGAAGCAGGCAGCGGATTCCCAGCTCCCATTAAAGTTAATTCGATAAAACAGGGATAAATAAATGTGTATTTGAACCGCGCAATTAAGAACACAAACGGTGCTGTTCTTACCTGGAAACCGTGAACACAGCAGTAGAGTTTACGCCTGCGTTGAAGCGGAGAAGAATCCCGGTGATGTGTTCACGGACAGATGTAACATCGGCAGAGAGATGGACAGAGCTGAGTGTTTCTCCGACGGCCGCTGCTGGCGCTCAGCAACAAGTGGAAGCTTTTCAGCAGCTGCTCTCTGACTCATCGATCAGCTGTGTTTGACAGCGACAGCCGCTGATCTGATTGGCTGAAGAAGGAAACCAAACCCCGCCCCAACGCCTCCTCCCTCCCAACCACACTCATCGATACTATTGTATTTACCTTTAAAAAAAAGCAGTCTCATAATTGTGAAATTTCCGTGGTATTATTTAAAATATTTTCGAAGTGATAGAGTTACAGTAATACAAGAGAAACTACTTAAAATGAAGAAAAAAAAACATTTTTATAAAATTATA
>NC_024310.1:7790005-7819056 GCF_000523025.1 Cynoglossus semilaevis | reverse complement strand
TGGTTAGAGACCCCTACTAACAGAACTGCTACAAGGAACCTGGAGAATTGTGACGAATAGCAACACTGTGAGCACATTATTTAGCAATGGTACAAATCTAGATCAATTTGGACATATGGGTGTCACCTATATATCTGAAGAAAGAGGGGAGTTATGTAACACAAAGAACAACATTCCCACGGACAAACACAGAAGTACATTTGTCAAACAAACTGACCATAAGGCACTGAAAAAGCAGTCCAGACAACTGCACACTGTCAAGGCTACAACAACAGGAATCAGGTGGCTAATGTTTTTGTTTTCCCCCAGAGTACGTGAAGAAAACACAGATATACACGATTGTCCTCAACTGTATTTTACAGTGAAAGATTAAAAAAAAAAGACTTAATTGAACCCACAATCTCTGTCTTAACACGTCAAACCTGGTAAACCAACATGGTGGGCTTCAGAGAGAAGTCCTGCTCTGCGTGTGAATATAACACATACTTGGTGCAGGTACACAGATGGAAAAAAACTCTGTTTAGTAATATTTATGGTATGGTAATTTATTTATTAAATGTTCTACACTACCTCCTTATTTTAAAGAGCAGACTTTTAAAGGCTTGTTCTTCTTCTCTGTCTTTGACACACACTCAAACCACAGACTGTGAGCTGTGGTCTGCGATCGCTGCAATAGCTGCAGTCACTGTGTAAGAATAGCCCAGCTTTCACTTTGAATGTTTACCGTAAAAACTCTGCAGTGAACCCTCCACACTGATGAGAAAATTGGAAATGCTATAAAAAAATAAAAAAAGAACGACGGAGCTGAGCATCTACCGTACACCCAACAACACTCATCAACACCTGCATCAGGCTGTTTATTACACCTTTAATCTGTCACTCTGAATCAGACTCTGTGGAACCAGAGTACTGTGATGACAGTCTACTGGTACCTGCAGAATGAGGACAGAGAGAAAAAAAAACCCTACACATTTTCACACTTTGTCATATAAATACACCGCGAGAGGAGAAGGATGTGCTCGGAGCATCACGGGAGTTTCCCTAATCATTACCATGATTATTAGGTAATGTAATTACAGATTGATATGAAAATAGCACAGTAACTGCAGCTGTCATTAAGACGAACGGAGCAAGAAAAATTAAAGAGAACTGTAAGAAATACAGTTCTAGATCTGAAGTATGTGACCCAGTGTCAAGCTATAGTTATGTAGCTCACACAAGAAGTCTTTTTGTACAGACTGTATATAAACTGGTTTTAAATATGGCAGTATAAATTCACAACTGTTGTGCAATTGTGTTTTTCATTATTCCTGAGAAACTTTTTCTTAACCGTCTTAGCACAGAGACATGAAGACAGCAATTGTTAGAACAGGGAGGAACCACTTTTTCCACTCCATTGTCCTTATTTGCATCACCATACAGTAACAGGGTTTGGCCACAGCAGAAAAACAGTCAGCACTTCTAAGAACCATTTGTTAAAGTTCCTCATAATCCGCTGCATATATTTCAAATGTCACTGTGATGTAAAACACCGCTTATGTACAAAAATGCAGTAACAAGGTGACTCTGAGTGACGTATGTGACTGTGGTGGAGAAATGCAGAACAAACAGTTGTTCTTTTCAGAGCACACAGAGAAAGTGGCGTCGTCCGATATCAGTGAGAATAAATCTTAGCAGTGTTTCAAAAAGCCATCCCACACAACCACCAATTCATGTTTTTTTAAAGAATAACAAACACACACTGGAAACAACTCTTACAAAAAATGTATTTGCAAAAAAAGTAAATTTTTGTAATGTGACATCTATGTTTTTTTTTTTTACAATACCAGTGAAATTTACACACACAAAAAAGGATGTCTGACACAATCATGTCAATATGCCCACAGATCAACAAAATCAGACTTGAAGTCAGTGTCAGTGAGAAAGATAACAGTCAATAAACGGAAGGATGTTGTGCGGCAGATTTGACACCAGGCTGCTGGCGGTCACTATCTTAGTAACCATGTTGGACTCAGTGAAACGGTCCAGTAGGAAAGGACCAACAAAGAGTGTTTGGAAGAGCTGGGAAGATCAGAACAGGTCAGAAATGAGCCTTCACCATCAATAACAGTCATAGTGTCAGAGTCAAATCCATTAAGTGTTAAGGCATGAATTAGTTGTTCACAGAAGTTTTAAAAAAAAGAAGAACAAAATACAAAAACAAACAGCAGTAGAGTCTTTACAGGCCTTCTGTGTGTTGGTCACACACGGAGACCTTTAGACAGTATGGGTATGATGTCTGAGTGGGTCTGAACTGTGATGTGAACATCATTTATATCAAGTGAGAAGTCGTTTGGGTTTTTACACGATGACAACATTGTGAAAGAGTCTAAAATATCACACACTCTGCGAACAGAGGAAATTAATGCAAGATAGTTGAGACAAATGACTAAAACGGGAAAAAACCAAATACAGGAGGGATGTGTACACACAAGTACTTCTGAAATAGTCTAAAACTAGCAAGTCCAGAATATGAACACAGTAAAAGTCACTACAATAAGGTTGCAGTGGTAAATGAACATACTTGATCAAAATAAGACCATCTAGAGAGCAGTGGGCCGTAACCTGGATCTTTAGGATATACAAAGACCAAATATATGTATTTTTATAAAATAAGATATTGAATTAACTTGAATGTCCCTCCTGTTTAGTCCTGTTTTGACTTCATCCTTTTATAAAATAGTCAAATTCCCAAACTGCAGCCTTCACGTAAAAACATCTTAAACGTAAGGCTGTCAAAATGACATCTTTAAATCGCAATATTTAGTGAAATTAATTAAAAATTCATATCATACAGCCATACTCAAAACCACCAATATTTGCAGGTCATTTTGAATAGATGCTTTTTCCATTCTGATCCCTATCCTTGTAATGGAGCCAGGTTTGTGTTAGATTAGTCAAAATTAAAAAAAGAAAATTCTGAAGAAAAAAAAAGTCGGAGTGAGAAAGTCCCTGTTTTGTGTCTTTTACAATATCACAGATTAAACAAATGAACTGCTTCTCCTCTGTCTGATTGTCATCGATCTGTTCTTTCAGCGTAAACTGAACCTTCTTTAGAAAGTAAGTCCAGAGAGATAATGTCGTTCAGACCTGCACAGAGTTCAACTTTGTGAAAGTATGAGCTTTACACATGAAAGCGATTGTTCAGCATCAGCAGTGTAACATTGCATTATATCACAGCATATTAAACCTTTTTTTGTGTGCAGAACATGAACAGTTAGTGTTATGTGTACAGAGATAAGATTCACAGAAATCATCAACTTGTTTAGTTATGGTTTGGAAGTAAATAAAAAAGTCAGAGGTGAAAAAAAATGCATACTTAAATGTGAGCTTAAAGAGGAGGAATGTATATGTGCAGACCGTTTTGTGCATCGTTGCGTCTCATCATGAGTGAGAGGAGGATTGATAACACAGCCGAGGCCTAATCTGTAATCCGTGCCCTCAGTATAAATCACTGCCCACTGCTACAACAGCACAGTGTGTAACTGTAACCTCAGGACAGAAGTGGGAGGATAATAAGATCCAGACCACAAACACACGAACACACACAGCAGTAATTCATTCATTCAGCATTCTGACTTGGTGTTTTGTCAGCACTGTTCAAATTTAACAGACCAGGTCAATCTGAATAAATGACTTTTACACTGAGAGGTGTGTTCATGTTCTGGGAGAATATTTAACCAGACAATCAAACATTCATGGATTTGCCTGGATGTGCAGTGTAGTAGAAGAACACGATGAGCACTCCCTCGACAGCTGACCGTTCACTGTAAACAACAGCCGCTGTGTGTTTGTTGAAGGACAGTGACTGCCATATAAGGAGCCCGACAGGCACCGCAGAATAGAAAAAACACATTGTTGTCATCTGCCCTTACAGCAATTTGTATTCATTTCGAATCAAGATGTTCAGAAAAACAAAATGTCAGACAGTATTTGTCTGATGAAAGGTCATGACTCCAAAGCAGGTGACAGGGGAAATCCTGGTAGGTCGAAGAAGACACCGTTTGACGCTCTCGCATCTTGTTTTGTGAAGCAGCAACTTAAATAAGTCTATTTCTGATTCACATCTGGTGTTAACAGGGGATTTTAAAAACGTTGGACTGAAGCACCTTGCTATAGTACGCGTGTAGGTTTAACTGGGTCCAGACAAGAAGACATGGTTTAGACATAGGTCGTTTAAAAACATGTTTTCTATTTAAGTGTTCATATACTTTAATCTGATTTTTTTTTCTACAGAAATGTATCTGAGGGGCTTAGTGACACACACCTTAGTGTCTGTGATCTGTGTGCTATGATCAACTAGTCGTGCAGCTTCTATCCATTGTCCACAGGCCTTTGAAATCACATCTCACTCTCAAACCAGTAAAAACCATGATAATCATTTGAAAACAATCACAAAATACAGAAAGTAAAACATCAAAATTGATATATCTCTCTATATTCATTGTACTTACACAGGAAAATAAGACAAAAAAAAATCTGTTAAAAAAACACAACTCCAGTGTTTACCTCTCATTTTAGTGTCTGTTCTTTTACTTGTTTACAACAGAAAGTTAGAGTTTTTATAGCTACAAAATAAAAGTCCACGTGGCTCATTCATGAGTCAAAAAAAAGCATCCTCCCTCAGTAGTAAGGTCTGGGTGTGATGAGGATGTGGGTCAGTGTCAGGGTGTGGGATCCATTGGTAGGTGAGGTCCTTTAAGAGAAAAACATTTGGCTTCCAGACAGTGAATTTCAAATTCTGTTCTGACCATCACTCAGCCAATCGAGGGGCAGCTTCTTAAAATCATCTAAATGCTGTGCAAACCCATAAAATCCAGGTTGTTTCCCAATTATAAAATTACAACAGTCGTTCCAGGTTGGAAGGTTTCAGATGTAAGTGTCCTCACACTCACGCACACCAGAAAAAACTAGGGCCACTTAATTCTGTAACAAACAGCATTGGCTTCACACACTGTCTCACTCTCACACACACACACACAAACACACACACCCTGCCTTATTGCCATTTTTCAGGAGAGAATCCCCCAACAGTTCAGTGATTCACATCAAACATTAGAATTGTCCTGCACACCTGCTCTACACTCACTCCACACTCCTGTCATCTGTGATGTGTGTCCCGTGTGGGCCACTCATTTGTGTGCAGCAGTATTCTGGTCTACCTGAACCGACTCACTCCAAATCTCCAGTCTACAGAGGTCCAAGTGTAACAAGTCTCATCTCATCCTGTTCTGTCTCATCAGAGGGACGATGCAGGACGGCGGACCGGCCTTCGTCAGGAAGGGGTGTTTGAGGAGCTCACTGGCTGTGGCCCTCTGAGCAGGTTCTCGCACCAACATCCTGTCCAGGAAGCCTTTGAGTACAGGAGAAACCTGGCAGGTGGAGAGGAAGACAAACATCATCATGGCCGTCTATCAAGACTTTTATTTAAGGTGACCTGTCAAATCCATGAAGTTTAATCTCTCATTACCTTGTGCAGATTCTTTAGTTTAGGTGGCAGGTTGTCTCGAATCATTTTCATGGCTTTGAGTGGTGGCTCGTTGAAGTACGGTGGCTCTCCATCCACCATCTCTATGACCATGATACCCAGAGACCAGATGTCCACCTGTATCGATAGCAAAGTCAGAAAACCGTATTAATGAGTGTGTTGTAACAACTGAATACAAGGTGAAAAAAAGAAGCAGGGTAACTTACCTCTGGTCCGTACGGCAACCTGGATATGAGCTCTGGAGCCATCCAGTATGGCGTTCCAACCAGAGACTTTCTTCTCTGCACTTCCTTTGACACTTGAGCACAGAACCCAAAATCAGATAGCTTAATCTGGACAGAGAAGAGAGAAAAAAGTGCAGAAGGACAGAAGTGAATATCAATAGCTATTTTTGTTAGCGCTGTTACGCTTCATTAACTGAGTGGCCTAAGGACTAAGGTCAACACCTGCTGTCGGCCACATATCTGAGAAAACTGAAGGTCAAAGAAAAAAAAAAGGAACTAGCATGTTACTCTGGTGTCAACAAATTTGCATGTTTCTCAGGAATAGAGATATTTTTCAAGCTGACCATAATACAACTAGACATTATCAGACGATTTATCGAAAACATGATAGGACTGGACAGGACCAAAAATGTTCCACTTCTTTCAGTAATTTTCTTTTTTAGCAGAGACAGTGATCTGTGTTTTTATGTATGCCATGGGAAGACACCATATATATCATCTCTTCATACCAAACATCTCATCTACTGTAATATATGCGTTAAATGATATGATCAACAGCAAAACTGAGTTTTTGTGAACCAACTCACACCATGTAGACAATTTTTGATTTTGTTTTTACATGATTCAGCAAAGACACTTAAAAAGAAGAACTATGTCAGGGAAGCTTGGTGCAGCTGTGCACAACTGCTCATAGTGCTTATGAGGCACCATCAAAGGTCTGTGGTTTTTTAACTCACTTCATCATCTGATACTTGACACATTCATGTGTCATGTATACTATATGTAGGAAACAAACAAACAAACAAAAAAAAAACAATAATTGTGACAACTGATCAATTTAACTAGACTACCAGTTTAAAGTGAGAACAGCATCATAGAGGAATCTGTCTTTACTTGTCAAACGTAAACCATTTGTAAAACTACTGTCCAACTCTGTCTTCTAAGGTCACCAGACACTGCTGCCCCAGAGTTCTACATTTCCCCTAGTGCTGCTGTGCAACCATGCTGTGCAACCATGCAAGTTTCGATTTCTCTAGAAAGCAGAAACACTTTAGATCTGAAAGTGTTTAAAAAAAAAAAACGTTATTTATATATTAATTTCTTGCAGAATAATATTAAAAGATATAGCCAATAGTAGACAGAGGCCAGTAAAAGAATAAAACTTAACTGCTTACAGGCAAGGTGAAAATAAAAAGTAAGCCTGTGTCACTTCAAGACCATCGGCTTCCAGGGTCTGCAGACCAGACTGTGCGAAATCATTCCGTTACAAAACCAGGGATGCTTGGCCTGCCTTCTAGATTGTCCTGAGATGCATGCTTAGATCTTCATTCACTAATGCTGTTTAGTCTTGTTTGTTCTCTGCAGGCTTATATAAGGTCATGAATGATCACTCATGAGGATCCTCCATGGAGGCCCCATTAAATGCTCATAATTCTAATGTACTATATAAGTAAATGTTCCTTCTTGTGTTAAAACGAAAAGAAAAAAAACATGCATTTAAAATGTTCCTTCTTGTGTTATCAAAACGAAAAGAAAAAAAACATGCATTTATAAAGTGATCCATTGCAAACAAAAAAGGTGTTATATTATATAACACAAATATTTTAGTCTCAACTAGTACCAATAAAATTATTTTCCCCTCATCTGACATAGTGCACTGTTAACAGCTCGTTAACAGCCTTCGACCGTTTTCTCAGAGCAACTTTTCTATGGTAACACACTACATACCCGACCATCATGAGTGAGGAGGATGGAGTCACTCTTTATGTCTCTGTGAATTACACCCTGTGTGTGGAGCACAGAAAGTGCCTTCAGGACAGACAGACACACAGTGGCAATCTGTTCCTCATTCATCCTGGAAAGAGAAAAACAATTCATAGATTCAGTTTGTCTGTTTAACAATTTAAAATGTCTGTTTTTAGTTTCTACATGCAATGTTTCTGCTTTCTGTGTCTATGTTCAGATAGAACGTCTTCAAAATGTATTATGAACTTTATCAGAATCAAATGAGAAGTAACACTGCCCCCCTGTGGCAAAAGGGGAAAATGTGTAGAGGGACGTTGTCTAAGGGACAAATAAATAAAAACTCAACAATTTAATACATTTACATAGCACAAAAATGAACCACTCATTCATGCAGCAACCCAATGATGACTTTAACTATAACAGCAGCAGACAAAAGTCTGCTGCTGTTATAATAGCAATTTGATTTGTCTGCTGCTGTTATAATAGCAATTTGATCAGATTAAAATTATACTACATTTTAATGGGTGCAATTGTAGAATGATGCATATTGTACAGTATATCTAAGCCACAGATATAAAACCAGATGCCAAACACAAACATCTTCTCTTTCTGTTCCAGCAATATTAACACTTTTTTCCTTATGTCCCATAATTGTAATCATTTACAGTCTATGATATTATAATACTCAAACACAAACCTGGTGTGAGTCACAATGTCAGTGAGAGCTCCTCCTTCCAGAAACTCCATGACAACCCAGAGCTCGTCTCCAACCAGGTAGCTGTTGTACATCTCCACTACATTATCATGATGATAGTCCCGCATGATCACAACCTACAGGGAACAAGTGGACGCACACACACAAGATTTAAATGCTGAGGAGACAAACAGAGAACCAGTCTGGTTACTCATCACTCTGTTCCCAGGTATCAAGTGTAATGTGACTGTTAACAAGTGCTTTCAACACTTATGAATTTAAGCGATGCGACCCACAAAACATTACTGGATCGTGAGGCGTTACCTCATTAAAGAGGAGCTCCCTGCGCTGCTGTTTTCTCAGATCCATCTTCTTCACAGCAACCAGTTTCCCTGTTGTCTTCACTGTGGCTATGCACACAATCCCTGTGGAGCCTTCTCCAATCTTGATGTAATGGTCCAGGTAGGTCCTGGGGTCCCCTGGATCCACCACCATCTGTAAGGCTGCTCTAAATTGCTCATGGGAAACCCTTTGTGGCTCCCTCTGTGGGGATCGACCCTGAGATGGAGCAGTGGACCCCGGAGGTACTGAAGGCACTGGAGGCTTTGGAGCTGGAACGTTGGGGTGTGGAGTGTGTGGGTGCTGGGGGGGCTCAGGGGCCAGGCTCGGGTGGGAAGTGTGATGAGGATGTGGATGGCTGATAGGAGGTTTGGAACTGGCAGGACCTCGGCTTGAGCCACTCGAGGGGCCGTTTTGTGGGGAAGATTCAGGGTAATGAACAGGCTGGAACAGAGAAGATAAGAACACACAAGGTTAGGACTCCAAACTAGAACTGCACTACATTTTCTGAAAGGGAAAGGCTTTGTTTAACTTTACAAAGAAAATACAAAAAAAAAAAAACTATTCAAAAAGGGCGTTTGTCTTAAACATTTTTTGAAAACACCCTGGAATTGAACTGCATGAATCTTGACACCACTGTATAAGCATGACTAACAGATTTCAGGAGCGAGAAACTTGACGTGATGAGTAAGTTTGACCTGAGGAACAAAGGTTCAAGATGGCAGCCGCAACTATCCATCAACATCTCTCAATTTACAGCTGTCAGCCATTATTCTCTCAGACGACACACTACAATAAGACTCTTTGTTCTGATCAGAGAGAACTGTCTTTCTATTCCCACTTCTGTCCCTACCTGTCCTGTGGGGCTTCGTCCACCGTCACTTTCTGTCCTAGGGTATGTGTTGAACGGCCGCGTGCTCTGCTGCACTGTTTTTATTACCCCCTCTGTTACTGGAAGGTTTGGGGTGCGAATATTAGGGCCAGACAGAGGCCTTTTGTCCCGAGGAGACTGAGGACTGCCATCCCGCGTCACGTAGCTTGACTTTGGTCTGTGATCACTGGGCTGATCCCTGCGAACAGCCTGCCAATGGAAAAAAAGATTTCTTTGTCAAAATTTAAAGAATTACAAGTGTAGTTAAGCAATTCTATTCATATTCAAATGTGAGTAACCATAGTGACAAAATATGATACGATGAAGCTCCTCAAATGACAAATTCTATTTAGGTTAGGTGAGGGAACATTAAACGCAGGAGGAAATCACACACTGATGATAACTTGATGCGTTATATCATGAATGAACATGAACTGATAAGACAGTGACTCTCTTCAGACCTGGTCCCGTGACTCTCTATCTCTGTGAGGAGGAGGAGGAGGACCAGAGCCTGGCTTGTCCCTCTGGCCCCTGCTGGGCTCCTGGCCACGCGGCTGCTGATGAGGCCGAATATGAACTCCTTCATCCCTTAGAGCCGGACGAAGTGCCCTCTGACCTTGGTGAGGGTCAGTTCCAATCTGATGTTCTAACCTGGATCTTTGGCTGAGAATAAACACAACACATGGCACAGACATGAAACATCTGTGATTAATATAATAAGTAGATGGTAATCTATGAAATAATATACTTTGTTCAAACAAATCATATGGAATAATCAAAAATAATAAAATGAAATGCAAATAGGTTTATTCTGAGAAGCGGATTCACTTCCAACCTGTCCTGCCTTTCTGTGTGTGAATGGTGTCTGTGATGAGGGTCTCCATTCTCCTGCCCTCCTCCCCCTCCTCCTCCTCCTCCTCCTGGATTGCTCGGGTCCCTCCGGGGTGGAAGAGGGGGGCTTCCATGTCGTAGAGAGTTGGAACGAGTTACAGACATGGTGTCAAACTCATCCAACAGCCATGTTAGAGAGCCGTCCACTGCCATCTTGTTACCTCGCACGATTGTCTGAAAATCACAACATTTACAACATAAGAAGACTTTCTTTGACTTTTGAACAAAAGACTAACTTCAAAGCTTAGCGTGATCTCTGCTACCTTGCGAGGTTCTACCGTGGTAATGACAGTTGCATCGATGAAGGGTTTGGGCCGTTTGGCCGTGTCTTCGATGAGGGACTGCCATTGACGAGGCAATCCCACAAATTTCTGCTCCTGCTCATCGAAGTCTGTGTGCACACGATGCTCGAAGTTCGATGGAGCCGAGATCTGAACACGAGTCTTTTTCTTCTTTGAGAACATGATGGAGGCTGGGGCAGCTGCAGCCAAGCATCAGATCTGCAGGAAAGAGAAGAGACATTGGATACATGAAGCAAAGCATTGTAATATAATTTAAATTTGAGTGTGTGTTTTGAATCCTAGCATAAAGAGACAGACACTGCAGAGATGCAAATATGTTAACCAAAATCCAATATTGCAAAATACCTGCTCTTTATATGATGAAAGCTAGATAAAAATATTAGAATACCCTTTTGATTATGTGTAGCTTTGGAGTACGTGTTACAAATTCAGTATAAAAACACTTCCAACTATACTGCTTTGTCAGTGGGTGACAAGAGACACTCCCAGTAGACAAACAGAGCTCTGCTTGTTGTCAGTGAGTTACTAACAGAACCAGGCCCTGCTGGACAGCTGATCAGTAGAACACACAGACAAGGCAGGGCCACAGGGAAACACTGTTTCAGTTTTACCTTCTCTTTGTCTATGAGATACACTGTTCCATTATCATTATGCTAAAAAATGAGAGGGAACTAAAATGTGGTTTGAAAGAAGAAATGTGGCGATGAATAGAGGCAGACAGCAGTTTGTGCTCTGCTAGATAAGTGAGAGGGCAAACTGCATGGATCCTGATGAGGAGAGGACATTAGTCATACAGCTTAGCTCAAAATCAGAAGCATTAATAAACTCTGACACAGCAGAAGTATTTCAAGTCTAGCAGGACACACCCAGGACGACTTTGAGAAAAAGAGGCTCTCAGCCAACAAAACAACAGCAGCTTTTATGGCACAAATAAAAAAAAGACCAAATCCTGATTAACCAATAAGAAAGGCTTATAAAGGCTAGACAGTGTACATTGTTCCATTTTTACCAAGAGTAATGAAGTAAAGGATTTTTTACCTCATCTAAAACAGTGAAATGTTCATAATTTCCTATATTTATTTCTTGATTCCTGTATGTCTCAGTTTTTTGTTCCCATTAATACAACTTTCTCATAACAGTGAGTTACAACACTAGTGTTAAATGCCTCACTCTATTCACAATGGGCCTGGTGACAACAGCAGAGGCACATTAATCACTGTGGAGGCCTATCATTAGCTTAAGACTGAAACAGCAATATAATCAATCAAGGAATCTGAACTCCTAAGACAATCACTACTGCCTTAAAGGGCAATGTTAACAAACTATACATTAGAAAGTTATTAAAAGACCCACTAGTGCTAACAATGACAAACCGATATGTGATGCACCCTCTTATTGGTACCGTAATCTATTGGAGAAATGAGAAATCTGAGGTTGTAACGGCTACAGTCATCTAAACTAATTGAAAGCAGGTGGAGTTTTTGCAGTAAATCGTGTTTGAAAAATTGTCATATGGGGCTTTAGACTGACGCCGAGCGCCTCATATTTACAAACAGTGGTCTGGCTTTCAAGATGTTCACAGAGCTAAAGATCTGCATATGCTCAAAGCGCTGGGGTTTAGAAGAGTGTGGGGGAAACATTTTATTGCCTCTGTGTGGTGCCAAGAGAAAATTAGCTTTGTATGAAATGAAGGCTAAACACAAACAGACTTAGTGAGAAAGACTTATTTTCTTTTAGAGGGAAGCACAATATTGATGGTGTACGACTACTACTACTAACAATAATAATAATAATAAGGCCCTGAAAGAACATAAGAAAAGTGATTGACAGCTTCAGCAGATGTACAGTCCTCAGACACAGACAGCCCTGGGGCCAAGTGTCCCTTCAACCCCTTCATGTTCACTCATAAATCACAAATGCTATAACATGACAAGTGAAAAGGAGCAACAGGTGTCTGCCGCTCCATATAGTGTTTCTAAGAAATGCTGAGTCCATGATTGTGATGGAAAAGCATTGACAAAGAATACATCCCAACAACTATGGCTGAAACCCAAACTATGAACATCATGATTCAACTATTTTAACTTTTAACTACTGTAACTCTTACTACAGTGTGGCCATGTGGACCAAAAACCATGTCTCGATATTTATCCTAGTAAATTATGATATATGAACTGTCTCGATATTTTTCCCTATGAAATACTAACAAAGGATGACAAAGCCAACCATCTGAAATCACACAAGGATTTTATTTGCATATATGCATAAGAATGTACGTGTAAATGAGAAACAACGTATATAATGCTAAATAACCACATACTGAATCAAAAAATCTATTAAATACAATCTAACTTTGCTCAAACCCATCTGCTTTCACCTAAATAAAACATCTATTTTCAAAATAAAGCAGTAAAGAGCTGTTATGGCTAACAAACAACCTACTGTATTACAAAAAGCCAAAGCCAAGAATACAAATAAAGCAAGAAAAGCTATAAACTGACTGGAAAAAAACGACTGTGCACTAAAAACAGTTCCACACTGTGACTAACACACACACGTGTGTATAGCAGTAACATTTTAAAAATGGCTGTTATATATTTGACAATTCAGATTTCAAAGCGAAAAAATCTAGGACGTACAAGTTGAAACAGTCAATGAGACATGACTGGACACATTAAAATCTTATAAAGAGCTGAACAAAAGTATATTGCTGCACCCTGCCACCCACTCAAACAGTGTTACTCTCTCTCTCTTTCTTTCCCCCTCAAAAACAGACTCACACTCACAAAGAGACACACAGTGAAGCACATGGTCCATCAGTGCCCCTCCTCTCAGAGAGCAAAACAAGCAAATGTCTCTTTGAACACAAAAAGCACAGTAACTACACCTTCCCTGTTTTTTTTCCTCTCACTCTCACACCCCTTCTCTCCCCCTTACATCAACTACATTTTTTCCAAAAGGCCTTTTGTTTTTTTCCCTCTCGCTCCACGTTCTCTCTCTTTCCTCTTTATTTTTCACTGCACCCAATTTTTCCAATTTAAAACATCTATCTATCCCTGGTCCCCTCTCCCTGTGCCCCATCTCATCTAACCTCCCCCATCCTCTCTCTTGGTATTGCTCTACTGTGGTCCATGTATGCCTGGCTGAACAGTGAGAAAGCCTGTCCAGGCTGATGAGTCCTGGATGAAGCTGCTGTCCTCTGGCCTGATTTTTAGTATTGTACATGGGTGGTCCACAATGGGAAAGAAGCCATCAGTCAAAACAAAACAGTTTATACCAACGATGAAGAAGGATATACTTGAATAATAAAAATCAGACTAACATTTATTAAAAAAATTATAATTACCATAAATTAATGTATTTCTTAAATTCTTATAAAAATTATTATAGATCTATCAATAGTTGTGTTAACAGATATAAAATTAGCGCAATAAAAGCTAATCTAAAAAGTCTTGGAAATGTAATGGAGACAGATTCTCACGTATAAGAGATAGTTATACCAGTAATAATAGTTATATATTATTGTGTACCTATTAGTGATTACTATTAATATTACTTATTATATTTATGCAATAAACATAAATATATTCTTAAATTAATACAACTACAATTGTTCCTAAAATGTAAAAAAAAGGGCAAGAGAGAAGTTGACCTCATCAATGTAATTTCTTTGATCCACTAATTTCTAATTTCCAGTGTAAGCACCAAAAGGACCGAGACATTACACAGGAAAACCAAGCTAACCTGCATCAGCAATGACAAAGAGTATACATCGCACATTTCCTTAGTACACTAATGATTTTCTGTCACTAACTCCACAGAGACATGCCTCACATAACTTCTCAACAGGACACGGTCAACACTAAGGTGCTGAGAGGAGCAAAGTAAACACACTTGAAAAAGTCCAAATAAAATGTCATGATCCACTGCAAATACACTTTAAGCATGTAAGATGACTTTACATTACTGCGATGTTTTGAATGGCCAAGTAAATCAAAACATTTTGTCTCATAGTATTAGATAACATTAAATTAGTCGAGGCAGGTAATCTTGTTCTACATCCTTAAAAAGTGATTTTATTAAAAACATTAAAAAAAACTGGCTAACAAAACAAGACAAAATAACAACAAACTAAAAATAGGCTATTTTTAGGCTTGCTGACTAAACCCCTGGATCAATGCAAAACACCAAACCTTGGGGCGTGACAAGCCTGAGTGGGTGTTAAATCTCAAAATGTTGCAGCCAAAGACATCCTGAACTGAGCCAATAAATAGCCTCTAAACGAAGGCTGGTAGACTGCCAAAGAAGCTGATGGAGCACACACACACAGTAACCTGCAAAAGGAGTAGGCTGACATTTCTCACACTATGTTGAGAGAAGAAAAAAAAAGGTGACGCAAAGGACATACAAAACACCGGCGTTTACCATTATTGTTGCTGAAATCTTAACAATATTTTACTTGTCCTGTCTTATTTGCGACATTTAACAGTTTGTTCAGGCACTACTGTAGACACAAACACTCTAACTGAGGGAAACCCTCTACAACATTTCAAAGATTTATTAGACACTATGCAAACATACTGTACGACCTTGGAGCTACTGGCTGCTGTAATGAATGTCAGCCATTTCGCACTGCATGTGTGGCAGCCACAGATCCAAAAATCAAGAAACACTGCACAAAAGTACAAGTTTAGTTACAAGTTTAGTTACATTACACCAGTGGTGACTGATAGTTCCACCCTTCACAGCAGCTGGTCAACACAGGTGTTACACAACAGCTGCATCCCTCTGTGTCAAACAATAGCCTTCATTTGTAATCAATTGCATAATAAACATATGATAAGAATATACATAAAAAACTGAAGTCATTACATGTAACACTGCATATGAGAAGGCTGAAAAAAATAACTGTCAACTGTTCTGCTTCTGTTTCTTCTGAAAAGACAATAGTCACTAATTTCTAGCCCCAAGTCAAAGCCTCAGCATTGACAAATGATACAGGTGAGAACGCTGTCCTTTCATTACAGCAGGTTACTTTTCTGGGTGGTGACTTCTGACAGTCATCCCCCATTAAGTTCTCAAAACATGGCACTGCTCTGCTGGTGTCAGTGTTTTGAAATTTGAAATGTTTTTCGTGAATATTCATGGTCTTAAGAATTGGTTTTAGGTTCTATTAGTACTATTAATTGGTCAATCAAGCTTTGTTTCCTCTCATATTTGATCTTCAAATTCTAATTCTACTTTAGAAAATGACAACATGATTACCTTAGGACTGTCCTGAACACATTCAACCCCTGGTAAGTCAAATCTATTTTTACGCCACAGAAAATACTGCAGTCAGCTCAACACTGTTGTTCTTGGTCATTCTGACCCCAAAATAAAATTGTACATATACATTATACAGCTATACTTTTATGTAAACAAAGCCTACAGACTCCCATTTTTTTAAACGAACGACAACAACAAAAAAAACATACTAAAAATCCCAACAAACTCTTGACACTTTAAAATAGATTTTTTAAAACAGAAATGTAACAGTCAAAAGCCTGAATACATACACAATATATATATATATTCGCACTATATATATATATAGATATGCTATTTTTATTCTTATCACAGTTCAAAGATTAAAATATAAACCAATTACGGGGAAACCAGCTGACTGTACATGAGAAGCAAAGTGTCCAACTTCCTCCTAAACAAATCTGTGGGCTAAAGTAAATCATTATCTAAGATCTGTTCCGTTCATTATCTCCATGTGTCACATACATTTGTGTACCGGGTCATGAGCTGAACAGCTGAGTCCTCCAGCTGTCTGACAGAAGGAACATCAATGACAAAGAGCTTTGACGGGAGAGAAGGGAGGAGACAGGGAAGAAGAGGAGCAGTCCAACAGGACTGTCTGTGTCATACACACATCCTTCACTCTCTGACCACTGCCCTCCTGCACATCAGACTAACAATAAAAGTATTATGTTTTCCACTCTGTCTCGGTTAATCCGAGCTAAGAGTTTTCAACTATACTTTACCGACTTTCACGGCACAGCACGGAAACAGCTGCGGGTGTAAAGTTTTTTTTTTCACGACAAACCCCGTGGTCAAATGCACCATGTCGATGAGAAAGGCGTTCATTAAAACCTGTCAGTAACTCACCTCTTTCAGTCCCAAGTACAACAACGACGGCAACGCATAGACGAACGTGTACTATCCACCGTAACTCATGTGGGGAACGGCGCTGAGAGCGACGTAAAAAAAAGAGAGAGAGAACGAGTGTAAAACCACCGCGCTGTTTCAGTTGACGTTGACGACGGTGAAAAATGATTGACGCTCGAGCGAAGAAGCACAGACACGAGCAGACAACACACTACTAGGGCTGTGCACTGCTGAAAATACAAACTGTGAGTGTTAGTGTGTGTCGCATTCCTATGGTTTCACCAAAAGAGCGGCCCAGTATCATGACGTCAACGGGAGAGAGAGACAGATAAAAAGAAAGTAGGAGAGAGAAATAAAAAGAGTGAGAAAACGTCAGGCAAACACGAGGGGAAACAGGGAGATTGATTAGTACTAGTGTGATACCAAACTTCACAACTTTTCCTCGTTCTGTATCACTTCACTATTTCAGGCGTCAATATATTCGTCTTTACTGTTTACACACATAATTCCTGTCCTCTAGATGGTGCTACAGATGCACACACGATGCCCTTGTCAATGGGTCGGTGTGCTGAATCATTATTGTTCTTTAAAAACATTCTCTGACTTTTTCTGACATAAATTCCACAAGAACAAGGGCTAGAAAGGAGGTAGCAGAAAATTTAAGAAAAGGAAAGAAGCAACTACATTTTGTAAACGGAAATTCCTCCTGGGACGTCCATGTTGATTGGTCTGGCTGCTGGCCACGTTGATGATACAGCAAAGCGACTAACAATTGAACATCGGAGCTCTACACCTTTAACATTTAAATCCGCCTTATTATGACAATACCTGCACCTCATACTTACAGAGAGGTTTTCTTTAGAGATTAATTACTTACAATGGCTGGTCTGCCATGGCTCAAGCTAGGCTCAGCAAATCCTGCTAAACTCTTCACTTTGCTTGTTTTTCCCAGGGTATTAACAACAACTTTGCATCCCTTAGTTGGATTAAAGCAATAATCTGTTTTAATTTTTTCACGTATTTTACTATGCAGACAACTGGTAGTTTTCTTGTGACATTTTGACACTTTCATATGCAGCAGGGTATAAAATCAGCTAAATGGACCGAACACATTATGCTAGTAGTAATCCAAGGAAAGGCATTTTAAAGCTACTTTATTTTACATGATTAGTTACTTGGGTAGAACCAAACCAAATATATTACCCTGTTGTTCCCATTACTTTGGTAGAACCAATCAAACCAAATATATTACCCTGTTGTTCCAACACCTTTTACACACCAGTTTCCTTTTGTTTGCTTTTGTCTGAAACATACTGGCACTGTAAATACACTTCCTGTCACACTATTCCTGTACACCAAAAATAATACTGTCATTGTGTTTCATTATTCCTTACACCAACACATAGACTGACACTTGTTAGGCTTAGTAATGTAAAAGGCTTTTAGACATTCCTGAGAGAATAAAATACAGCAGCAACACATCCACTCAAGACATCAGACCCAGAAACATACAAACCTGCCAATCTCAAAGCTGAGTTCAAACAAAGCTCATGTTGTGGCAGCCAATGAGAACTGACTTCCAGAGGTAGACTGTGGAATGTGGAAAGGTCAATGATAAAGCTCTCAGAATCACTGGCTTAGACGTATTTCAGCTCTCTTACCGACACAGACACAGCACAGAACCTTTCAACCTTAGTTTGCCCTCCACTGACACTGAGTGTGACTGAAATAGATTTGTCAAGTTCACTTGAATGAGTTTGTGAACTCTTCACAAGTACAAGGGTGAATGTTAAAGTATCGCAGACAAATAGAACGATAGTGTTGGACACAAACAATGCAATCTATAAAGTAATAACAGGGGGAAGGTGCCAGACATGAACTCCTGTTGAGAGTAAGGAGACATGTTTGTTGTCACCTACATGTGTCATGACATTTCATGCCAATATTCACGAAGTACTGTTCTGCAGTGTAAGCAGGTTTGTTTTAGATCAAAGCGCTTCTGAAATGTCACGTAGCAAAATCCATCTGCAGCAGCAACAACATTAAAATGCTTAAAATGGAGACACACTGAGGTAATGTTGTTTTTGTGTAAGTTGTGTAAGTTAAACATCATTCCAGTCCTCCCTGTCATTAGCCAGTCCAGTCATCACTCATTTGGACTGAGAAATACTATAAGAGAGCTGCTGCCAAATACAGCATGAACATGATGTTTGTTTCCAACCAGGGAAACAGTAAATTTAAGAAATTTGTATTCTAGTGCTAAATATTTTCAAAACACTTGCTGTAAAAGGATTTTTTTTTTGCAGCCAAGTGACATTTTTTGCACCCTTATATTTCCATAATGTGGTTTATGATTTAAATAGAATACTATCTTTGTCTACTGGAACAAATAAAACACAACTCTAAGTGAATTATAATGTAAATAAAAACACTTTAAAACCAAAGCATCTGGTTTAATATATGAAAAAATATGAAACATTCATTGACAGGAAGACATTGTGTTCAACAACAAAAGCACTGCATGTGTCATCCAAAATCTTTGAGCAGCACGTGAAGTGAAAAAGCAAACAAACAAAACAAATTTGTTCCTCTTGTTGCGCCTCCCTCTATAAATGACAAAAACACAAAACACCATCCAGTAGGTTCTGCAAGGTGTGTGTATGTGTGTGTGTGTGTGTGTGTGTGTGTGTGTCAGACCTCCATACCTGCATGGAGGTGCAGGCCTGCACTTGATATCTTTTCTGTGAAAATTTAAACAACTGTGCCAGTAAATACACAGCTCAACAGCTAATCTTAGGGAACATCGCTGTTCCCTAGGATTAAAAAGAGATGGAGAAACAGCATAAATATTAAATACAATTTCAATTTAATTCCTTTAACGTTTTTCGTCTATGGTATAAAGTTCAAAATATGAAACAACAAGGCTAGCATTGTAATTTTGTTATGGTGGTTGAAACAATGATTTAAAAGAAGTTCACTTATTATTATGGTAATAATAATATTTTTATTCACACAGAGTTCTTGCCTCTGCACTTCTGTTCCTGAACACCTAGAGAGTTTATGTTGATGTTGGCTGCTAAAATCATTCCAAAGAGGCCTTTTTTCTCCCTCCAAGGCAAAGACAAGTCTGGCCCTATTTTCCTTTGAGAGAAAAAATGACAATCAACCGTTTGTTATTTGCCCTTCATTGTGTCCTTTCACTCTGTGCCGCCCACTTTATTATCTCTTTATCTAGTCAGATAGGCACTAGACAATGTTTTATAAACATTATTAATGTTTGGAGGACTAGTCAAAAGTATTTTTTACTTGTCAATTGTAAATTAAAAGGCATCTCATGACAAAGATGTCTCAATCTCCACTTCAACACAGCATAAGAGGGCAAAAATGAAGCTTTTTTGATGTAGATATTACAATTATAAAAGCCCTAAACTGCTTTTACACTTCAAATAATATGAATTCACTTTCCTTTTCATTCTTTCACATTCCCTTGATGCGAGTGTCTTTCTCATTCTTACTCCTGCTCTTCACATAAAATCCTTGGCTCAGTACCTGGCCTCCACCCTTCATACAAGTCCATGTCTTTCTTGACTTATCTTTCCCTCACCTAAGTCTATTTTTTCCCTTTCCATTGATGCTAAAATCAATTCATCCCCAAACAAATGATCTTTCATGAAAAGCACATCTCAATGGAACGGTTAAAAGGTAGGCTAAAATCTCCTCTGATTGGCCAGACGTATGGTTGTCACCGGAACAATAGTCTGATATTTTTTGACAACCAGCTGAAAAAGGTTTTCTTTAGTTGGCTCCATTTTAACCTCCAGGGTAACAGATGCTTTCACTGTTACTACTGCTACTAAAGCAGGGAGGGGCGCAGAGAGCTAATTGAAGCCTCCTGTCTGGAGAGAGAAAAACAAGTGTAGTGCTGCAGGTTTTAGCAAGGTTTTTCAAAAAGTTTAAAATGACTGAAAACCTTATATCATTAGTATTATTATATTAATGATATGGTTAAAAAGTGATAAGGTAGCTTAGGTATCCTTATCAAAATAAGGATCAGCATATCGGCAGGGCCTTTATGTAATCAGCTCTCAGCAGTAGAGTATATTGCCATAGACTGATTAAATGACGATATTTCTATAATTTTTAGACTATTGATCCTAGCCATAGTGTAATATGCTGAATTATTAACAGATGTATCTGCAGGCAACCCACTGTTGTTGCTGTTGAACAGGTGTAACACATGGTGCCTTTCCCAGCATAACAGCTTCCAGCCAGAAATAGACTATTAAAAGAGTTCAGTAATGTTGATCTCCTGTAAATACACTATGTACTATGGTATATTATATAGCCTACATGCAGGGTTTCTGCTCTTTACATTAAGCAGCGGCAGCAGCCTGTCCTTACTTAATTATTGTCACCACTGCTTAAGAACTGGAGCAAATGCTCAATAATCTTCTACCTGTTACCTTTGCTGTATCCTCAATAATAAATAACTTAAAATGTCTCAACCCACTGGAAAGCACTGTCTCAGACTTAGAATGCTTTTAATTCTCATATCAACTAGAAACATTGCTTCCTTATAGAGGAATGCTTCCTAAATATCCTATGCAGCTTCTGCTGAAACAAATATTAATTATGGGTTATAGTATGGTGTGTGTAACGAAGCAGAATGATCCCCACTATATACGCCTGGTATCTCAGGAATGTGTACCCAGCACTAATTACACAACCTCACTGACAGAACAAGTGGATGCAAAATCTGCTTCACATTTCAATAGTCCCACGTGTATTGCAAATACTCGTTTGTAACGTGAGTAGAAAAGATGTAAAGAATTGCATCAACAAACGACGAGAGGAAGTGCTTGACAAAAAACAATGAACGGTGGTGTTAGGGTTCAAGCAAAATGAAAAACCTAATTAATTGGTAATGTACACTCGTCCTATTGTCAGACACACAACACCGTGTCTCCCTTACTTTTAAAATTAAAATCACTGCGTGCTTGTAACTCACAGGAACCGGTTAAACAGTCTCAGCACATACAGAGCCATACAACACCATTTGTTGATAAATGACATCGTGGAAGACATTTGTTTGCGTTGACCCATGAAAGCTGTCACACAGAAAGTTGCAGCTATAGTATTACCTGAACCAGGATGTGCCCTGGATTTACCAGTAAGCCTAAACCTTAGAGGGTCTTAACACAGAAACTGCCGTAATGTAGAACGAGCCTGATCACGGTGACCTGCGGTGTTAAGTAGTTGAGCAACTTTCACAAGTGACTCAGAGCCTAATTGTAACTTGGTCATACTTCAACAACAATAACCCTTTCACGTAGCTGTTTAGTTTATCTCACAAATGTACATAAACAATCATTAAAACACACAGAAAGTACAGAGAAGTCAGTTTTAGTGACAAACTCATTTGGACTGGATCTGAAAGCAGTTAGCATTAGCCGCTGCTAGCAGCTAAAGCGCAGACGCGCCACAACCTGATGAACTAACGCCTTAACTGCCACAAACAAAAACAGAAAGCCCATACTCACCAAAAACTCGCGGTAAAACGTTATTCCGCTGCCGCAGAATCTTGGAAATATTATCCCCCCTGTATAAAAGAGCAGGTCCGTTTCAAGTTTGAACAAACTGAGACATTAGCCGAAGTCTTACTTTTCTGACGCCATATTGAACAGTAGATAAAACTACATCCGGGAAACTTTAGCCCAGCGCCATGGCAACAAAGAGTGCACTAAAGTTGATAGTAGTGGTAGTTTTAGTTACTAGTAACGTGATTTACAGTACCTTGCAAGAACTAACACTGCTTCAAATTTTACTATTTAACTACTAAAAGAGCCTACAGTGTTTCTACTATGGGAACTGAACTAACACTACGAACTACTTCCTCTAAACTACACATGACTACAAATGTGTCTAGAAAGACTTCTACTATTTTGTAGTAGTGCTGCAGGAATTGCTAGTATTTATACTGATTCTAGGTTTTTAAAAAAGCATAGTTGTAATAATACTATGACTAATGATAACATTACTACATTTATATGATTAAACATACAGACCCAGTATTGTTTTGTTATGATTGACGATTCATGTGCCTTACAACAGCTTGGCAGAGCAGGTTTTTAATCACCACAAAGTGAGGCCCAGTTGGGCTGTTTGGTATAAAACTAGGTGGAGTCACATAAATTGAAATGTGGGTGTGATCATCTGGAAACAATTATCACAGCAGTCAGGGAGACATACTGTAAGGGGAATCTGAAATCCTGGCCATCTCAAGGGACTTCCCATTAATCATATTTTTATTTGGGTATAATTGAGTAACAGATTAACTACACTCACTAATATATACTGTATATATATATTTCAAATAATTAACAAACAAGTTACAAAACAGAAACAATGTAAACTGCACTGCCCTGTCAGCAGCAAACAAAAAAAAATAATCTGCCATCCTACTCTGATGCCCAGTGCAATCAGTGTTTCATGGGTTTGTCATCTGCCATCCTACTCTGATAGTGCAATCAGTGTTTCATGGGTTTGTCATAACACACCATGTTTAATTCAGAAAAACAAACAAGCTGCAAACAGACAGCTGTTACTCTTAATTGACAAAGAAGTATGTATGTCGCTCTTCATTTAACAATACAATTTATAATAATAAATAATATTTAACTCTAGATTCCATTAAAAAACAACAACTGTAATGCTGCAAAATGGTAAATCTCTCTGACTTTTCCTGTCTCTTTATAAATTCAGATCAATACCCTCGATTTGCTGACTTGTTTTTCAAGTCTTTGCTTATCCAGGAAACACTTTGCTGAGAAAGCTTGTTTGTTTTCTTCATTTTCTTCCCTGTTGTTTTTACTCTGGTGTACCTTACTCTTTTCATAGAGCATGTGATTTTGACTTTTACAATAATGGTTTCAATTCATGTACCTGGTTGCCACTGAGGTTTATATAGTACTGCCCTCTAGTGGTCAAAAGTAAACTCTGCCCACAACTAAATGTGATTTAATTGTTTTTGTGTAGTTCATTTTGTGGATATTTCCATCACATAATTGGTAATATATTGACATTTAAGTATTTTTTGTTTTTGTTTTAATTAACCAGTCTAACACTAATAATACAAACTACTGATTTATCAACATTTGAAGATGATGGTACGAACTCCAGTTAGGGTGTGTGTGGGTCACAAGTTCACAGAAATATAACCAGGATATACAAGTCCTGGCTGGAATAGTGAAATAATTCTAACTTTACTTTCATCAATTATAACATTAGCATTAGTTTAAAAAACGAAATTGACTAAATATTTAATGAAAACTATTACAACATTTAACTCAAGATTTAATTAAAAAACAACAACTGTAATGCTCGAAGTTAAATCTGTCTGACTTTTACAATGTCACCTTTTAAATTCAGATCAATACACTCTATGTGCTGACGCTGCTGATTCTCAGTTGTTTTTTTTAAGTATTTGTTTATCCAGGAAATACTTTGCTGAGGAAGCTTGTTTGTTCTCTTTATATTCTTCCCTATTGCCTTCACCTGGTGCAGCTTTTTTAATATAGCGTGACTGTGATTTTTACTTTTACAAAAATGGTTTCAATTCATGTACCTGGTTGTTCTTTTCCTTACAGGACTCCCTCGATCTGTCATGTTATAGATGCAGGTGCTGAGAACATCCCTCAGAGATTTGGGACCACATTGACACAATGGTCTCACAAAGTTGAAAGATTTAACACTGATATATGAAATGAAATGACGTGGCAGCAGTATGTATTCAATGCAAAATATCCATTTTGGTTTCCATGATATTGAATTCTAAAATGCCTTAAGACATTTATTCCTATAAAAAACACATATTATTGTACTTACAGTGGAGCAAATATAACTGTCCTACTTTCCTGTGACCCTCAGTGTGAAGAGTACACTCACCGAGTTTCATCATCGCTCTTGTGGGTGATCACTCGTCGGCTAATTACTTTAAGAGGAGGTCAAGTGTATCAGGCGAAGGTGCTGAGAAGAGGGCAGAGAATTTTCTGATAAATACTGTATAAGGTCGTACGGTTCGATGCATGTCATTAAACAAAATATTACGTCAAACCCAGGAATTTAAAGCCCTTGAATAATAAATAACAGCTGCACCATGATGAAATTTATCTTTTTTTTTCATTTGTAATCTAAAATGAAGAGGTGTCAAGCTGAGAACTCTGCCAAGGTTATTGGTCCAATACAAATGTATAAGTCAGATGTGCCAAATAAACAGATCAGATGATATATACATACATATGTATATATATGAGTAAATATATTTAGGACGTTTTGAATATAGGTTGATCATTTGAACCTGAGTCATTTGAAAAGTGAAAAGAAAAACATCAAAACGATATCACCACTAGGAGGCCCTGGAGCCACATCACCATAGTGCTGCATCCAGTGTGACTTTTATGAAATGTAATAAATTGTGATAAATTACAATTATAATTAGTGGCTTTATATCACAATTTTCTCAGTCCAGCTCGGTAGGGTGGCAGCTGCCACCAATAAAAAATATCGTGCCAGCCTATCGTGCCAGTAAAACACATGGTGAAAGTCCAAAACATCACCGTAGTTTTATGGGATGGTGTTTTGTACTCCACTATACACTCCAGGTGGGACACATGTTTTTCATAAGTTCTTAGTCCCGCAAACACAAAACACAAGTGATATTAATCTGTGTAGTGTGTCCTAACAAATCGTGAATTAATCCGTACATGTGCTAAACATGTTAGCACACTTCTAACTTCACCTCCTCCCTCTCCTTTCCCCATAACTATTTCTATAGATTCCCTAGAAAACTAAGCGGATTCCTGCGCACGATGTCAGTGTACTAAAAGCTGTCTTCAGCTCAAACTGCGCTGTTGATTCCCCCCCCCCCCTTTCTGCAGTAAATAGGACAGGACCCAGAGCTCTGCTGAGTCACACGGTGCTCATCCTCCGGTCACGGCTGCTGCAGCCTGAGATGAGGAGCTAACGGCTGACAACTTCAGCAGCTGCTGTAACTACTGACTGACGATGGTTCACTGACACTGGGAGTGAAACTGTGTAAGTGGCCCACGCTGGTGGCTCTGCTCCAGAAGTATCACTTACTGTTGCAGCAGAGGTGAATTGTGTCAAAATAGGAAATAAAACTCTTTAGTGCCTTATGGTTTGTGCGACTGCAGCGTCATTACTGTCACACGTTAAAGCCTTGTACCCCGTCAACAATCACTTACATTATTGTTTAGATGGTAAAATAATTTGTTGTTATATCTAGATCAGTTGACTGTGGGCCAGAGGACAGAGGATCATTTTTGCGTCACGAGCTCAATTCCTGCAGTTGGAAATGTGTGCCATTATTAAGACAGGCATCAAAATAAAATCTAAACAATTATTTTTTGTGACTTACCTTAAGTGATTAGTTCATCATTTTAGACATTTTCCATAAATGTAATAAAAAAAGTTAATAAGTTTGGCAAACACCCTAAATGTGAAACCCTTGTATGACGTACAGAGTGGGAAGAAATCTAATTTTTGAAGACTTTTTGTCCTTTATTTTCAAGGTTTCCTCCTGTACACTTTATTTTCCATAATGTAATAAAAAAAGTTACAAGGTTTCCTCCTGTACACTTTATTACATTAACTCCAAAAGTCTGGCAAGTCTATTCTTCCTAATGTCACCGCCTCAGTCCCACTTACTGGCCAAAGTCCTGTATTGTGTGTTGCTTAGAAAAGTAGAAAACGATTGCATCTCATTCGTGGATCTTTTTGGACAGCAGCATCCTCCAGGTTTGTCCTGAAGTCTCAAAACTTCAGAAGGAGCCTGGATGTAGTTTCCTAACATCCCTGACTTTGACTCAGTCTGAGCTGTGATTGGCTCAGATTCATGTCAATCATAGGAATGAACAGCAGACCACTGGCAGGTAAGTAGTATAAGTATATAGCAGTAGTATAAGTAGGAATGTCCGATAATATCGGCCCTTTATTAGCCTATTATGTAATATCTGTAAGAAAAAATGTATATGTACCACAGTCCACAGCCAGAATAACGACACCCACAGTGGAGTAGATGCATAGTTTAATATCATAGCAATAAATTCTCAAGGCTACATCATAAATAAAACAGTCGAGCAGATTTGAGGACTGCAGAATAAAGAATAATCAGTAGGTTAGGTGAACAAACCGCCCTGTCGTCAAGACGAGGTACAAAGGTGACATTGCATCGGTTATTTCTTTTTTTGTGTGTGTGTTTGCTCATTCTCGAGTCGAGGTGCAAGACAAAGGATAAAAAGGTAACGTTGCTGCAACTACTGAGAGTATACTGAGTGATCGCCTTGCATTTCATACAGCTACGAGCTACCGAAGATCACAGGCTTTTAGGCTACTACTGCTACAGTCAGACTCGCTTTCTCTAGATACCTGAATAAAAACCAGCGTACAGCTGTGAAAGAACGTAGAGTCAACTCTCAGACAGTTGCTCTGTAGAGTTATTGAAAAATGAAGTTCCATCAGTGCAGACCACAGGGTCTCAGAGTAATGTCCAGGGGTGCTTGACAGAGGTATGTGATGCAGTAGGATCTTTGGGGTTCTTCCTAGTTCTGAGAAGTTCTGGAGTTTCTTAGAGGTCACAATGAGGTTTCTTAAAGGGTGGACAGAGGGACTTTCGAAAAATGAGGGCCACAGATATTCCTTAAGAATTCTTGTTGGGAGAAAAAATGTTCTTTTGGATGTAGGATCCATCCCACATGGGCATGTTGCCTGATTAGTGATGTCAGAAAACTAGAACTATCTTTAAAGATAGAGTCTGTAGGAACATATACTGTATCAGACTAAAGTAAAGAGTTTGTCCTCGACTACTAGAGAATCAAGTCACGTGTTTATCTGCCGTAACCTGGCCCCCTGTCTGTGTTTTCTCTTTTTTGTTTCTTTTGCAGTTAGTGCGGACTAACACTATCTTTGTTTTAACACTAAAAAACAATTTTGAAATCAAGTAACGTCAGTTAAAAATACTTGAATGGAAATAATTAGAGTTAATGAGGGTTCGTAACAGGTTTTAGTCTAGCTCTAGCCCTGATGTTTTTGTGACTAAAACTAAAGGAACATTAATCCTCAGATGAGGTAAAGAAGCGTGTTGTGACCTGGAGTGAAAACCCATAATTCTACAAAAGATTAACCATCTGATGGAAACATTTAGCATTAACAATGCAATGGGAAATAATCAGGGAAATAACATTGTTGGTTGTCATGAAATGAATGAAAAATAATCACAGAAATAACATTGTTGGTTGTCATGAAATGAACGGTGGGACAGTCAGAGATGAAGAAGAAAACATGGGACGGTGAGGAGCGGATTACAGTCAGGCCATGGAAAAGACCGATCACTGTAACATATTAATGTCTAAATATACTTTTCTTTGTAATGCAAACCCAATTTTCAGTACCTACGTGTACTAATCTACTGGTTAACCCAATTATATAATCTAGAAATGTGACCCAACAACCCCAGGTACATCAGAAAACCATACCATGTGTGGAGCTCTACGCCCTAATTTGTACCAGTGCAATAGTTTTGACTGAGTAACCGTTGAATATATAGCACCCCCTGCAGATAGAAAGGAGGAGTTACATGCTGTGTTTTACAAACACCAATCCAAAATTGCGACACACTCTGCCTTTAATGTTCCACAACCAGTAACAGAGGCGCTGTGTGTATTTGATGCTTTCCTGTAATATTTGTGCAGTGTGCTGAAGTACTCAGTAGAAAAACTGTACAGTGGTTTGTCAGTATGGCTCTACGGCGACAGGAAGCACAAAGTGGTATGTGAGTTGTACTTATAAAGTACTATTAACGTCTTGATCACCACTTTACAGTACAGTCCAATCACCCATTCAGAACACACACACACACACACACACACACACATACACACACACACAGTGCATCTAATTTCAGCATGTTGTCCTGTTGAAATGCCGCAGGAGAAATTTAGGATTAAGCGTCCTGTGTGGGAAGATATCAGCATGTAGGGTTAAAGTCTGACAGCAGGTCCGAGCCCGGGCAGCATCACATGGGTTACATGGTTACAAAGTGGGTATAGGTCCCAACAGGGAAAGGTGTTTGGGCCACATGTGGTTATCAGTTGACGGTTAAGCAAATCATAGGGAGAATACACAGAATAGTCCATCATGACGGAATATACAGCAGCTCAGAGTGAACAACATGGACTCCGTGGACAGAAGGTTCTACTTCACCTGGTCTGGATGTGTCAAACGG
>NC_024310.1:7747702-7789961 GCF_000523025.1 Cynoglossus semilaevis | reverse complement strand
ACAAACAGGGAAATATTTTTCTATCCTGAAATGGAAAATGAATTTGAACAGATACTGTATGTCTCAATATCGGGATGTTGAGAGCGAAACACGTCATACGTGTGAGTTTGACCTGCTTGACGAGAAAAAAAAAAAACTGAAATCACAAAAATTAACTCAGATGTCTGCTGTGAGTGGAGCTGGGGAAAACAACAGTGACTCCCTCCCTCTCTCTCTCCTGGATCCTCCATGCACGCATGCACCGCTCTGCTGCCCACACCTGCTGCCCCCTCTGCCCCCACTCAGGTCAGCATCCAAACTCTGGACGCAGCGGCGTCTCTGCAGCTTCTGTCAGCTGTGCTCCCTGTGCGCCTGCTCCAGTCATCCGAACCTCGATGCGCACTCGGTGCGGTTCGGCGCCTCTGTGCCGCTGCTGGTACTGTTGTGGTACTGCTGGTCCGGTATCCAGAAAAACACGTAATAGATGACCAGAATGAAGGCGGCCACAGACACGCAGAGGAAATAAGCGATGGCCATCGCCACTTTCACCCAGACCTTGCTGGACATGTTGGCGTGTTTGGCCCGCAGTTCACCAGGATAGCTCGGCCTCCGCTCCATGTCTCCGTTTAGTTTCTCCGCGCGCACGGTGACTTGCCTGCCCGCTGCTCTCATCTCGGGATCAGCGCAGAAACAGGAGCCAACGAGTCTTCATCCGCCGACTGTGGTGTGTTCATGTGAGTACAGGCAGCAGAGCCAGCAGCCCCCTCCTCTTTTACCCTACGCACCTCTGCTCCGGACAGCACCGGCTCCAGGCGGCAGTCTAACCCGCAGCACAGCTGATGGTGTCCCGCTGCAGTCCGCTGTCGTGTCCGCAGGACGATGGAGCCTGCAGAGCGAAAGTCCTCTGTGCGCACCGGGCAAACTGAACTCTGAGAGGCTTTTCTTGGCATCAGCTGGATGGGACCGCTGTCAAGATCACAAAAGTCACAGAAATGAGTTCCGTATAGACTTTTCAAAATAAAAGCGTCCTGTTGGCCCGGCGAAAATGGGGTTTTGTAGAATTTCTTTCGGTTTCGAGATCCCGTGTGCTCGGTTTTAATTTATTCGAAGTGTGTTCACTTCTAATACTTCATTTCAACATGTATAATTCCAATATTCAGGACAAAATCATAATATTTGTTTAGAGTGAAATTACACATCCTTTGAATAATTTGACATACTGGAGTTGGAAACATTACTATAATTTACTATTTCATTCATAAGAAGATATATTTTACTGTGAATAGAGAAGACAGGAAGTGAAGGATTAAAAAAAAAAAGAATACCTACAGAATTTCTTATTTAAAACACCCAGACCGTCCTCTCTCTCTGCACAGCTTTGGAGTGTGGAGTTACAGATCTCTCTTTTACGAAAAGACAGAGCAGGGACTATCTGACTGCTGTTGCCCAGGTTAAAGAAGCAGATGAGTGGTCTAAAACACAAATCACATCCTCCCTGCTTTCAGACAAAGCAATGGAAACATAACCCTGTGGAGGCTCTTCTCTGCACACTGGGAATCCCTTAATGGTGAAAGTTAGTGTGTAGAAAATCTTGAATTACAGTCTAATACAGCTTAGAAATACATTTCGTGCTCTTATTTTGCGTTAAGGCTCAGTGGGTTTCCGGTGGATCTTTCCGCCACTTGACGTTGCTCGGGATGAGGAGGGGCTGAAAGTACGCAGCACCTAACGATTGGGTCATAGTTTGTTTGAAGCAAACGTCCCGCAGCAGCAGACGCTGCAGAGCAGTGTTCATCCACAGATGATCATCATCTCAGCTTCTGTCCGGGATCATGCAGCAGAGCAGCTGCTCACCTCGGCCCCACAACCCACAGCCCAGAGCCCACAGCCTACAGCCCAGACTGAGGAGACTACACTGTGATCCAGCATTTAAAGGGTCGAAAAGCTTCCTGTGTGGAAACGGAGCTGCAGCTGCAGTCACACAGAGCAGTGTGAGGTTTCTGACCATTTTGGATTGCTGTGATGGAAGCAGAAGGAGATGAAGTGAGGAACATTCATCTTCCTGTCCTGCAGCAGCCAAGGTCACAACCACACACCAGCAGCAGCAGCAGCAGCGGGGGGGCGGGGGGACAAAGAGTGCACTTTTATATGATCACACTCACTACAGAGCACATCATGCAATAAATAACAGGAGCAGAGCAGTTTCATCAGCATCCACTCTCATACACAGTAAATCACGGGGTCTTCAATGGTTTTCAGGCCGAGGACCCCACGAACAGGAGAGATGGACCAGAGACCTGGGACTATTTATACTTCTACATAAGTGTTTTTTTTTTATGTTTTACATTTAATTCTATGCTTTTCAAATATAAGACAGATCTTACATTTCTTATTTGAGGGCTTTTTTTTTTTAGCTGACATACTATACAGGGTAGTACGGCATGATGATTGTGTGTGTTGAACCAGAGATGGCCTATTAGTACATACATGAGCATATTGTCATCATAGAGAACATGAGGGGGAGAATATAAAAATGATAAAAATCAATCAAAAGTTTTGTGACCTCTCCTACACCACCGCCCCGCACCCCCCGTGTTAGACCTCAGCAGTTAATCATGCTGTCAGCATCAGGGGAAAAAAAATCAATGTATTTCAAACCAGTCGGTACTAAAACAATGGGTCAGGAACCACAAAATGGAATATGTTAATGTTCCATTAATGGGCTCAGTAGACTGTAGTCCAAACCCATCCCAGTCAAAAAGAATAACAATTAGTGGAAAAAGATTGTTTATCAGTATTTTCTTTTAAATCAATTATTAGATATTTCAGACGACCCCATTTGAATTCCAGGTGACCTTCGAGGCATCAGTGTAACTGGATACTTTTCCACAGCACACCCTAATGTGCTGCGGTACAGCGATTAGGGATCACTGATGGAAACGACCACAACAACAAAGAGAGAAATCACCAACCATCAGAGAAACATATTTATTGACTAATTTAAGAAAAACAAACAACAAAGCACCGACGGGCTTTACAGCTGACGGTGATTCCATCCGACAGACATCTCTGTAAAAAGCTACGGTTGAGGATTCATGCTTGTCCTGATCATTCCATGAACACAGCTGCACAACAAGAAGAGCAAATCATGGCAGCAACTTCCTGAAGAACATTGTAGAAAGTAAAGTACAATGAAATAACTACCTTTAAATACACTCTGTCATCCAAACATTCATGTGGAAAACTGTTTTTTTTCTCTCATAGCTCAAAGGCTACATTCTGCACAGGGACACAACTGTGGAATGTTTTCTTCCAGAACTGTACATATTGCAGATTCCTCTTACATCGAAGGCATTCCCTGTAATTTACATCAGACTTCATGCAACAAAGAAACCACTGAAGCGTCTGGTAACTGAACAGCGGACTCAAAGAACCAAAACAAACGAAAGCCTTTTGTGAGCGGAGATTGAGAAATCAAAAATCTAAACATATCGATGACAACATGTGGGTCAAAAATCAGCATTCAAGGAACAGGCTGAAGGGTCTATGTGTTTGTGTGTTGAATTAATCTGCACTTCTCAAATGAACCTCTTGGGGTTTCTTGATGCTGTGACACATATCTGCCGAATTCAAACATACATAAATACCTGGTCCAGTGTTGACCAATGAGATGTGTCTTAGTTGACTGACTAATCACCAAGTTGAGTCATTTGAGGTCTTTCAGTAACTGCCGTTGTGTTTGGTCAGTTGTTCCCACTCAGATTCATCATCACCAGTCAATCACAGTCACAGTTATTTTCCCTGTGTTTATAAAACAATCTGTCTGTTTGACAGGCGGTGTTTTCTGAGAAGAAAGGGACGGAGAAAAAAAATGGACTGCAGCTCAGAATCCATCAACGGAAAATATTATATTTTCTGCGACACTGGATTGCAATAACAAACGGTCCGACTGCTCAGAGCCGGTGTCTGAGCAGGAGGTTTTAAAGAGGTCACAGATTGTTCTGTCTGAGTAAAATGTGAATCTAACGTAAATGGCTTTAAATGACACTTAAAGCTTCAACTAAATTTAAAATAAAGCTCTGCGAACAATAAAACATTAAGTGTTTAAAAGAGGTCTATATCAAAGGGATTTCGATACATAAAAACCCAAGGGTTGAACAGGCTGCAGAGTGGAGCCCGCAGACTAATACTGCCATACAAAACAACTGAGATAGAAGAGTCACACAGGACTTAAAGCTGAAAGACCAAAGGTCAGAGAGACTGAAGCTTTTATGACCGCTCTGTTCACAAATGACATCACAGTCACGGGTCGACCTGCTCAGAAACAGAGGATGACACATTTAGTGTGTGTTCAGAACAGCGGTGATGTCAGGTGTTTCAATGTTTGGACTGCAGCACAGACTAAACAACATTTTTAATCTGTCTGGAGACACAATAATCCCACGTTATGACTGAGTCACTGAGGAGATTAAATGACACGACATATTCTCTGAGTGCACCAAAAATTTAGGACTTAGTAATTATGCTACTTATGATTTAAAGGTGTGTTTACTTGTAGAGCAGTTGTCTTCAAAAGGACGTAACACCCCGGCCCACCCACCCCCAACAACATCACTACCTGTATCTGTGTATCTGTTGTGTAGTTTAGCATTGAAATAAAAATAATAAGGTACATTTCTACATGACACGAGGCCCAGTTCAATGTTCAACCCAACATTATAAAACATACATTTTGGGGAGACCCTGCTCCATCTAACACCTCGGCCTGAATATGACTGACCCCTGCTCTAGCGTTGGCTCAGCATTCATTTTTACCGTCTTTGTGGCAAATTAATTTATATTTCTGAAGTGAATCCTGGGTCTGTAGACTAAGCGAGAGCCGACACCTTGTTCCCTGACATTTGCAATTGGACGGCAACAAAACTTCAGAGTTGATGTGATCAACAACTGACTGGTTGCCACTGTTGTGTGTTGTGAAAAGTCTGGATATAGTCAGACCAACACTGTACTTTTGGTTTTGTATAATTTTGTGCCAAAGGACAGAGTTTTAACTTATGCAAAAAAACACTGTTTCACAACACTGTGATATGTCTATTTGGATATATTGGTAATAATCAATAGTTTTGGTGATCAGACTCCACTGGTATAAAGATCTGACAGACGTCCCTCTTCAATGACCTTCAAATGTATTTACATGTGTGACAGCCGCTCCGTGAAGAGGATGGTGGCGCTGCTCAAACGTTTCCCCCGTTCCTCTCATCTCTGCATTAGGCTCAGACGGAGCAGAGTGTTTGACTTCCGCAGCTTCAGTCTGTGGATACAAACATAAGGAAAAATGAAGATGCAGCGGTGCAGGGGCAAACACATCGCTTTTACATGTCACGTTTCTACCCTTTTTCCACCAAAGGAAATCATGGAAGCAGACACGTGTGCACAATCTGGAGCTCAGGGCCCTGAGGGGGAGTCTTCAGGAGACTCTGGAATGCCCATTCAGCTTCTCTGCTGCTGAATGGGAGAAATAATCACCTGCTTAGTCCTCAATAATCAATAGTGAAGCATCTTGCTGCAAAATGTGTGTTTGCATTTCCTGAGCTCGAAGGTCTGAAATCAGCAGGTTTAACAACCTCAATACAATACAATGAATCTGAGGATGAGGCAGAGCCAATCAAAGCCGTCGACAAACCAAATCAAACATTAGGCTCTTCCGCACTTTCCAAAAAATCGGATCTTCCCCCAATTCTATTTAAACCCAACACACTGTGGGATGTTTGTTACATTTAGGACACAGTGTAAAGTAAAGTAAAGGTCATGTAAGGAAACTGCTGCGGCAAACCTGGATTGACAGGGAGCCAATACCAGTGGGATAGGAAAACCTGGAGTTCCTCACAAAAAACGCTGAGGTCGGACGAAACGTTATAGAAGCACAGCTACAGTCTGCTTTCTGAAGAAGCAGAGAAGAAGAAGTGCTGAGTTCAAGGTCCCCCCCCACCTTTCCAAAAATGTTGTAGTCAGTGTGTGACTTTTAGTGTGAACATGACTGTATATATTTGTTCTTCATTTTTCTCCTGTTAAATTGGTCTTAAAATTTAACATTTCATGTTAAATTTCAACTGTGACTTTAAAACTGTAAAGTCCATTGCTAAAAATGTGTTTTGTGAATCTGGACTAAACATATAATAATAACATATATAATAAAAATGGACTTGAGCTGAATGATCAGGAAGATTGCGATGACAAAAGAAGATAAAGTAGGTGTAACGTGGATGGGCTGCAGTGACCTATTTTAGTTATGTGGTTATTTCTGTTTCATTTTCCCATCTTTAAAAACCCTGACCTGTTGACCTGTGAAGAGGCCGATTGGTGTAGGAAGAAGATGAGCTACAGACACCCAGCTGGAAGATGCAAAGGTTAACCATTTATACAGCACTAAAAGTCTGACTCATTCCATTTTCAGAGGGAGATCAATTTTTAAGGAGGATTTTAGTTTGAGTCACGGCTGCACACGACTGTTGATTTTCTTTTTTACACCTCAGTTTCTACATCAACCTTCAACAAATGGATCAGCGGGATCTAAATATGCCGTTCATTCTTGTTTACTTTGAGAAGACGCCGTCGGCATGTTTTATCAACGAGTTGATGGAAACGAGGACGTGTGCATTTCCTAAAATGTCAAAGGCTTCACTTTAAAATCAGGATCAATAGAACAATTAACCCAACAGGGAATAAATCAATAATGGCATAAATAATTTGCCTCACATCCTGAATATGTTGTGGATCTGGTATTCTATATTATTTGATCATTTTTAAATCTGAAATGATTTAGAAACAACAAGGGTAATTAAGAATGAAGCACTGAAGTTAATTAATTAAAATGTCCTGTGTCGACTCCAGGGCTCGTGCTGCCAAGTTCAATTTTTTATTTACAAAGGAAATGTCTGTTTTCTCCTTCAGTTTTCATTTTGAATCATTTTATATAAAAATCAAGCTTTAATTAATATTCTCCCTTTATCCGTTAGAACGTTGTTATTCTTACTTTCCTTTGTTTGAAATATTATATTTATATAAGTTCAAGTGTTCTATAGACAACAGCAAATAATGCAAATATTAATTGAACCAAACACTAAAAGATAAATAAAAAACCCATTGGTTTAAACTTTAACATTAAGCCAATTGAAGATCATTGTGACCTGATATGAATTTATTGTTGGAAATCTGTTTGTATTTTGTTGGTGTTTGTTGGTGGTAGAATGAACTCAATCGTTCTTCTGCTCACACTCAAATGTTGGAGCCTGAAAGGCGTCGTCCGACCTAATTCAATCAGACATCAAACACATCTGCTCTGACTGTCCGACAGGCTGCAGCTCGTTTCCTCTGAAAAGCTTTTAAAATCTTTAATTGTGCCTCCAATTTTCCTCGTTTCCTGGACTCCGCCCTGAAACTAACACTGTAACACTATCACGCAGTCAGATGTATGTGTGTGTGTGTGTGTGTGTGTGTGTTTGTCTGGAGCCATACCCTGACCTCAGTCATGAGCTCATCTGAGATCTGCTCTGCCTCACAAACAACACACTGGATTTTTGAAATTCATCATGATACTTCACTTTATCATTAGGTATATATAAATATATACACACAGTATATATTGGGTGCAGTACCACTGGCGACCAGCGGGATGGTTGTGTAGATAAGATTTGTTTTTATTTGTCTAGATATTCATTGACCAGCGAGATGGTTGTGTAGATAAGATTTGTTTTAGAATTTGTTTTTATTTGTCTAGATATTCATATATCAAAGTCTTAGTTCTTAAAATCGTAAAGAATCGGAAGAAAAAACATTAAATATATGTATAGAGTGTGAGCCTTTTTAGAGTAAACAAAACTTTTATAGATTCTGGGGAAAACCAAATTGGTTTTATAGACTTTAGACTTTCTGGGGAACAGACTAATTGAAAACTAATTGATTCTTTTTATTTTAAAACATAGCAATTAGCCAAAGTGCTACGCCCACAGACTGAGTGGATGACACAGAGGCAGCTAATGTGACTTCCTGTAGTCTGTGGTTTGATTTCCATTTGGCTCATTTAAACCAGAGTAGACGTGGTGATGTATCCCAATGACAGTAATTCTAACCAAAGAGAGACTTTTCTGTTCTCACTCAGGGTCGATGTGCTGAGGAGCGGATGCTCAGACTAATGGTTGACAGAAACATGATGTACGTGGACATGACATCAGCAAAATATTTGTTTGACAGGATTGAATGGGTTTTTTTCCCACAGTTTTACATGTAAAGAAAAGATCAGTAAGTTAAAATGCTTTTCAAAGCCGCTGTAATGGGAAAATGAATGGAAGTCAATATTTAACATGACCAGAGAAGACGGGGAAGGTCAAAAAATCATCAAGAGACGGGGGACGTGTCAGCAGTCGACCCAGATCATCTCTAAAAACTGGAATAATTATGCAGTCAATCATGCTTTTACTTTCTGACCAAAAACAACAGACAAAAAAAAAAGACAGAAAAAGGAAAACAACAGGCCACACACCAGGGTTTGTAAAGCAAGTGTAAGTTCATGCAGCAATTTACATCAAAGAACCAAAACTGTGGAATCGAAAAGGATTTTTCAAAACTGAGGAGAGACAAAACAGAGGTAGTGGGAGAAGTGCTTTCAGTCCATTATATTGAGAGAACCAGGAGAAGAGAGGAGAGGAAGAGGTGGAAGAGGGGAAGGAGGACGGGGAGGGGGAGGAGGACGAGGAGGAGGAGGAGGAGAGGTCCTGAATGGTTGGAGGCAGTGACAGCAGTGAGGCTTGAAATAGATTAAGCAGCAACAGGCAGCATTTGAAGTGTGAATCCTCCTCATGCTACAAAACCTTTTATCACCGTTAGTCATGTAGATGAGGAGGAAACAAAAAAAGACACACAGACACACACACACACATATACATACATTGGGTACAAAAATCCAAACACACATTTCACAAGGAGGATTTAAAAAGTAAAGCAAAGCCATGAGCTGCAGTCAGAAATACACAGGGGAGTTCCTACAGTACATTACTGTCTCAAAGCCACTGATAAGAACCGCACCTGAGGACGTGTGGTCAGAGGACTCAGCTGCTGCTGTCGGGTCAGCGTCGGTCTCAGCAGGCACCGTCTCCTCATCTTTACCCACTGCTTGATGTGAAGCCGGAGGTGTGCCTTGCTCAGTTTCCTGGTCGGCAGCAGAGGGAGCTGTTTCTGGTTCATCTACTGTCCGAAAGAAACAGAGATAGAGAAAAAAGTTTTTTCTTAAAAATCTCAAACTATTTCTGTATTTTAAAATCTTGTCTAACATTCACAGGGACGTCGTGCTGTTTCCTGTCATCATGAGAACTTAAGCTTAGCTCCTGAAGCTAATTTAATGTAGATTAGGTTATGTTTCTTTTATTTTTGCTTTACTTTTCAAGGGAGGAGCAGGTGTTTCCTGGTTCTCTGACACAGGAGCATCACTGATGACGGGGGCATCTTGTACAGAAATATCAGAGGGTACGGCATCAGTTGACACGACAGCCACAGTGTCAGGGGGCAGAGACGCTGGTTCTGGCTCAACCGTTTCAGAAGGAGAAGAAACCTCTGTGGCTTAGAGGGGAGGGGGGTGGTGGTATGATGACAAAAAAGGACAAATGGAAGGAAAGACCAGAGAGAAAAAAAAATCAGAAGAAAACAGAGGACATCTAATTTCCAGTAAATGCTCCAAGTTAACATTTCAGTAAAGATTAAACCAGTATTGACAGTATTCTATAAAAGAGAACTGTGCATGAATATTTCATTAATACCTTTATCTTCTGCTGCTGGATCCGCCCACATTATAATGTGGCCATAGGTTAATGGATTCTCTAAATTAAATAAAAGGGCTGAATCTGAGGCAGACGCTTGTCCTTTTGAGCATGTTAGCTTAAAAAAAAAACTTTATGGGTTTACGATGTGGCCCGTTGGTTGGTTTTGTGAAAATCGTTCTTGGTCAAAAATATCTATTAGCATATCTATGATAATTAACGCAACTGACATGTTAACACAAGCAGGTGATGGAAGTAACACTATAGATTAGCCTTCTAAGCTAGCTGCCCCCAGCCCCCACCCCCCGCCCAACTACATCAACTCCAGTGTATGATGACATCACTGATTACAAGTCTCTCACCAGTTTTGTCTTCCAGTTTTGGTTCAGTAGTTTCAGTGGATACAAAAGTGTGGCTCTTTGTCTCCCTCTCCTCCTCCTTCTTCTCCTCCTTCTTCTCCTCCTCCTTGTGCTCCTCCTCTTGGTTCTTCTTCTGGGGTGGACTAGATTCCGTGCTGGAGGGCTTCAGGGGACTTTCACCTCCCATGCTGCTCCGTGGCGACACCATCTCCATCTCCTCCCCCCAGTCTGTCACCGGCCTGTGGCCGTCCAGTGGTGAGAAGGGGCTGAGCGGTTTTCCTCCCTCAGTTGAGTCCTGAGCCATAGATGGAGGAGGGATGTAGACCTTGGGCCTGGGAGTCCGCTGCTCTTTGGGGCTGGGTGAAGAGGACGGTCCAGAGCGAGACGTTGGAGACACTGGGGAGTGGTCTTTGCTCTTGGTTGTTTTTTCTTTCACCGTGTCTTTCTTCTCAGAACCGTGTTCCGAGTCGCTCTCTATTTCTTCATCTTCATCACTGGTAGCGTCCTCCCAGTCCTCTTCATCCTCCTCTCCATCTTTGTTACTCACCTCCACCTAAAAAACATGAACACAGTGATTACAAGGATTAAGTGAACTGGCCATTATTATGTAATGTTGACTCTTAGTGAAGGGTTTTAAATCTAGAAAAGCTGGGAGAATTTGTAATTTGAAAACGTAGCTTTTCGCTGTTTAAAAATGCCTTTGATGTGAAATACAGTGGGGAGTTTTTGTGAAAACATCCAATAACTGAATAAATGCAGCGTTTGTTTTTCTTAATTTACAGTAGGAGAACAGACAATGATGGAAATGTGTCACCGTCTCCCCCTCTGCTCTACCTGCTGGGTCGTAGGGGATTTGGGTTTTTCTTCCTTTTTAGCGGGTTTTGTCTTCTCCTCTCTCTTTGGCTTGTCCTCCTTTTCTTTCTCCTTCTCCTCTTCTTTGTCTCCTTCCCAGCGGTTGTCATGCATGCTGTCAAGGCAACCCAGATTTTAATCAGTGTCAAAACAACAACAATGAAAGCAATGCATGTCTGAATATGTCAAGTGTCTGAGTCAGTGAAACATCACATCACTTCGAGACTAATGTTTGAGAACTACAACCATAACTACAGTTAGAGTATTTATTGAAATCATATAATCATAAAAAAAATTGCTTTAGGATTTTTTTTGCTTGATCATCATTTAATTTAGGGTTATTTATAATTTAAAATGTATTCCTTGTATTGTATTCCTTTATAATTAAATAATCGCTGAACTGCACTTTCAACAATTTTTACTATACTGTACTATAAATAATGAAATATATACAGTACATATATATATTTAACACACTTTTTTATTGTTACTTTAAATATTGTTATATTAATTTGCTTGTATTACAAATGCTTAGATGATATTGTCTGGTCATTGTGGTGAAACACCACTATGAAAAGTGTCTAAACATGAACCTTATATTTTTAGGAGTCGTGCATGAAGTACCTGTAGCTCGGCTTCTGTCCTCGGCCCTTCCCTCTGCTCCTGTCCCCTCGACCGCCCGGCGTCCTGCCCTGTGACAGGAAGTCACCAAATGTGGGTACCTTAGGTGGCCGCTTACTGTCATCTGTGGAGGACAATTAGAGTGAAAGACACGTGTTAAAATCTTAGTGATCTTAAAATTCAACAAATAAGACATAAAATTATTAAATCTAAATGTATGTCGTAGTTGGACTCCACAGACTGCTGCGTCCAGAAGTCAAACATCTGCAAACCAGCTAAGAGGAAACAGGTGGAGAAAACAGACGAGACCTGTTGTTGTTGTTGTTCTTCACCTGAATGAACATGAAGTGATAATAATAGACACAAATAATGACACAAAGAGTTTTAGTTTTATCAACAGTGAACAGCTGGTGTCTAAAGCTGGGGCTCTACAGGCCAAAAGTCAATATTTATAGTGTGATGATGAAAACCCAATTGGACTCTGGAGATGATCACACGTCCCAAAGTCTTGGTGAACACATGAAATGCTACAGATAAACAGTTTAACCTTCAGATGTGTCCCCTGTGGACATTCCCTTAAATAAATCACTGCTGAATTTCAGTTAATTCTGGATTAAAAGTAAGCACAAACTCTACGCAAATGCTAGAAAATATTAAATGCAAGAATGAGGAAACCAGACGCAATGAAAAAAACAAGTAAAGTAAAAACCAAAATGGTGTGAGAGAATGAGAATACTCTTGTGGAGAGGACAGGAACGATATTCAGAAGGTAAAGAGAGGGAACGCTCCAGTGGAGGAGGGAGGAGAATAAGAGCTTAAGGGGAATTGTGATAAAAAAAAATAAAAAAAAAAGGTCAGAGAAAGTGACAGGCACAAATGAAGGGATCAGTGAGGGGGAAAAAAACAAAACAATGTGAGGATGAAGATGAGCAGATGGAACAGAGGAGCCTGAGGCTGTGAAGAGGAGACTGCAGTCACTCTACAAATTAGAAATGTTGAATAAGAAACACACAGATGCTCACACAGATGCGCTCGCACACGCACACACACACATAGCCAAGGAGTCAGTGTGTTTGCATTTATAAAATTTCTAATTACCATTAAGATCCATTTCCTTATAAAGGTTTTTTTTTCCAAAACAGGTTTGGTTAGTGTGACCCACTTTTAACTCATCAGAGCTGTAGAACAATTAGATTTAGAAAAACAACATTTATTGTAGTCTATATACGTAAAAGACTAAATCATGAAACACAGTGATGTATCTGTCTTTGGACTGTAGAAAAAGAAACAGAGACAGAGACAGCAGGGACGGTTGGTTATAGACATGGAATTTTAAACGAAATTTGCTGTCCAGTGATACTACCCACTGTAAATGTTTTATTTGTAGGCTAATTTGTTCCAAAGTATTAACGTTGAAGAATCCTTAAGGAACATTCTACATTAAAAACAAACAACTTGTACTCTTAACTGGAGGTGAAACTTTGGGCCACATGGGAAAAAGACTGGGTCTGTTGTGAAACTGCTCTGAGGTCAGTTCCACCGCAGCTTGAGAGGTTGATTTGGACACAGGGGAAATACAGCGAGTATTTACATAATGAGCTTAAATCAACTTCCATTTGCATCAGGATCTTAATTGGCTGAAGGAGGGAGTGTGTTGTTTCCTATGAAGCTGGTTTGGTGTGTCATGTGGGTGTGTGTCATGACGGCAAAAACAAAGAGACAGACACAGGTCAGAGGACAAGCAGATGTCTGGTATTGACCTCGTCATCACAGGTGTGGGGTCACAGCAGTGACAGCAGATTAAAACTGTGTGTGTACGTGTGTGTACGTGTGTTTGTGGACTTGCCTCTCTTGCTGCCTGGCTCAGATGTGACGCCCTCCGTAGCCACATTTGGGTCCTCTTTGAACCTGTGAAAGCAAGCACTGGGTTACATCGATGTAGACACACACACACACAGTGCGACCTTCTCACACCTCTGTCATAATCTTTATCCAAGATGACATGTGTTCAAACCCTGGCTGTCACCCTCTCCTCCTCTGTCTCCATCTTCAGTATTCAGGATTCACAGCAGAGATGTGTTTTTGCAAAGTTATTGATGTTTATTTTAAATTTCAACAAGAATCAATGTTACTTTACTTATTTTTAGATTACCTATTCTACCTAAAATGGCAACATGTAAACGGGACTAGAGAGCCGACTAGTGGTGATTGCTGTTAAGAGCACATTTAGATCATATTAAAGGCTAATTTCTTTAAGTTCATGTGATAATGGAAAATATTTGGTGATGAACTACGAGCTGATCCACAAACTATTATATTTAAGGTTTAAAAATAGAAATAATATGTAATAAATATGTTGGCTAAATGAATCACAATATTTCTCCAAATCTTTCATTTAATTTTTTGAGTCTTCTGCATCATTAGAGGTAAAAACAAAAGCACTACAGGGAGCATAAACATGGAGGGAAACATGAAACGTTTTATCCAATCTCAGTAAAAAAAAAAATCCCCTTCTCCCTTCTTACATGTTGTCCGTCTTTTGGGCGTCCCACTCCCGTCTCCATTGGCCTGTTGCATTACGATGGCGAGCTAGTCTTTCCTCATCAATCTGTTCACGTTCCTTCTTCCAGCGCAGGTACTCTGCTCTCTCCCGGCCGGTCATTGACATCGTCATGTCCACAGAACCTTTGGGTCCTGGCCTTCGACTCTATACAGACAGGAGAGGATTCAGAAATATCAAACGGTCAGGAAACAATAGCCTGGTCATTTTGACAACTAAACTGTCACAATTATATTTAAGAACATTAATTACAGTCCACTCTTTCTCCAGTTCAGCTCCTGTCTTAACGTTGTCAAAGTCGAGTCCTCCCCAGTTCCGCACATGTCTCCTGCTGCCGTCCTTTCGATCTAGGTCAGGTGCTGGACCAGAGCGTCTTGGATCATCCAGGAAGTTGCGTATGGGTTTATCACCATCCACCTAAGGGAAGACATTGGTTTTAAAAACTTCATTTTAAGATTACAGCACTGGACACTATGAAAAGCAGAGCAACTACAAATCAGGTGACAATCTTTGAATATAGATACGTAATTATATGAAACAGTTTTGTCATACCCGCTGTCCTCTCTCGTACTCGGCTATTCTCTCCATTTCTTCATTCATCTTCTCTATGTTCTGTCTCCTCTTCTCTTCCCACTCCTGTGTTAGAATAAACAGAGACAATGTTAACAGACACATTGGTTAATTACTGTAACAAAAACAGAATGAACATGAACATGGGCATTTCAATCAATCAGTCAGTTCAATCATAGTTCACACCTCTGTGGATATAAGAGTACCTTGGATTTTCTGTCGATGCCACCTGGTGTTGCTCCTTCTCCGCCTCCACCTCCGCCTCCACCTCCGCCTCCGCCTCCACCTCCACCTCCACCTCCTCTCCCTCTCCTTCCTCCTCTGCGTCTCTGTTCTGCTGATTCTACAAATTCTCCACTTCTGGGAGTCCTCACTTCACCCTCTCTCCTTTCTTGGCGACCTCCGCCTCCACCTCCTCTTCCTCCTCCTCTCTGTCCCCCTCTACCGAGTCTACCTGATCCTGTCCTTCTGGGGGGACTGTGACCATCGTTTTGCCCTTTCTGGCCATCACTATCCTCAGAGCTTCTGGAACCACGAGGGGGTCCAGATTTCCAATCATTCACAACTCTCTTCTCCTGCAGAGGGCAGTTCAAAATGAATGGGCCATACAAAATAGTCACAGTACATCACAGAAATTAGAGGGGTGGCACTTCTTACCCCTGCCGGTTTGGACAGATCAACTGTAACGGTGAAGTTTTCCTTCTCCGTCTTCCTCCTGTCCGTCTCTGGCTCATGTGGACGTGGTTTCCGTGGTGTGGTCACAGCGATACCCTCCTGCTCTGCTTTCTTCTTGTCCTCTTCGATTTCCTTTAAGATCAAGTAAATAATGAAGTGACACAAAACATGTTTTCAGAACACAAATATACTCCGTGTCATCCTTTCAATGACAATGAAAGACAATAAGTTCTTGATAATACTTTAATACTTAAATAATGATGTATTTATTTAAAGGTGTCCACACATAATAAGTATAGTTACACATTTCAGCTCATATCTCCATACCTGGTATCTTTTGACCAGAGCCTCATTTTTCTTTCTCAAAGCTTCTATTCGCCTGTCCAGCTCTGCATCTTTTTCCTCCTTGGTCTTGAGATCTACAACTGAAGACTGTCATATAGTAAAGGAAGAAAGCATTAAGGTAAACAGGAGAAATGTGTGTCCTATCAGGAATTAACAACCGAAGTAAGCATGAAAAAAAAAAAATCGCACTTTGTGTTCAGTACTTTAAATGTTTTTTCTTTGTAACTTACCATATTTGTCTTTGAAATTTCTCTATAAACAGCTAGCAGATGAAGCAGTCCTCCTGGAATTAGAACAGTGTTGATGAAAATTATGTGGAGGACAACCTGAACAACTTAACAATGATCCTAAATAATTTCTGTCATATGGCTTAACTTTAAATTTGGAAAAACTGCCTCATAATGCATTTGAGATTAATGTAGACACAAATAATCATATAATAATAATATTAAGTGTTAGGACACATGATATACTAATACACATAAAATAACACTTAAGTCAAAGAAATGACATAACCAAAAAAGAAATCCAGATAGTTATAAAGCATTGCAAAGGATCCAAAGCATGGTCCACCCAGTTAGTTTAATGACATGAGAAAAGAAACGCAGCACTTTACAGTAATGAAACTGAAGGTAGTTTTACATACTCTAAAAAGTCAATCTAATTGTTTTCAGTATCAAAGGTTGTTTAAGGAGATTATTGACTAACTTCATGGTTTTTTAAGTGTGTGCTAAAAATGACAGGTTATTTAATTCGTTTTTTTTTTACCAAAATATTATTCGTTAAAAAAACATACTAATTAATGACAAATAATTTGACCAGGTGTCAGATTTGTGTTCACAGGTGAGATCAAGTCTTAATAAGCTTGTGTGGGTCCATGTACGTATATAAATGCTCCATGCCAAATACTTCAATCTTTCCTGTGATACCAATATGAACCACAGCACGTGAAACTGTAACCACGCCACCCCACCGAGCCACAGTAGCAAATAGCAAAAACATAAAATAGATGTGTAAGATGTTTTTAGGATTATACACTTTATAACGATAAGACTGACAGTGATCCTTGTGTCTGCTCTGCTTTGTAGGACTAATAAGCACACCGAGCCATGTCTGCTCGTATACAAAGGCGCCTAATCAACCGCACAGTACAAACACGTCACATTGCTAATAGCGTTAGACGACGTATATTTAAACGGCGAGTTAAATTAAAACTGGCGTTTAAATATAACTTTTTATTTACCTTTTAAAGGAGTCGTACAAAGAGTACAATACTATTTTGGACTCGCGGGTCTTTGCCAGTTTCTGCACCTCAAACTGTTCTTATTATTCGGCTTCCTGTTGGCTGTTGCTAACTTCCTGCAAAATACAGAGCCTAATCCAAATTTTTAAAGACACAGCGCCCATTTTGGGCGACGCTTTTATTTATTTATTATTTCTTTTCGTTCCTTTCTTTAATTTAGGATTATTTTGTATGAATAAAACAATTAAATGGATATTTTACAACCGTAAACAAACGTAAAAAAACAAAAGGAGCTAAGTGTTTCAAATCAAATGTAATTCGAAAGGCGTCCACAAGATAGCGGTAGCACTCAGTAGACGAACCTGACCTAGAATACACAGCTCTTACATACTACATTATAAACGCTACAATATATCTGTAACCCATACTTTTCGAAAGTCAGTATAGAAAAATGGAGATTTAGCCTGGTATTAATATTTTATATGAATACATGAGTTCCAAAGAGAAGTTTGAAAAGAACTGCATTGACCATGATGATGCAAACTGTGAAAAAAAGAGGTATATATTAGAACTCCTTCCAAGAGGAAATTTCATTAGGGAATTACTATGTAATCCTAGATTTTAAAAAATGTTGTAATTTTTGATTTAAATAATTTATTTAAGATGTTTTCAATTATAAATAATTGAACCTATGGAAATTAAACCAGAGAAATTAAAAAAAGTGAGGAACACTAAACTAAACTTTTTTTCCATTTCTAAACCATTTATAGAAGTATTGCAAATATCAGTAAATACCTAATGTAAATACCTGACCCATGCTGTTTTAATCTGAATGTATCATTTCTGTACACTCACACACACCAATGTGCACACACACACAAACAGAGATAAGTGACCGTCCTGTGACCCAGTTTCAGTGGACATAGTCAAAACAAACAGTTGTGCTGTTGTTAGGCAGAACGCTGAGTAATGACCACACAGGATTTGTTAATCACTTGATGGGATCATGCAACCAGAGCCTGTACCTGTGGCATTATATCACCTGTAGACATACAAATAAGGTATACAGTCCAGATAAAGGGGATGGAGTCAGTGTGAGCATTAGAGACTGGCACCAGTTAGACTGATAATAAAAGGTGTAACAGTATGTCTACCCTCACTCCCCTAACACAGGCCAAATCTTTGGACACCGTGGAGTTTTTCCTGTACATTCCCATGCATGGCTCCAGTAACTATGGAAATTCTTAATTGCTTTGGTCTTTCCATGAAAATATATAAACAAACAACAATAAGTGTTATGCAACAATATATTTTTGTACAAGGTCATGTTCAGATATATTTTAATATAAGCAGATAAATAGACATATGATTTTCTGCAGTGATTTGTGCATGAGGTGTTGCACATTTCCGTGCAGATTTACAAGGTAAGAATACATTATGTGTGAATACATTAACTGTTATAAAAATGTCAGATTGTTCCAAGTCCATGTGTGTGTCTTTAACCAGAATGTATTCATCCTGAGGCTGCACACTGTGGATTGAAATGAAAGCCCAGTGCTGCCTTCTGGATCCTCTTTCAGCTCCAGCCTTGATGCTGAGGGAAGGTGCTGCATGTGTGTGTGTGTGTGTCAGTGGAGGTTGAGGGGTGCTCTGCGATGAGCTCATTGTTGTGAAAGCCAAACAACAGCCTCCCTGGGGGAAAACCTGAGAACCCGTGAGGCTCTGATCACGGAGAGTGAAAAGTGACGCTGTTTTTTCTTGTTGACATAAACAACCAATCCTGTTGGGCTTTACGCAGCTCTGCCACCAAGGCTGTGACTGGGTGAAGTGTTTCTGAGCAGAATTTACAGCCGGGTTATACACTGGGGGAATTAAATAATTCCCCCCTAAAATCTGAGGGAAATACCAGTCATCTCCTTGTGGGAATTTTACTTTGCTTTGGAGATAGTTACTAAAGAAACGGAAGTTCTATCAAAAACAGAACTTGTTCTTCTTATTCTATTATATCATATACAGGTTATTTCTCTTGTTGAGAGACTGATTTATTTACAATACAATAATCCTGGGCATTTGTATCTACGTTTGTCAAGTGGTGAGTACTGTGGTCTCACAGCAGGAGGGAGCGGCTTCTTTGTGTGGAGTTGGTGTGTACAGTGCCACAAATGTATAACTTGATTTTCTTAGTACCCTCCTAAAGTTTAATATTAGCATTGCTACAACAAGTCACTCAGTAAAATCAAAATGGAAATGGAAATTCAAATGAACTATAAATAGGCTATTTTAACCATGTGATTTAAGTCACCAAAATAGTCACATCCTGTTTGTGTGCCCTCCATGCTGCAGGACAAACAAAGTCAAGCAAGAAGAAACATCATGTGCCAGACATGCAAATTCCTCCACACAGTGTTGACCCAAACTATCATAACAGGGTTGTGGTGGACAGACTCACACGCCCTCTCTCCCACGAACCATGTCACCTCTGTCTACCTCTGTAGGGGTTTAGAGATAAGGTCATTTGAAGTGGCACTATACTTTCCATCTATTACTTCCTCTTTTTACATTTGTCTCCATAAAATTACACTACAGTGACATTGGATAATCCATAGGGCAAAGTCAGCATTTAACCGGCAATCATGGATGTTTAAAATGTTGACATCAAACTTGAACCAATTTGGTGTATCCTTTAACTCTGCTCTCAACCACCTCACAGAATCTCTATCTTCCAATCGGTAATCAGCTAACATTACATCTTCAATCTGATAAAGTGTCAGTTCTGATGTATCACTCGGGTTGATAGCTTTACCTTCACCTGTGGCCACGGACCTTCATGGTAGTTACCAAATGTTATTTCCACATCACTATGTGATACAGAGGTTTGCAATCTTCTCTTTGTCTCTGTCTTATACGGATGGAGAGAGAGAGAGAGAGAGAGAGAGAGAGAGAGAGAGCTAAAGATCAGCTGAACATTACAATAAATAAGTTACCAATGAGAGAGTGAGGAAGGAGACACTTGAATTATCTCCTGAATCTTCAGTTCTTTTATTACAATGTTGACACTCACAAAAGATCTTTGTTTTGGTTACTACAGGACAGTAATCAGCTGCACACATGTGATAGGACGGCAGCTGACCAGCTATCATGTCAATCAAACGGCATCAGTATCACAAGCGCTATAAGATTCAGACAGACAGATACAGTTGAGGGAGATAATGTTTAAGGTTGGATTCCTATATCCCTGACCTTCAACTCTGTAATTAAATTGATAGGAAAGGTACTGAAAGCAAAGGGCGGGGCGTAAAAAAAGAGGCAAAACCTTCTCATGTTATTTTAACACCACAGAGTAGCTCTGCATTCATTGTCCAACTATATCAAGCAAATTAGTCATGTGAGCGTGATATAAAGCGGAATATTCTTAACATGGCAGAACTAATTCCTCAGTTCAGTGGCATAAATATAGATGTCTACTGTTCTAAATGAATCAAGTCCACGATAAATATAGATTTTTCAATCTATATTTAAATTTTGCAAGGTCAAAGTTAATTAAATCAGACATTTTTCATTTGTTAATTTTAGCAAAAAATAGCTTGTTTTTTTGTAGTTTTTATTGCATTGTTGCATTGATAGACATAGCGAGTGATATTTTACATTTTTACACAGGGCTAATTTAGGTTGCAGAGAAGAGAGAGTGAGAGAAACAGAAAAAAAGCTGCAGCAGAAAGTGAGACACAAGGCGGCAGATCTCATTTACATGCTTATCACAACTGCACAGGTATAGATTACCTGTAAGAGAGAGAGAGAGGGAGGGAGAGGGGGTACCCGTGTGTGTGTGTGTGTGTCTGAGTGGGACAGAAACAGACAGAGAGGGACAGAGAAAGAAAGGGGGGTGGGAGAGTCAGAGAGCCCTGTACACCTTATCTGGTGGCGTCATGTCATCTCTCTATTGCATGGCTGAACTCAGGTTACAGTGTGTGCAACCCCTAACAATCACAGAGAGAGAGAGGGAGAAAGAGAGAGAGGGGGAGAGAGAGAGTGAGAGAGAGAGAGGGACAGACACAGAGAGGCTGAAAACAATATTGATGATGCAGCAGAGTGGAACCTGAACCCAGGTTAACAGGTGACTGCATACTGGCATCAGCTGTGAACTGGCACCAATAGAGGTTTGGGAGCTCTGTGTGGGTTAACCCTAGGTCAGAAAATAAAAAATAAGCTTGCTATAATTTAGATGCATATCGTCCACTCTATATCTGTCCGTCCGTCTAAAAAACTTTTTTAAAACATATTTTGTTTTTTTCCATTTACTGTGCTTGATTTGATAAAAGTAGTTTTGCTCCAAATAAAAGGAACCCTGCATGATTTATAGCCATGTCTTTGAGCAATCAGTGGGCAACTGGATTGTGGTGGTATTATACATAAAATTATAATATATATAGGGCTGGTGTCAGAGTCTATCTGGTGCTAATATCAAGAGCTCATTTGGGATTCTGTGTCTTGTCATAATCAATGTGTTCAAGCATCCAGTGAACAGAAAATAGACCATAATGATATGATTAAAAGAAAATGTTCTGTGGCTGGATCAAATCAGGTGGAATTAATGATTTGTCTGCAATACAGAGAAAATAATTTTTAATTTTCTGCTAATTATTTACATTATATGTCGTCATCTGTGGCGTCTCAGGGCTGCTTCATGCTACATTTGAGCGTGACCATATCACATGAACAGTCTGGAGCTGTGGGATGTTTTGGGAACAATTCTTGTTACTGTAACACACCTACATGTCTGAAACCATCTGATGTTACTTTATCTGCAACAAAACTAGTGAGAGGATGTTCGCCTGGGCATGTACTTCACACGAGACTAGCCTCTCCGCCCACACCCCAATCACCCACCCTACTCTTCAGCCCAAACAAGGGGGAGTATACAAATCTGCTGCAGGAGGAGAGGAGGAGGAAGAGGTGGGGGGTCTGGAAACAAGCTGCCATTTCCAGCCGATTACACAGGCTCCAACCCTGCAGCTTGACTTTGCCGCCCCTGTCTCATGCCCCACAGCAAAAGGGTGTGCTGTGGAAACAAAGACCTGAGGGTCAGGGGTCGATACAGCGAGGGTGTCTGAAGTCATTTGGAATGCTAATGCTATGCAGGGTTTCAGACCACTGGGTGTAAAAACTCAAACAATTACTCAGCTGTTGGAACATAAACTTTGCTGTAGGTTTACTTCGTGAAAAACTAGACAAATATCATCAATGTAATTGCCTTGAGCATCCTACAGCTCACGGCCTAAAGTCAGGCATTTACAAGTAAAAACAACGTACCTATTTTACTAAATGCAATGATTAAGTTGTTTGTTGTAAACAAATGTAGTATTTTAGCACCACAAACCACAAATCTGTACCCACCAAAAATCAAGCATTCAGTTTAAGGTAATCTATGTTGTGTAGTTTGTGTATTTTGTTAAAGGGCAACTAGTAAACATAAGTAGGTTCATATTGTTTTTAATTAAATATTGACCACTGTATTACAGTAACCTGAACATACTGACAACATGATCACACTAAAGTGGCTAAAAGAGAACGTTCTCTTTTTGGACTGTGTCCCTAGAGAGGCAGAAACCTCATTAAACGGTTTTTACACTTTTTCCTAATTAATAATGCAAGACAATCTGCAGGAGATCAACCACAAAACAGCAGAACATCTGAACTGCTACAGTAAAAAACATGTATTAAAATGTTATATTTGTGTTCTTAAAAACATTGCATTTAAAAAAATTGTGTAAATAAAGTATTGTATCTGACAATGAAGTCACAAAATTCCAAGTGCACTAGACACGTATGACAAATATGACAAGTACAATAATACCAACACAAAATCCAACTGAATTCTAGCTGTAGCAGCCATTTTAGCAGCTGATTTGGTAATTAACCAAGCTCCTGTTTTAGTTATCAACATTGTTGTATGACCATCCAGACAGATAAAAATACATCTAAAAAATCTAGTGAATTGAAACTCAACACCAGGACACACATGCCACTCAATCAAAATCCTTCCACACAGCTGAGAGGATGGGGAACCCCGGGTATTTTAAACCAACACTGGGTTGTTTACACCTTTGTGTAACATGAGGGTCAGTGGCATGGACGGAATCACTAACAGGTCTATTGTTTCAGTCCATTAATTATTCTTACTCTTAATGATGCAAACTAGATGAGATAAGTCTTTGCCTCCGTGACTGTGTAAAAAAGGTAAGATTTAGACCAAGAATAGACTTACAGACTTCACTGATGTTTAGAAAACAAAATTACAACTGGTGGCAGTAATTACAGACACTAATATCCTGTAGTTCTCACTCACACTTGCAAGCACTTGCAATGCTTGTGTCGTAAAGTGTGACTATATGAATGCTGACTCAATGCCTCTGCAGGCATTGTTTTAGTTCACAGCTGCTGCAGCTGTCTCTGTGTGTGTGTGTTGTTATGTGTATGTGTGTTTCTGTGTGGAACAGATTGGAAGAGAAAGAAAAACAGTTAGGGTGAAGGACAAGGTAATGGTGTGTTTGTAATCCAGTGTAAAGATGATAAGGAAATACTTTCTCTAAACAATGAAATGAGGAAATTTGAAAGATGTCGGACTGTTTGGGCTGTCAATTTATTTTTTCATATACAGGTATATGTGTGTAATATAGAAATACCTTAGACCAGTCCATTTATCATTGTGGTAGCTATAATTGCTATAAATGCAGTGTGAATGCACTTGCACTGCCTTTTCCATACAATCAGTCACTGTGATGTATTTCCTGAAGCAACCATCTTGGTGTTTTACCAGGAATGGGTTGATTTATAAGTATAATCAAACCCAGGTCCTACTGTACAGTGGGAATACTAACAATGAGCCAATATTTAACTGCATAATTATGACACACAGATGGCTTTTTATCAATCAGTACCTCGCCTATTTAAACAACTACCAGCTGTCAGGACCAAATTGTACTTAAATTAAGAAAAATGCAAAAAAAAGGGCAGTGTTTCTGCAGATAAATCACAATTTATTAGCAGAAATTACTCTCTGTACTTTCTTACTTCTTTGCTTTCTCAGGTTGAACTCCTGACTGCGTAAGAGTTCGTTTAAAAGGCATACAAGGTAAAGAAGAAGCAGGAAGATAAACAGAACGGTGGAGACAGGGAAACAGTCTTCATCCTGTTGTGGGAGCATGTCAGCACATGTCGTGTGGTGCGGTAAAGGAAGTTAAGCTATAGTCAGGCAACTGTGACATTTAGTTTTCAAAATAAAAGCTTTTAGCAGCGCAGACGACTAGGGGATGACATCACCAGCAAATAATGTTCATAACAATAAAATAGTATTTTATTGAACTGGCGTACATGAAAGTGTGCTCGGATATAATATAGGTGTAATGTAAAGTGTATTTATTATTTTACACGCTTTTAATGACGTTGGCGTTCGTGTTCTGATGTATTGTGTAATACTGTAACCGGATGTTGAATTACATTTCTGTAGCTTGAGGGACGTCAAGTAAAAACAGAGCGATCCGACGCTGACGCTGAGAACCATAACAGACAGTGTATACCGTATATCCGAGGGTGACGAATCTTCTCTGAGTGAATCTTCGCAGATTCTGATCTACGCATTTCTGTCTTCATGAGTCTGAGACTTTAATGAAAACACTTTGCTTTTCTACAATCTGGACAATCCTGAACAGTTGAAACCTGAAATGGAGTGACATCAACCCAGGATTGGACTCCTACAACATCCACACCACCTGTCCGGCTTACCCCAGTGTCCGTGGATCAGTTTATTCCATCTGATGTCAAGCCTTGACTGGTGGAATCTGACCTGCCCTCAGCATCAGCATCTGCGCGGAGCATCATCTTCGTCAAGTAGGTGGATTATTATTTTTATCCCTGACAGAGTGAAGAAAATACAGCGTCAGAATCTGACAGCTGTCAGCACTAGAACGATGAAAAGAAAATTGGCTTAAACTCAGCACTCAACACCGGTTTGAACCATTTCCTTCTCGTTGTAACCCTTCTAACAAACCTTATAATCATTTAACAAAATTATTTGGCTAAAACAACTACTTTTCAAACAACTATATATAAATAACAACAGACATTTATCAAAGACCCTGTTCTATGTTAACACTAGTCGTTAAGTTGGTGATAATTTGAAGTCCTGACAAAAAAAAATTAAATAATATAATAACAATATAATTATGGACAAAACCACGTTTTTTCCACACTGGAAGCAGACGCGGATGACCATGAAATTCGCCGTCTTCGAACCGCTAACTACATTAGCGCTAACGTTGTCTCACAAACCAACTTTCTGTCTTTTGTATTTCCATTTACTGTGAATATATTATGTATTCTCGCTGTGAAACGTATGCGTATTCGCTTTTATATGTGATTTATTTTGTCTTACCAATTTTTCAGTAACTTTTTGTTTGAAACAGGTCTACACACAGTGTTGCTATTGAAAATCTCCTTAGCTTTCAAATGTAAAGATTAAAAAACGACCGTTGATGCTTCTCCCCTTCGTGTCTCGCGTGACTCGGCGGCACGCAAGCGCATAGTCTGTGCGAATCTGCTGTTCGTTCGCGCGCGCAGATCCTCGTGCTCGTGAAGCACGGATTTGTTTACAAACACTAGTCTAGCTTTGCTTCACTACCAGACGCCGCCTATTGGTAGAAAAGCGAATATGGGTTGGTAGGTCAAAGTGAGGCTGGGGAGAAGAATTAAAATAAAATAAAAGTTATATACTGTTTTTCTACGAAAAATGCACTATAAATAAACGATTTTATGTTAAAGGTTATGTTAAAATATTATTATTTATATATTGGTATTTATATTTTTATAACCTTGTACCAAGTACCAAAAAGAATAACAGTAATACAGTGTCTCAATGACTGTGTGGGCTGTAAATGATTACCAGTTGCCTTTTACTCACACATGCACAATTTGCATGGTGCCGTGTGTGGAACCTGCAGACAGACCCATGTGTGTCTCCCTTCACTGTTCTTTACACCCACATAAGTCCCACAAAAACAGCGAGATACATGACTATTTACACTCCATGTTAATAAACAATGTAATTAGACATTTTATTTCTAAATGTATGAAACATTTTTCTTTGTGTCACTTTAAAGACCACTGATATGGCCCGTGCAGAGACCATTGAGAGTGCTGGAGAAACTGGAGGAAGTGGAGGAGGGGGCAGAGGAAATGATCCTCTTCCACATCACACGTGCCGCATGGAGGTCCGATGCCCTACCCACTCGTGGCCTGGTCTACTGACAACCAGTAGTATAGCTTCTGGTCCCAGTTCCATTCTCCCCTACAACCACAATCACCTGCATCCCTTGCAGCCTCTGCGCCTGCTTTATTCTTTCCCCCACGAACACCAGCAGCTTCCTGCACGGTCGCCGTCAACAACACCTCCGTTATCACCACTGTGCAACCAGGGTGAGCAGAGCAACAACATGGGAGGGAATTCTGGAGGCATCTCAGAAAATGAGTCAGGTAAGATTATGTACCTTAATGATAGCAAACCAAAAAGTAATGTTTATATTAAGACTGTGAACTGAACCAACCCCTGCATCTAATACTCCAGACATAAAAGAAATTCATCAAAATGTCCTCAACAATAACCAAAAATAATTTGTCTCAAGATGTATGTCAGAGCTAAATTATCTATGTGCTGATTTCTGGACCCTGCAATCTGAGTGTCAGGTGCTAGTACAACATAAACCGTTGGGATTCAACTAGAACATTGAGACCTGGACTGATATGTCATTAGCGTAGCGTTATGAACATAAAAATTCACTGCGCCTCCCTTTCGGCGTGAAGGAGTCCAGCGTGATGTGTTTACAGCCCTCACGGGGATTTCCACACATCTGACATCACTGTTGTAACTCCCATGCCTCTGTTTCAGTATGCTGTGAGGATTCTCAGACAGCGAAAGTGATCGAAAGTGAACAATGTTTGTCTGGCCAAAGTTCACATAGTGTGAAGAGGGAGAGATGATAATAATAGACTGTACTGTACTGTGTGAAGTCCAGCCCAGCTGCTGAGATGAACTTTGTCTGTTTCACCATAGTGTCTATTGTTTTATGACAAAACAAAGAATCTGAAGATGAGACTTAGAATGTGGTAGAAAGTGAGAGAAACATGAGGTGGCATTGGTTACAAGGAAAGGCAGCTTTACATTTGTTACTGAGCCACAGTTTCTGACAGATTTGTTGTAATGTAAACAGACAGGTCACTCTCCACCTGCTCCTCCTCCTGCTCCTCCTCCTCCACCCCTCCCTCAGCTGAAGCTCAGCTGACTCTCAGACATGTTCAGACTTGTCCTCTGTCATGTTGCTGCTCTGGAGAAACACTGAGCAGCATTTCTTCATGCTCTGAGCTTTCACAAAGGCAGCAGAAAACTCTGTCTTGACAAACTTTTTATTTAATTAAAAGTAACATTTAAAAAAAATCTTCAGAGAGATTTACAAATCTGTGATCCAGAATAAAATCAAGGACAGACAGCTGAGAGGACAGACCAGGAAGGGAGGTGCAGTGAAAGTGAGCAATGAAACAAAGCAGCCAGAGTTCTAACAGTGGAGAGTAAAGTGTGAGGATGAAGATGTAACAAGTACTGACTGTAGGCTTTAATGCAGATTATGATCTGGGAGGATGGGAAGCAACTCCCAGCTTTCATCGACAGGTAGGAACTGAGTCATACAGCTGCTATCATGAAGACCCTTCCAGTCATATATATGTAAATATATATATATATCAAAGTGCCAATTTAGCACAATTTATTTTTTGAATTTAATGCTTATACTCAATATTAAAAATTACAAGTGTAAGTGTAAGTGTACATTTTTAATAGATACTCAAGAGAAAATATTGGCAATATATGCTTTTCTAATAAACTGTATCATTAAACGTTCTATCATCTGTCAGCTTATTGATTGCAACATTATGATGTAAAACAGTCACTCAGATAATAATGAGTTGTTCACAGGCTTAAATTACATTTTACATGTGACTTAGTAATTTACAGACAGTTACAATGACTATATGTGTTATATTTTTCATGCATAATCTAAATGGGTGTTAATTCTATTTTGTATGGATCATCAGAAATATGATCAGATGGAAATAATATTCTAAATACAAAACACAAAAACAAAAGAGCTCATGGGTCAACTTCTCTCTCCTCCCTTTCCTGTCATTCCCTTGTGCACAGTAGATAGAAAAGCCCACAAAGTTCGAGACCATGGAGTTAGTTGTCTCACTTAGACCCCACTTGGAAATCAGCCTGTCTGATTTGTTGGAAAGGCCTCCACCTCATTGTCACCCCACTTCTCTCCCCTCTTATTACTACTCTTTTACACCTGTCTATCATCCTTGACCCCGCCTCATTTCACCCAGTCCACCCAATCCCAGTGTATCTTCTGTTGTCTTGACCAATCACACCCAGAAGTCAGCAGGAGCGCTATCTTTGAGTTACCCCGGCAACAAGCCAGGGCCTCTCTCTCTCTCTCTGTCTCTCTCTCCCTCTGTCTCTCTCTCTGTCTCTCTTAAAAAACGCATTTTAGTGGATGAGTTTTTATCCTGTTCTTTCACTGTGAGACTTATTGACAGTAAGATTATATAAATATGAATATCAGTCCATCCTATCCTTCAGGCACAGAGAAAATAACGGATGATTTGCATGATGATTTTGTCCCATTTACATAAAAGAGCACATTTATAACATTCACTTTAAATAAACACTGTTATTTTATTACATTTTATTTTATTTAAAAGTTACGTTTAAAAAAATGCCAATAAAAAACCCATACCTTAGGTTTAGTATGAATTTGAGATATTTTTGTTTATCTAATAAAAAGTGCTGAAAATAACCATAACCATTGGTAATTAATACCAATTTAGCAAGAAGTCAAATGAAAAAATGAAATATCTTTTTTCTTCAATTAAAAGGGAATTATTTTATATGAATTAAATGCAAAGTTGTAATGACATTTAGATAGGTCTCATTTGTCACAGTTAAATGTTAGACTTTTAAGTTCAGTGCAAAAAAACAACCGTCATCAGATCAGTGTCTTTATCTGTGTTTATTTATGCCGATCCCAATGGCAACCATGAAAAATATACATAGAAAACGTAAACAAAACTATAACTGACTTTGTTGAATAAATTAAATGAAGTAAATCATATTTACTTTATGTTTTAATTAAACAGCCGGTGGCTTCAAACTCCTTGTTTATGAAAATCATTTGGAAACTTGGAAACGTTTCCTTGTGTTTTTTCTCTTTGTTCTGAGTTTTACCTTAATTCACCTCTTAAGCTACTTAACAAACATTGATGTATCAAAATGACAGCTGTGTCCTCACAGTCAGAACGTTCGGAAGAACAAATGAAAAATTAATTTTTATTTTTGCTGCAGACGTTGACGTAGAGGAACATCAGGAGATCTCCAGTCAGCGGGAGCCTCTGCCTGACCTGCTGCCACAAAATGAGCGTGTGTCCCGGGGTTCCCCCCCAGACAGAGCTCCCAGGAATCAGGTAGCTCAGGACCTGGAGGTCAGGAGAGTGGCCAGACAGCTGAGGGTCATCGGAGATCAATTCAACGCCACAGTTTTACGCAGACAGGTGAGGAGCCTGCTTGTGCCGTTTATGGATGATCAGTTATTCGCTCAGCAAAACTAATAACTAACCAAACTGGAGAGACTTGACAGTAGTCAACGTTATTGGGTTTTGGTGCTGAAATTTCAAGGTAATAGAATAATATGCTATTTTTTTTAACAAAATTTTGAGGTGTAGCCGTCATTTGCAGTGATGCAGCCCTTTGTCTGTATTTTTGATCTGACGTTGCTTTTGCAAGTGAAATTGGAAGTTTTCTGTTGGAAATGTTTACCATAATAGACCTGGTGGGTCGCAGGTCAAAACCTCTTAAAAGAGGAGAGAGGAGTAGCAGGCGTTAGAGTGAGGCATTTAAAGTCATTAAAAATTGTGGCAAACCTTTTTTAGTATTTAAGGTGAGAATCTAGAGTGGAGGATTTAACACTTAAAATAAACACTAACTGTGTCTGCTCTACATGCTCTACTTTATCTGTGATCACAACAAAATCACATGGATGGCCATGTGACACACACACACACACACACACACAGATACTGACATACACTCTATCTTATCTGACCGTAGTGTTCTTGCATGAAGTACATGAGATAAATGCAAATATATTTGTATGTGTGTGTGTGTGTGTGTGTGTGTGTGTAGCTCCATGTTCTATAGCGTGAAACTGTGACATTGGTTTCCCATTCCTTTCTTTCGTCTTTCTTAGTCTCATTCTTTTTCCCTGCCTTTTTAAAATTATTTCCATGAAATGATCTGAAACAGTCCGCAGAGTTCTTCCTTACTCTGTACTAACAGAATATTTGTGTGTGTTTTTATTGTCCTTTGCCCTCATTTATCTCTTTTACAATGTGCGTTACAGTCAACCCCTGCCTCCCTCCACATTTAGAGAGAATTATTGACATTTACATTTTACTTACAGCTATGGTCTGTCTCTTTACTATCAACTCTCTCTTCTCCAGCTCATGTTAGAGATGGGCAACACACACACATTGTATATACACTCACACACACACACACATCAGACTGCCCCTTCTCTCCTTTCCCTCTTTCCCCCATCATCCTTCTTTATGCACATAAACAAAGATGACGTCACCTACTCTAAGCTTCTACTCTCCCTTTCCCTGTCTCTCTCTGTCTCTCTCTCTCTCTCTGTCTCTCTCTCTCTCTCTCTGTCTTGCTCTCACACACGCACGCACACTTACAGTCACACACAAACAGAATTGTAACAGGTTTTCTTGTGTTGCTGCTCACTCTCCCTGCTGAGTGTGTGTGTGTTACTCTCATCGTGCTTATGACAAAGAATTTGGCAAAATTGTACACACTTTTCTGAACAAATGTTGAACAAAGAGCTAAGAACTAAGGTTAAAATGGAGGGAGAGAAGTAGAAAATGAGAGGGCTGATGGGAACTGAACATAAGGGAAGGTCGGTTAACCACAAAGAGGTGAGGTTCAGGCCTTCCAGAGTGGTGTCCCACAGACACACACACGTTAAAGACACCTCTGCATAAACAAACAATCCTCAGTATCCCTGCCTGAGACTGGGAAGCCGTTGTCTCTCATTTAGTTAAACATAGGTCAGGTTAAGATAATCAGAAACACTGTTGACTTTACAGACCTACAACATCTACATGATCAGAAACACTGTTGAGTGACTTTACAGACCTACAACATCTACATCTTCATGAATATCCAGCAGAGCAGAGTTTGACAGTATCCATCAGTTTATCTTTCCAAATTAGCTCTTCTAACTTCTTGACATCAGCCTGAAATGCATTTATGAATTCAGTACCACTGCTGTCCAGTAGGTGTTGGCTCTAATAAATTCTACACTTTTACATGAGTGTCAACGTTGGGTCCTCATCCCACCAGCTTACGATACAAAAAATCTACCACAAGTAGATTGACTTGACCAGACCTTCACAGTGACAGCCATTCAAACTTGTGAAAACTGCTTTAAAAGAAAGCTTTTCTAACATGATTTCATTTCCTTTCTTGCAGCATCCAGCTCCGTTCTGGCAGGACCTCAGAGATGCCTGCAGAGGTGTCATCAACTTCATCACCCAGACTCTTAGCACTCTATACAGGATGACATAAGGTAGCCATGTCACCTGCCTTGGTTATGGAGGCTTGTCTCTGTTCAGGACTTGGCAACTGCCCACCGTCTGTGGCTCATAAAGAGGAAACCACAGCTGGTCGCTGCCCTGTCGTGGCCTCAAGTCTGGATGAATCCTCTGGCAGAGGCATCACTTCAACCTGTGAGCTGAAATGGGTGTAACCTGTCTGTCTGAATGACTGTCTGTCAGTCTGCTGGTACAGACTGCAGCTGATGGACCTGTGACAGACTCTTTTCTACCTGTACATTTTGTAAAATCAATTTGCATCAACTGTCCTGTCTCGTCTTCATCTCGGGGGTGGGTGTGTTATGTAGCACCAGTGTGTGTGTGTGTGTGTGTGTGTGTGTATGAATGAGGAAATGTGTGTAGGTACTGTAAGTGAACGCAGCAAATCTGAGCTAGGATGGGAACCACTGGAAAACATGTTGAATTTGTACTTGATCTTCCTTCTCTCCCGTTTCCTCTGATACTGTAGCTGTGGTGTGTACCTTTAATTTCAACCTAAACTCTGTCTTACAATTGAAACCTTACTGAGTCAAAAACAGATTTTAAGGAGCTATAGAATGACTGTTGGAGAATGACTTATCTGTTGGTTAAATATGCCACCGTTGTGGACGATGGACGACGAACACAGAGATACTTCAGTGTTGTCCATCATCAAATCACTGCTTCTAATGATCTGTTGTTAATATTTGGGTAGACCTGTGTTAGGATTCACCCGGGGAGTTCATCTGCTCTGTGAAACACCACAAACAGTTAGTGTGGTTTTTCAGTTAGTCATTAGTTTTCAATAGTTCCAGATGGAGCCTGCAGCAGCAGAAACAAAGTCTTATATGTTTGTTTGTTCATAAAGACTGAACACGACATGAGCAATGAAAACAAAAAAAAAAACTAAAACTAAAAGTCACACACTGCAGCTTTAACGTCTTCCCTACGACTTTGTCACGTTCCGCCAGTCGACATTTCAGCTTCCAGATTATCTTCTGCCGTAAATCATCACAGATTTGATTTGATCTTTATCCTACAGCATGTATCTAAACTGCTGTTGTAACTTTATTTATTTTTTATTTCCGCCCTCTTTTTCATATAAGCTGTGAAACTGGAATCTGATGTCAAATTGCAGGGAAAACTGGAGGGTTGTTACACTGAAGAGCTGAGCTTCACACACAGCTTCGTTTCATTGTAACACAATATTGTGCCTTTTGGCTCAGCACTCAGTTGAGGCCTAATCTCTACCATCAGGACAATCATACACACACACACACCTACAGTATATTCATACACACACACACACGTGGACACACGTGGTTTTCACTCATCTGTGTTGACAGTGTTCGGAGTTCTATCTTGATTAATGTAAATATCTTTTTCAGATAAAATGTTAAAAATCTTTGGTGATGAACTTTTAAAAAGTACATATCTAAGGCAGAGTTCACTGAGGAGAGTCTTTATTGTTGGATGGCAGTTGGCGATCCTATAGAAAGTCTAATTTAAATCCAGTGGATTTGAAACGGTATTGCAGGAGTAAAGAAAATATGATTCGGAATTTTTTGATGGATGAAAAGTATTTGATGTCGACTATACAATGAGCCGGGGTGTATGTTTGTTTTTTTTTTTTAGTGTGGGACAAATGCTAATTGCTTGTATTAAGAACATAATTTATTTCAGATTGTAGCCTATCTGTAGCCATTGTTTTATTGCTATGTTTGTTTTTCATTTTTTTTACATAATGCGTTATTTATTTTTTCTTACATTCCTGATTTGAAAACTATGAATTAAGCTGGACTTTGGTTGGAACTAACAAAAACAGTGTTGGGAGCTGAAGCTAAATTTTGTACTCACTGAATGATATCCAGCACCACATTCATTTCAAAGATTTTCTGTTGTGTTTTTGATAACAAAGAATAAAAACAAAAGTTGATCGTAATGGTACTATCAGCTCAACAAAGTGACTTAAATTCGAAAGTGAAACATTGGCTTTAACAGTGTATAAGGTGAAATGGAAGTCTCTACATTTGCTCTCATAAGCACACTCAAAACAGGGCTCAAAGACTGGTTTCTTTTTTTTAGCATCCCAAAGGGACTGATTTGAAACTTGAAAAAGTTTTGATGGCATAGAAATTAAAATCCACTTCTTTAAATGCCTCATAAACACAGGGAACAAAGCGATTGAGAGCTTTGACAATGTTTGTTCAGGTCTTGTTATTGTCATTGAACTGCCCTGCCTTAGCCACTATGCTTTCTTTGGCTTTTTTTTTTTTAAATACACGTGTTAAGGCCTTGTTGTACAAAGTTATGATGACAAAAGTTGGGGCATTGCTGTCACAATAGTCTGGTTTCATTATTGTGTATTCACATTCTCTCAGTTTGATGGCTGTGTTTCTGAGCACCATTTGCAGCTGTCATGCTGTACCTCAGACACGTTTGAATTTCTTTTGAGTCGTCGTTTACTCTGCCTGTAAGAAGTGAACACATGCAGCTGACCTCCTCTGACTGTGAGCACTTCAACGCTGACCTTCAAGAGTGCACTTCTTAGTTTGCCGTGCACTTCTTATGTTCTCACAGGCCTCAGTGTCAGTCATGTTTGCTCAGTTTTCAACCTTTTTGCTATAGTAAGGTTTCTGCATGTTTTTTGTACTATTTTGTTTCCTTTTTATACAATAAAAATAAGGATAATTTATAGTTGTCTCGTGTTTTATGTCATTTTTTAAAAATTCAGACAGGAGCTGTGTGAACGAATAATTGTCCAACTGTCTTCTTTCTTTAAAAAGGGGATTAAATAAGTTAAATAAATACTTGAAGACGTCTTTTCACACTATACAAAGTCAGAACAGTGTAGACTACCATTAGAGAAGGTAGGGAAATTCTGCAGGGGCCAAAGTATCGGGTGGTTTTGAAACCCTTCACAGATATTTTAACGTTAATCTTTTCTTTTTCCAACCACAAACAAAACTTCGACCACTTACTCAGCCACGCCTGGCTACAGCAGAGAACATGAAGTACGGAGGCTATTAAAGGAAGCAAGTTGAGCAACAAATATACAGACAGAAGACAGTGACACAGATATTAACCATTTACCTTAAAGGTCATCTTTAATTTATGGTAAATTCTGATTCATCATTCAGTCGAATGATGATTTAAAAGTTAGGTTGGTGAATTGCTGTAACTGCCACATCAAAGTGCAAAAAAATAAAAATAAAAATATTTAATTAAAATAAGACTAAGTACAAACTGTTTAAAATTCTTCAAATGAAAATCAGTTATGCAAAAATAACACAATGATATTATTATTATTATTAATAATAAGAAGAAAGGAAAGGATGAGGTCATAATGAACTGTTAACTCTTTTTTTAAACTGTTTTGTTTAAACTGACTAATCTCTTATTTGTTTAGTACTTTTCCTCATCATAAAGGACCTTGATAACATTCCAACACTCCTGTTTGCCACAACGTGCTAGGACATGGATAATAGGTATCACACTATTTTTAAGGTTATGGCTCTGAATTAATTACAATCCAATAATGGGAGGATTAATTAGTGTTGAAAAATGTCTTGTAGAGGCTCAGTCGGTGTAATCTCTACATGATAAACAGACTAACAAATCCACTCTTCGGTGGGGGAGGTGAAAGACCTCCTGCTGAGCAAACACACACACACTAGTCCAGACAAACAGTGAAGACAGCACTGGGACTAGTTATCCTCATATAAACTCTTCTGCAGTGTGAACCAATCAGGAATCACTGAGACCAAAGCCTGGAATATGATTGGCTGCAACAACAGACACTTGGTGTTTGCTGCTTAGTGGAGGTCAAAACAGCGAGTGGCCGCACTGGACTGGGATTTAAATGACTGTGTGTGTGTTTGAATATGAAAAAAAGGAGAGAAGTGGAAGAAGGATCAGTCACAAAAACACAGTCTCGTGGTGTCAGTGTGTAGCTTGGAGTGTGAATGAGGAGTGTGATGTGTGTGTGGGTGTGTGTGTGTATTAGCAGATAAAAGTTAAGGCTAATTAAAGGGGCAGAATGAGCTTAAAGGAACATTCCATAATTAATCTCCTGTCCTCTGGTTTCACTAAGAGCTTGACACAACGCTTCACATTTACATGCTTTACTTCTGAGGGATTATGAATTTCATTTCCCGGCCAGACTGGCTCTCCACCGCCCTCTCACTCCTTCTGCCTGAACTGATCTTGAACCATTAGAGTAAACACGCCAAGCCCATACACATCTTTTTTGGTGGTAATCATCACAAGCTTATAATTGGTAAACACATATATAACCAAATATTGCCCAATATAAGGCAAAGGCTGACAGCAGATAACTTGGACAAAAGCAAAGTTTCTCCAATGGTGTGTATCGTCACATCAGTGGGATGCAAGGACAAACCTGGTGGTTCATGGGGATCAGTAAAAAATGGTCAGCTGAGAGTAACCATTATTTCCAAGGTTAAAATATAAAAATCTCTTTATGGGTGGAATCTTCTTGGTTTACCTTAATTCTTAATGACATACAGATGACGTCAACATTCTGCACAGGTTTTTGGTCCATATGGACAATAAAGCATCACACTGTTGCTGCACCACCGTGCTGCGACTGTTGGACTGCCATCTGTTGACTGAAGAGGGCATTTAAGTACAATTGGATAATTGTCATGCTCAAGAAACCACTTCAACATAATTTGAGCATTTTGATATCGCCTGTTCTTCAGCTGAAAGCTGCCGTGACATGAACACTGCACCATAGTTATAGAGGGATGGCAGCGGTCAGTAACAATGGAGAGCTGTGACAGTCAGGCTACACTCCGTGGTCGTGATAAGACACAAAGTTTACCAAGAATAGTTCCCCTAAAAAGTGATACCTGACTTAAATTATTTTCTGAAAACACATTTTTTAAATTACAGGGCACTATAACTTGCTGTACAATTCTTATCATTTGCTGCCGATATAATTTTCTCACTTTTAGAGGTTAAAGGATCACAAAAACACGCTACTATCTGCTGCCGTTTCTCGTTAGATCCACAACACTGTGGAACAACTGTGATTTTCTGCCGACAAATCTGTCTGAAATACTGCTGTTGGTAGAATTTTCTGGCTGCAGGCTTTTCTCTCAGACAGATTATTTCCTTTAATCTTCTGCTCAAAGCGTGCAAAGATACAGTATGTCTATCGAATTTCAAAAACTGTGAACGCTACAAGAATATTACTTGAACTTTTGTGGAATAAAGTTTCTACACTCAAAAAGGCAAATTAATTGCTTGTTATCATTGCTAGACTAAAAGTTTTTATTATATTCTTCAACCCAATAAAATAGTATGTATGTATTTTTACAAACAATGTTGGATTTTAAACTTTTTTTGTCAACACCATGTTTGGGTAAATTGAGAAATAGATTCTTATATAGGAACATTGTCGTTGCTAGGCAAAGTTCACGATTGAATGGTTGTTAATATAGTTTAATTATTTGACTATTTGAGTTTGCAATTTTGTGAATAACTGTATATAACTTAATTAAATATAATTACTGATTATTAAATTACACAGCAGCGTTGAATTCTTTAAAAGCCAACCGCCCGAACAGGGACTTGAACCCTGGACCCTCAGATTAAAAGTCTGATGCTCTACCGACTGAGCTATCCGGGCTCTTCTAAGAAACGCGAATGTCCATCAAAAGTACGTTGACGCAACACTGTGACAGCAGTTATCTTTAACTAGCATACTGTCAGTTTTTGTTAGATTTCAAGTCAACAAACCATTTTATTAACAAACGTTTTATTTGGACATTTGTAAAAAACAAAGAAACAAACAAAGAAACTCCAGTATGCTTATAACAATGTGTAATTATGTGGGGAAAATGACAAATGAGAACATGTACTTATAGTACTAGTTGATACGAAGTTAGTTGATACTAGTATCAACTAGTACTTATAGTACTAGTTGATACGAAGTACAGACATAAATAAAATGTAGGAATAAAACCGGGAACATCGGTGTTCAACTGTCCCGAGATTTAGCTGGCGTTTAGTTTGGTCCAAAGTAGTCGACGATTCCATTGCCTTTACGAGCATCGAAGAAGAAGAAGTTACGATGAGGAGCATCTCTTTGGGAGAGAGCCTGAGACAAAAGCACACAACAAGAGATAGAAAAACATAAAGACACTGTAAAGAAAATGTAGGCGACTTCACCAGCGTGTATGTCTGGTCGGAAGGTTTAAGCTGGCCCTCATCATTAGTCAAAAAAATACAGTAATAAGGAGTGTAAGAGACGTCGAAGAGTCAATGCTGTTCCTCGCTTTGGCCATATAAAGGGTACATTGTAAGCTTTAGCGACACCTTCTGGTAAAGATTTTCATAGTAGTTCGACATTATATTTAACTTTAAGTGGTGTCCTCTGAAAAGAAATGTAATAAAACCAAATTACTTTGTGATAAACTCACGTGCATAGACTTGTATTTACTCACACTGCTTAGGGATCGATAAAGAGGATGGAAGGGTCAAAATAAGTTTTATATAGATTATAATTTAAAAAAAAAGTAAATAAGTGTTGAAGACATCCATGGAAAAATAAGAGAAACTTCACAATCATTAATTATTATTATTAAATAATTCAAGAGTTTTATCTTTATTGGATTCTGGAAATCAAGTAATTTTCTTATCAATTTTGAAACCTTTGGGTCAAAATAACTGAAATTCAAGGAGTGAGGTAATATGAAACCAGTCATTTTACTGGCACGGTACAAACAACGAGAAAAAAAAAAACTGAATATGTGTTTTTAAACTGCACATTACCGTTACTGCATGTATTTTACAAAAAATATGTTGTGTCATCACTTTGCAGTTGTAAACAATGTGCAGCACAAGTCAGTGTTTTCACTTCAGTTACTCTTACGAAGAAACTTTGCTGACCCGGCCTGAGGATGATGTTTCATTTTAAGATTAAAAAGCCCAGTAAAGTAAACAGACGGTAAACAGAATTTAGATTAGACGCGTAAAAAATGATTTGACCTGAAGTTATCATTTGGCCAGTTGCAGTTGGTGTCATCAAGGTACAAAGAGCAGAGGTTGGTCTTCTGCCAGTACATCACAGTCTGACTGCGCTGTCGGTCTCCACCCACCCACATACACACACACACTCACACCATCCCTGACCTGAACTACTCTGTTCACCTCAGTCTGAGGACACCAAGCACCGCGCTCAGGGAAAAAAAATAATTTCTAATCCTCTCATCATTGTGCTGAGATCTTATTCAGGTCACGCAGAGAGAAAACGACCCATTTTCTCTGCAGCTGTATCTTCAAATGTCTGCATTAAATAATGATGATGTTTTCATCTGTGAGATGAATCCTGATGGGTCTAAAAAAAGATGCACTGTACTTACCGTACTCTTTGTGGTAAAAATTATCCTACAAAATAAAACACTATTACACAAAAATAATTAAATATCATCATATTAACTACTGCAAAGAATTAACATTAGTTCAATTTTAAGACATTTACGTGTGTTTGTATGGTTTAAACAGATAAATGACTATAGGAACGGTGTTGAACAGAACTAAATAAACAGGAAGACTTGTGAAACTTCTTTGAGAAACCAAGTCCGGGTGCTTACATCTAACGAAAAGGGCCGACAACCTTCGCAATCAGGAGTTACATGAACATGTTTTCCATTTCATTCAGCTCTGCAGTCTCTCACACACCTCCCTGTCACACTTCATTTCCTGATGTGTTGGTGTTTGTACATGTCTTCATTAGGCTTAGATCGAGCAGATCCTTATAAACTATAAGAATTTTAAAAACTGAATGCTCCTATTCTCGACAAGAAATGTTGAACCTTTTTTTAAAGTTTGGGGGAAACAAAGGAAAAGTTAATTGAATTACAGATTAATGAAATGGTTAGTTTTAGACAAAACTTTAAACTTTAGTTCCAGATTAATTAGCTATAATGTCGAGAACATGAGAAAGCATGTCAGACCATGGTTTGCTGTATGTGGCCACAGGGGAGATTACGTTTTCAGAGTCCCTGCTGAAGACTGGATCTGAACCAGAACCTGCAGAGTCACAGGCTGTCAGCTCACTGGTTTGGCTCTTTAGTAACTCACTGCTAAATGGAAATTGTGGCTTTTGTTTTTTGGTATTATGGGGGAAAAAAAAACAACCTCATGTTGAGAACCTTACCTTAACAACCTCTTGCCCCAGTACTCCACCCATGACGGCACAGACAGGTGACATCTCAGAGAAGCAGTAACTGGACACAAATACATGGACATTTTCAGTGTTATGACTTTGTATGCTGTATTGTCACCTATTTATAAAATAGTATAAGTACAATATACATAATTGATTTTTCAGGAGTTGTTCTTGTTTTCTCTTAGGTTACAAAGCTGATTTTGATCAACATTTGCTCAAACAATTATTTGGAGTCCAGTTCTCGCACAAAACACTTCCTTTTATCCAAAGATTTTCTTTTCAATTTCCTCAAATGCTGTTCCCTCACTCATGAGTTTATACATTTGGTAGACCATTTGGGAATAATAATAAATATGTGTATCAGATATACATGTTATTTTTTTAATTATGCAGAAGAGCAAAAAGATGATATACTGAAGGTATACTGTTTCAGACTAGGATTACAAATTTCTGTTTTTACACAGAACCAAGGGATTATTAAATTCTCAAACTTTACTTGGCAGGAAACAAAAAGGTTGCAATTTTTCAGGTCAGACACTTGGATTAAACTGCTAAGTGACATATAGAAAAGTGCAATAGGGACGAAAGAGTTTCATTTATTATTTTCAAAATGGCCTCTATCACAGTGTACATATGTACAGCCAACACTAATGAATAATGTCCAACACCTCAATCGGTTGAAAGTCGGAGAGTGTATTAATACAGGTATTTATTGGCAAAATATCACACTTTTGAAGATGGGGTCTGTTAAGAGTAAAAAAAAGATTTGTCATAAAAAATAAAGTATGAACGATGGTTGAGGTCCATTAGGTGTCCTCAGTTTCACGGTGCTCGCTGATGCATAGCCACACTGACCTTACTTACAGGTACTGAACAGAAGCACCATTACAGTGATGTATAACATCTATGGCTGTGTCTAAATGGACAGTGTGCAAACGGTCCATTATCCCTATAAAGGAAGATTAAAGTGCTTTGTACCTGATGAAGTCATCATTCAGGAGGTCACCGCTGACAGACAAGGCCTCCAGGACATCATCACGGATCTGTCTCAGGAGCTGACTGTCTTCTGCAAAGGACTGAGGGTCTGGATCTCGACCTTTGTCTGTGCGGAACTTCAGCATGACTGTGTTCAAGACAAAAAAAAAATATTGTTATAGTTCAGATATAGCTAAGAAAGAAAATCAAGAAATTAATTTAAAAATATGTATAAAGATAATGCTCAGCATTTATTTTGGCTGCAGCGAGACGTGTTTATCTCCCTGTACTTTCCATCACCTGACCCTTTTGGAGGGGGTGAGGGGTGGGGGAGTGAATGGAACCAGTCGATGGCTTAACAGCATAGGCTTTAAGGTGGTATTGAACCTAAAGATGGAAAAGTAGGAGTGTGGCAAGGCTCGCTGGTAATATTGGCTTAGCTAGAGACTGGGTTCATAGGCTGGATGGAAAAAGCTAAAGATTTTTCAAATCTTTAACTGAAGGCAACAGTCAGTTGATGGACTAGGACATTAAAACACATTCACAGAGTCCCCTGCAGGGGATGGATAGTTGAGCTGGAGGGTTTGAAAACACCTTCAGCAGATTTTACCTTAAAACAGTACCATCTACAGAATCATTATATTGTCCATTAAATATTTGGCTCTGTATGATATTAATTTCATCACACTTTGTGAAATTACTTCCGGAAAGACCTTTCATGATGTCAAAATGGATAAAGTCAGTGTGTGGTTACATCATCTCCAACCACTATATCTGATTAAACCCACATTTACCCACATCAAGTAAAGAGTGTGTGCACACACACAAAGACGGGTGTATGTTAATTTTAGGAACAACGAATGAACTGATGGAGGAATTAAAAAAAAAAAATCAAATTTTGCACTTCTTGTTGTCATGTGTTATAACTTTCAAATTGCACCTGATTTGTCTGTCTGCACCAAACAGGCAAAGACATTAACACTTCGCCCCCATGTTTCCTGCCCGTCCATTAACTTTAACCGCATGAGGAAGTTCAGTCCTCCCACTGCTATTTCCACCACCGTGTCGTGGCAATGAATCATTGTGGCACCTCAGCTCTGCCCTTTATCAGAGAAACTTTGCTCGTAAAAAAAGAGAAAAAGTTAATGGCACAAATGACATCACTCAGGCAGAAAAATCAAACAGAATTTCATCAGACTATAATCACGCTTGCGGACGAAGCAGCAACACTTTCTCCGCACCGTGTGGGAAAACAATCAGGTTAGCACTTTGCGATCAAAAACAACCAAACCTTATTTATGTTCCGTGTTTCGAAATAACATCTGGACA
>NC_024310.1:7726105-7747665 GCF_000523025.1 Cynoglossus semilaevis | reverse complement strand
GAGTGTGTTTGACATTTAAATAAGATTTGTGGCACTTTGTGGAAAGTTTCTACAGTTTGTGTCAAACAGCAGCAAAAGTTGATCACACAGCTTTTTTTGACACTCGGTCGTGTGTCTTGGCGGGCTGTCACCAAGTACAAACACACCCATGCAAATGCCTGCACACGTGCACACACCGACTGGCAGTTCACATGGCCCGACTGCTCCTACTGAGACAGGAAACAGTTGTAACAGAGGAAGAGCCACTTCCTCATCAGTTGCCCAAAACAACAACCAGTGGCTCCAATTATAGACACAAAAACTGCACAAGAAAAAAAAAAAGTAACAACAACAATAATAATAATATGACTAGGTATAATAATGTATTACAGCATAACATTCACTTTAATGGAAGAATGAGGGTCAGCGGTTAATGATGCCCTCGACCTACGGTGCGTTGTGGTTATGTCGCTATCTCCCATAAATTTACTAAGAAAGTCTTCTTCCATCATTCCAATGTACAGTGAGTGGAGCGGACAAATATGATGCCAAGCGGCGCCATATGCGGACGACAGCTTTGTTTACATTTGCTGGTTGTATGCCATTCATTCTGGGAGCGTTTTGCCCTTCACCGCGGCTACCAGGTGCAAGTCAGATTCTTCTGATGTTTTTATGTCCTAGATTACGATGTCCCCACTGTGTTAGTGTAGGTGAGTGACATAGGTACTCATGTGCAGTATGCAAGTTCTGGCGTAAATCAAGTTACGTCACACTGAGATGGAACTGTCTCGGGAGCTGACAGTCTTCTGTAAGAGGCTGAGGGTCTCGATCTCAACTCTTGTCTGTGCAAAACATCAGCATAACGTAATAAAAATGGAGCAGCTATTTAAATCAGAATAAAGACAAGTCCATCATAGAATGTTTGTATGTGTGGCTGACATTAGAATCATTACTGGTAACTACTGTAACAAGTATCATCTGAGTGGTAAAGGCATTTATCTAAGTAGTAATAAACCATAATGCAGTCCTAACACAAAATCCATACATCAATGAATCCATTATCAGTTAATTCCACAGAGGGCTTATGTTTTCACGATGCATCAATATAAGTGATTTGAAAGAGTTTTCTAATCTTTCGATCAAAGTGTGATTCTGGATTTGTTCTCTTTTGCATATGTTTGTATCTGTAATGAAAAGTTTACATTAGAACTAATGTCAAGTGTTGTTGCTCACAGCAAACTTCAAACCTCTGGACAACAGCTGATCCCACCGACCCACTGCTTCCACTCAATATCATGTAACACTCATCACTACCAAATGGTAGAAAAAAACCCAGAGCTATTAGAGTAAAGGCACACTGATACGCACGCCTACACACAGGACCAGAGGTTTCCGATATACGGGGCCTCAGTGGACCACTAGCCGCAAATTACATTAGGAGCTTGGAGCCTGTGTTTATTTGCTTACATATCTAGAACTTTTTGAAGAGAGAAACATTTTACTTATCAAAGTATAACTACTTGAAAGCTGACTCTCTTTCGTGCTAGTGTCAAAAGTATATTGTGCAAATAAATGACAGGAGAATACATTTTGGAAACATTTTTTGTACTAAACAGTTCTCCTTGTTTGGAAAAACAATTACCTTTGTGGTGTTCATTTTAATAAAATAAATACACATCATGTTTAAATTAAATGGTAAAGATGCTGAATTTAACTTTTTGCAGAAACCTGGTGAAGCTGCTTGCACCAAATAACCACTCTATTGCTGCTTCCTGTTGTTCAGTGATTGTGTGTAGGTGTAGCTGATGGGCTGTTTTCCATTCCACTGTCATTGCACATGACTGCCCATGGATGGATAAAATGAATGGGCATCAGGGACCATAAATAACCAGAAAAACAAGTCATTTTTGAAGATTTATTTAAAGGTTCACAGAGAGCAGTAAGGTTGATTAGTTCTTAAAGGGCATAACAACATATTTACTGTATGTTCCAAGGTGGAGATTAGATTTTTGTGTTGTGTTTCTTAACTATAGTCTTAACTGTTCATTATGCATGTTGATTAATTTGCAGTTGTTTGAAGTTGTTCGTACATTTGTCCTAATGTGATTTAAATGTTAATTACCGTGAAGCAGAAAGTAGTCCACTGGTGTTTTCTTCAGACCCGCCTTGGCTTTCTCACTTGTCCAGTCGACCTCCAGAGCGTCCTTCAATGAGCAGAAAGTCGACGTCTAATTGAGGAGAGAGGTATAAAAACAAAACAAAGTGTGAGTGAAATGTGACAAAAAAAAATTTTATGGGGGAATTTATTTTCCCAATATTTCATGGATACACGTAAAATAAATTGCACAATTCTCGCGTAGAATTTCCAGGTGAATCTCTTTGTCCTGTGAAAAGGTCCACTGTGTAACAAAGACGAATACTGTTGGAAATTTTCTCTACATCACAAGCACAAAGGAGAACGTCAGATAACATACAGATAACTTAAAAGACAAGGAATGTTCTTTATCTGCTGTAGGCTATTATAACAACTATGAACCAGCCTTTGTAGAGAACCCCTGCTCCGTATATCAAAAATAAGCATCTCCTTTCCTGGGGGTCATAAATAAACAACTTAAACAGGCTGGGTCTGAAGTCATTAACACAACATAAAGTGCCATTTCACTACGATCATATTACAAAGCTGATATTTCCCCTGGAAATAGGTAAAACTGTCTGCTTTCTGCTGCCACAGGCAGGACACTATGTCTGGGTTCAGCAAAGATAAATTGCCATTACTTCATCTGCCTACCTTTTTAACCATGGTGGTCTCATTGGGGTCAACTTTGGCTTTCTTTGCCTCTGGACCGTCACCTGAGTCACTGGTTGGTTTCACTAGTTTAGGTTTCTCCCTTTAAAAAAATGACAAGAGTAACAAATCAATATTCCAATATTTTCGTTTCAGACTCACACACCTTTAATAGGCAAAAGTTCAAGTAAGACAGTTGTCTCTTAGGTGAAATGCTGATGACATGATCTTACTCTACGTAGTTGTGCTCCTTTCCAAGGTTGCAGAACATGTAACCGTAGTAACCATACACATCTCCACAGAAGACCTTGATGTTGTGCTGAGAACAAAGCTGGTCGACCCGCAGCATCAGGTCTCTGGAGCAGCCTGTCAGACAAACCTGAGGGGAAAAAAACACAATGGGGAAAGTTAAATTTTTGTTTTGAGATATTTGATTTTAATGCCTTCAAGCAGAGTTTTGGTAAAGAAAAAATAAAGCCACGATAGACACAAATCTTTGTTCCAGGAATGTCTATAACATTATCTTTTATCACAAATTTTAATAATTTATAACAATATTTATAATTAAAAAGGGAATCTTAGTGACATTTAACAGAGCCAAATTAAAAAAAAATCAGAATATATGCAGATGTTGGTGAACATTTTGCTCTCACAAAGACAATTGATGTTTGTGAACATTTTGCTCTCACAAAGACAATGTTTGCACTTCTCATACCCTGCTGCCCCTCTTATGTCTCTAAATAAATAAATAAATATATAAAGTGAACTCCCACCATGTTGAACGGTTTGTTTCTTCCACAAGACTGCCTTAATGTTTTTCTGACATTTTCCACTCATTTACATTCTCATTACCATAACAACGAACCACTTACAAAAGCAGAAAATATCAAATTACACTGTTGTGTCGTCTGCCATTAAATCCCAGAGGATAACAAAACAATTTTTACATCTGAAAACTGAATAGAGTTGTTTTTCATTAGAAATTTTGAGGGTGCTCAAAGTGGGAAGCAACAAAAAAAAGGTGAGTGTCGAGTGTTTTGTCGACAGAAGAGGTAGACAAGGGGGGAGAAAACACAGTAACGATGTACCACTAGAAAACTTTGAGTCTGCTGACCCAGGGTTCATCTCATTCACCTAACTCAGCCAAAACCAAAAAGTCTGAACAAACTTATAGTCCATCACTGAGCTGTGGATGGAGATCACAGACATGATGCCATAAGGTCATATAAGGCCATATCAATAATTCAAATGCGAAACCGTGTTATATCAGGAGACAAACCATCTTTGTGGCTGTATAGAGAGAAATCTGACTACATGCTTTCACTATAAGACGACAACCCCCCACACCCCCAGAAATTCCACATTTGTTGTGATGTAAAGAGGCAGAGAGAAAGGCTGCATCAGCAGGGAGTCCACTTCACTCCGCAGAAATGCCAGAAGAACCTTGTGTTTCTCTATGGCATTCATACCTCAGTAATTAGGCCACTTTGCGAAAATTGTACAAAAAATCTCTAATCTCTCTAGATTTTCCTGCTAAGACAAACTTCCATGGAAGCCGATAGAGGAGAGTCATCTTTTCATGCCTTTAAAATGATCACATTTTCTCAGACGGCCTTGTCTTCTTTTGCTTTGTCCTCTGTCTCATCCCGTCCTCAATTCACACTGTCTTTATATAGTCTACCTCTCCCACCCAGCTCCCCTCCCCCTCCTATCGACCCACACTTGGCTCCCCCAGAGGGAGAAAAACGGTAGACAGTTCAGACAAAACAAGAGTGAGAAAAGCTGTCATTCTTTTCATCGTGTTTGAAAACTGTCTTCCCCTCAGAGGTAATGAAACTCAGATTGAATCTGTTGGACTACCTGCTGTAACAAAAAGAAGAGGACTAAACATGATAAACTTTGTAAATCTATTAGAATTTTTATGAAAATCAAGATGACCATTATTATTTTCTGTCATCACTGTATTGGCCTCTGCTTTCAACAGTTTTATTTAAATCACAGCTATTTATATTTGTTTTAATCATTTGTCAATCAAAAGGTAAAGTAAACAAATATTTGTAACAAGAAACAAATATCACCATTTCCTAAAAGGTTAACTTTTAACACAGAAAGGCACAGTGAAGAAATTGAGACACGTCCAGAGGAAACTAGGTAACTATTTAAGAAGGCAAACACACAACAGTCACACTAAATCCACATCGTTTAAAACTGATACTATATTTCCAATATTAATACATAAGTACTACTGCTTTAATTGGTATTCTCGTACACTCAACTCTGTGATTCGGGGTTATCCACTATTTTAACATAATCTTGGTGAAAATAGTGAAAGTGAATTATTTGTCACTGTGACAGAGCAAACCACTGTAAACACAACAAAATGTGACCTCTGCTTTTAACCCATCACCAAAGTGAGCAGGGTGCAACTGGTGAAAACTGAATTTCCACTTACAGTATCAAATTGCAGGAAGAAGTCATCTGGTTTGTCCTCAACTCTATTCGTGTCAGCATGAACTTCCACCATAGGGTTAAGGTTCTGTGCTCGCTCCAGGGAGGCCTGGGCACGATTCTGACCCTGAGCTGTCACAGGAACGAGAAACTGAGCTCGGCATGACTCCTCTGACACCTAGTGGACAGAAAAATACTGAAGTTACTTCTAAATGCCTTAAATTTACTAATGATGGGATATGTTAAATTAAACTCCCACGAATTTGGGAGGGCAACCACGAGTCTTGTATGGTTCACACCTGTTCATGATCCAGCAAAGTCAGTGCTTTCACTCCAGCCAGAATAAGATTTTTGGCTACTTCGGCACCAAGGCCACCCAAGCCTACAAGGAGGACACGAGACCCGCGCAACCTGTAAATTAAAAATAAACTTTATACAGCAACATCAGTATATTGTCTGCGACAATTACACAAGCTACATTATTAAACCCCAATTATAAATATATATAATCAAATCGAAAGAACAAAACAATATGACTACAACCAAATTTGGTGCCTAAAGAAATTAAAAAAAGAGCAGCAGAATATTTTTTCCCACAGGAAATGGTGCAGTGATGCAAACATACGTTCGTCTTCACGTTAAGACAGCTACCCAGAACCACGGTGTTTTTAATAAAGGTTGTGTATTCACTATGCACAGTTATAGTGCACCAATCCCTTCGCTGCATTGATTAGCCTGCAAAGCTAACCCACCTTTTCTGTGCATCCAGACCCCAGAGCCGGATCTGGCGGTCGTATTGGGCCGCCTCCTCCTCGCTGATGACCGCGTCCTCCTTCTCAATCATATCAATCATTTCAATTCCCTACAGATACAGACTTTTCGGATAAAAGTTGATCGTTTTGTAAAGCCACATATGTAGCTATTTGAACTACCGCGACAGTCCCGCTGAATGGGCGCTAGATGATGACGTCATCAAAGAGCAACAAAGGCACGCCTAATATCCTTAATTGATTAGTTTCGAATTTTCTTTAAAGTCATATTTTTCGCTAAGGACTTCCCCATACCAAATGTATAATTTGGGGCTTGGTATAAAAGCAGTTATGAACATTTCAGGTTAGTTGTGGGCCTTTTAGAAGTGGTCACTTGGCTAAAAACAGCAAACCGAATAATGTATCTACGAAATCAACAATATGATTAAATTCGAGGCACGCAATTGACTTTTTCATCTTTTTCCGCCCATTTAGAGCTCCCGGACAAAGACTTGGAACCAAGAGGCACCTGCGAAGTCAAGAGCGGGGGCTGTTTTTCCCCCATTGTCTTTCCCATTCGGTAATCTCCGTAAGCTGTACAGTGGCGCTCATTCGCTCCGATGTTTCTGTCGGCAAAGTCCGCCTCCTTTCTCCTCGGAGAAGACAGTCAGCCATTTTAAGTTCACCAGTCGTCATTTCACATCGCTACAGTAGGACGGAGAACGTCAGGACTCAATTTCATCAAATTTCTATTACAACTGTGGTGGATAATTGCCTACTATGAACTGAGCCTCTTCATAAAATCAAATTCAGTAGATCCTAGTGAACTGACGCACAAGCCAGTAGATTCAGCGTCGAGTAGTAATTTTTTGCACCTCAATGTAGCTAAGAGGAAATGGCTGTGGAAAGCATGACTGTCCATCCAAACTCCCCAACTACCAACCACGAACACAACAGTCTCCTGACTGACGAAAGGTCGAGTAATTTTACAATCATATTTAAATGAAATTATTTGTCCTGTGCTTTTACACAAAACGACCGGGGTTCTTTTTTTAAATTTTTTTTTCTGTCAAAGGGATTAAATTCGCCTTTCTGGAAAACGAGTACAGAGGTAACGAACGCCATTTTGACACGACAACGCCAACTGGGAAACAAAAAACATCAACCTGGATAGATAATGTACTTCCCTAAAATTAATTTTGATACCACAGTCGACTTAAGCAAATTTGTCTGATGGAAACCATTATCGAAAGAAACCAAATTATACCTTTTTCCAAAATTTTCGCCAGCTTTGTCATATAGTTCCGTTTAAATGTTGTCCAATTTTAAAACTCGTCGTCAACTTAACGCTCCGTCATTTATATGTGTGGACACATTATTCGCTTGCGCAGGTGAAATAAATCCAGACAATTGCTTTTTTTCCAATTTGGGCCTTATCCAGAGTCACATAGCTGCATTAGCCTGTTAGCTCGTTTTGCTGACAAACGCAGCTGGTAAGGAGAAAGCTAAGCTAAGCTAATGGCTTTGATGTTCGAAAAAGTCAGCTTTGATGAAATTAATGTACCGTCTAAATTCTAACAATTTTTTAGTAGATTGGAATCTGCAACCTGGCGATTTAAACTCAGTGTATTTGAAAACGGTGTTATAACATTTACGCAGTAAAATGTGCACTTGGGTCGACTTTTGAGTTGGACATTATTGGACTTTAATCTTTCGATATAGTTTCAACTAAAGTTGAACTAAAAACTAGAGTTGTATGTTGAGAAAAATTCGTCCAAGTAACAATCTGCTCTTGAAGCCTTTTAAATTACAAAATAATAACAAAAATTCCGACCTGTTTATTGGTCATGTTTATTTGTCTTAACGTATCGTTTTAATTTTCAGACCCAGTGATCACCCTGAATTGTGCCAAAACACCCACAAAGTCCTCCAAATGTGTAAAACGTCTGCAAAGCATTCCTGAAGTCTTTCACGTCCAACACAAAGGTCCCCTTTCAGTCCCCGGTTGGCAAATTTGCTGTATGTAGCCCAGTTGACCCTAATTCAAGCCCCCCCCCAAAAACCATTGCCCCTTAAATTTACGGTTAGATTTTTTTGTTGATGTTTTGAGTGCGGAGAAAACCATTCACAGTAAGTATTCACAATTTTAATAATGGCCAGCTGCTGTTAAACTTAACTTTTCAGTTTGTCATCTTGGATATCAATGTCGTATCATGCATGATAATTTGACTGATGCAGACAACTAGATGTGAGAATTCATACAATCACATATTTTTTAGTTTTGTTAGTATGATGTGCTTAGTGATTTCCTTGTTGTGTTGTGGTGTGATGGACAAAAATCTTTTCCGCAGAGATGCACAAGCAAATCGATCTTGACCAGTCATTATTTCACTAGCTCATTGTAATTGGCCAAAAAATAGATTAGATATAGGTTTCCAGTGTTATTGGCTGACTTAAATGGAGAATATGTTGACCTAGAAGTTTAGAAAAATTGCTAGTCGGTTTTTGCAAAGGAGACCAAAGTGTCTTTGTATTATATTTACAAGGTAACTTTAGCAAAACAAACTAATTTTTTTCCTGGATTTGTATGACTAAACATTTGCCTTAAGCAGGTAATGATTGACTTAACTACTTAAAACCAAACTAGTTGTTTATGTGGTTTGCTTTTCTGTGGTGTTGATGAATGCATGATCCTGCTTTTTACTGGTTAGAAACTTATCAAGAATTTGTTTTTGTACTAGTTTAAAAGTTTAGACCCTGCATCTCTTTCTGTTGTGGATGAGAGGTACTTTCAAATCAGATTTATGTTAAATGTTGTATATTTATATATATATTTATATATGTTGTCAGGCCTGTTTATTGTCATTTCAGTTTTACAGAGCTCTGTAGAATTGTCTTACAGTAGAATTTCTGTTTAACTTGGCATTCTGTTAGCGGATAAAGTGTTGAGTATGATGGTAGGCCAGAGTTTCACTCACTCTTTACTGTTATATTTAAACCACCTATGATTTCCACAACTTTTGTATTTATGTTGTGATAGTCAGGTGAAGACTTCCCTTGAGCTGTACTAATCAAAAGCTGTTTTTTTTAGAATCAAATGAGTGAAATTACATGGCTAGTAGTAGATTTGGACTGCATTTCTGTAGGAAAAAATACAAGTTGAGAAGAAGTTTAGAGTTGCTGGTGGGTCTAGTGTTCACATTATCACACTCAATAAATTGACAACTTATTTTAAATTATCAAGAAATTGCATTACATCTTGAATAAGCAAATTTTAGATTATACGAAAACAATGGGAATCTGTATTTAAGGGGTCTTTAATTTTATTGTAGGTTATAATATTTGCGAAATGTAGACGTTTATGCTTAAAGAATGAACATATTTAAATTCTATCTTCACTCTTCCACAGCTCTTATTACTAACTACTTTAGAATAGCCTTGATGTTTATATTTTTTTATCATGTTTACATATTACAAACAAGCCAGTTATATTGAAGACCATTTGGGTTGACTTATTTGGTTGGTGCAGCGATGATAGTTCCAAATTAAAGCTATTGAGTTGAGGCAGTTTTCTGTTTAATTAGTGTCAGACAGGTGGATGTGGGTGATTGATTATCTGCTTTTTTTGAATAAAGATGGTTTTGGTTTTTTTAGGGTTCGCTAGGCTTTAAGTTTCTAAGCATATATGTATTGCACACCACTTGCTATGTCTTAGGTTTTGCTCTGTCAAGTATAATACTCATTTTGTTTGTGTGTGTGTGACAAAAAGCAAAGCCTTTTAGTACCTCAATACCAGCAACACTTTTTGAAGCCCCAATGCTGTAGGAAAAGAGAGCCATGTGATCCTCATCAAATTAGATCTCATTTTCTCTTTAAATTTGCTGAATGTGAGGATTCTTTGTCTGTTGACCACTGTGTCAGAAATTTTGAAGTCTTCTGTCTCTATCTTTCTCACACACTTAAGTCCAACTGCAGTCGAGGCCTATGTGTGTAGCTGCCCATTTTTGAGCCACTGCAGTGACTAGCACTTTCTTTCTATTAGCCATGGGCGTGCTATGTTGAGATGGTAACACATTGATATGGTATTTAGAAAAATAATTTTGACAGGCAGTTTTAACAGGTGTTGTTCCAAAGCAACTGCTAGCTTTTCAGAAAAAATAATTTCTGTGCCTTGAATGCCCAGTTTATCTATAAATAATAACTTCTGGCACACAGTTGTTTTTGGCCATATGTGTACACAGAGTGCAATATAGTGCCCTATAGTTTGAAATAAGAAATTTGAATAACTGCAACCTGTCAATAATACTTAAGTGACCTATAGTGTTGATGTATTGCTTAATGCACCGTGAGAAAAGATGTTTTCTGGATTTACTACACCCTTTATTTACAATTGCCAAAATTGTGATAGTCTTACCCGGTTACCTTTTTAGCAATTAAATCTCTTTCTTTACCATCTGTACTTGTTTTCTGATCCATTAGTGACACCGAAAAATTAGATATACTTCAAATTGGCTTATTATTTATATAGTTATATAACATTACTTCTTATTAAGTAATGTCACTGACTAAATATGAATCTCCAGAAATGTCGGGGCCACAGGCAATATGAATCAATGATGTTTAAATTTTTATATTCTTATTTTCTTTATCTAGGCCAGAGGATGGAGAGCTGGAAGAAGGTGAGCTGGAAGATGATGGAGGAGAAATGGAGACAGAGGATGTTCCTCCGACAGCAGGAGGTGCCAGAGAAGGGGGTGATGAAGCAGGTGGAGGAGGTGAGGCAGACGGGGAAGCAGCTGGGGAGAGGCCTCAGAGAAGTCGGGAGCGCCATGCCAGCAGTGATTCTGATGACGAAAGATCCCATCGTAGGAAAAGGAAAAGGAAGAGAGAAAGGGAAAAGAGGAGGGCAAAGAAAAAACGCAAATCCAAACACAAAGTAAGAAAATAAATCTTTAAAATCCCTGAGTAAAATTAGTGGTGATAACAACAGTCATTGTATTTTTCTTTAACTTTTTTATGTGTTTGCTTTTCATTTTCAGCGTCATGCATCTTCTGATGACGATCATTCGGACTTCAGTGAAGACTCTGACTACAGTCCGAGTGAGAAGAGGAAATACAGAGAGTACAGTCCGCAGTATGCACCAGTAAGGCCCTTGAATTATATTAAAATCTATATTAAAAGAATCACCTGTATAACAACAAACATTTCACTTACATCAAAAGTAAAACTGCTGAATATACTTTATTTTTACTAGTCCCATGGAGGCTACAGTGGCTCAAAGAAGGGCAGCTACATGAAGATGGACAAGCAGAGCTATGGAGGCTACGATGACTTTGAAGATGACAACTATGAAGGTGAGGAAGATGAAGACATGGGGGAGGAAGACTATGATGACTTTACTAAGGAGCTCAACCAGTATCGCAAGGCCAAGGAGGGAGGCCGTGGTGGAAGAGGTACATCTGCCAAAGTCTGGTTTAAACTATTGGTTGGTGAATGATAATATACGCAGCCAATTTTCCATAATTTTTTTGAGTATTTTTGTTTTACAAAACAAAGCACCTGGATACCAGCACTAACAAAAACACTTTTAATGTTTTAAAAGCTTCAAGTGTTAATAAATTGGTGCATGTAGGTTATTGGTAAAATTATAAAAAAAATCCGTAGGGTATAAAATTGATATTACAAATTTCTGCAATTTAACAACTCACAGGTACCCCTCATTTGCTTACCTTTTATCAACTTTAATGCAGTCTACCTTTATAATCTACCACTTTATTCACTGGGGAATATTTGTCATATTAATTATCCTTATGATAATTAATAGAAACTTTGTTTCTAATGGCTGTTAAATTTGTGTTTACCCTAACTTTTCTGTCTCTGTCACTAAAGGGGGAAGAGGTCGCATGTCAAATCGGAGAGGCCGTGGTGGAATGAGGGGAGGAAGAAGAGGCAGGGGACTAAGCAGAGGAAGAGGACGAGGGGGAAAGATGGGAGACAACGATGACGGAGATGGTTATGGAGATGACTTTGAGGTGAGGTTAACAGGTCCAAGTGTCCACAAGTGTATTTTTGCTTGAAATTACCATTGAGATAAACAAGTGCTCGCTACATGTAGGAAAGCGAGTTAATAATAACCACAAGTCAGGCTGGGGAAAGGGTTCCCCGCCTTTGCAGACAAATCTACAAAATAAAAAATGGAGTTCAGGCTTATAAGGTTTGTAGTAGATGGGCGAGTAAAATGGCTTTAGTGCTTGACACCTGATAAATCTGTCTTCACAGTATGGAGATGATGACTATGACAACATGGTAGATGAAGACTACGATGACTACACCAAAGAGCTTAGTCACTACAAGAAGTCCAAAGACAGAGGCAGAGGTGAGTTTGAACCACATGTGCTTCTCTCTTTGATTGGGGATAGAGCACTTTCATAGAAGTCTAGTCTGTGATAGCGAAGAGAGTGTCTGTGCCTAAGAGTGTTGACCTTTCTTTTTGTGCCACAAACTCATGATATGTCACACTGTATTTTTGCCCTTGCCGATGGTCATCAAGGAGGGAGAGGGCGAAGCAGAGTAAAAGGGGGCCGTGGTATGATGAGAGGAGGAAAGAATCGAGGCAGAGGGAGAGGAAGAGGTGACATGGGTGACGATGACAACGACATGGACAATGGGGTAGGATTTTGTCATTGTTGTTTGTCATTGTTGTTGCAAAAATACAAATGAAAACTTAATACACAATTTTAATGCAAGTTGTTAAATGCAAATGCATCCATGTTTTAGGATGGGACTGGAATAGATGGTCCAGGAACAGGGAGGAGAAATCAGAATGACAAGTATCAGGATAAAAAAGGAAAGGCCATCTGCAAGTACTACATTGAAGGAAGATGTACCTGGGTAAGGCTACAATATATCTCGAGACAAATTCTTACTGTGATGTATTTTACTCTAATTCTTGTGTTCATAGCCCTTTGTATTTGCTTTTTTTGCCATCTTGAGGTTAATTTAAACTGACTCTGAATATTAATTAATGTTAAAGACAACTGACTAAATGCATAATTAACTAAACCTATAACTCAATACATAAGTGTAGAACGAACTGTATGCCTAGACAACTGTTAAAACTTTTTAAAAATATTATTGCATTTTTACCAACAGGGCGATCACTGCAACTTTAGCCACGATGTAGAGCTACCTAAGAAGAAGGAACTCTGCAAGTTCTACATCACTGGATACTGTGCAAGAGCAGACCACTGTCCTTACATGCATGATATCCTTCACTACACAGAGATCAAATTCTCTGCATGCTTAAGAATGATGGCAAAGAATTTCAAAGAGTAGTTTTTAATGTGTGCAGTTACACAAAGAGGATGTTTCTGTCAGCCTGAAGTCAGTAAATTTCTTCAACTGAATTTTAAACTTGTTTGCTGTCATTTTTAAGCTGTTATCCTTGACTCCCACTTAACGTGAATTCCCCTGTAAGCTGTTCCATACAACAGGTAACTGTGTCAATGGTGATGAGTGCATGTTTTCACATGAGTCACTCAATGAGGACACCCAGGAACTGCTGAACAAGGTAAGTTTATAGATCGAACCTGATTTTCTATAATATTTTATTTTTATTTAACCTCTATGATTCTCTAGGTTATTGCACATTTTTTAAAATGTTTGATGGTTTTTGGTACAAAAAAAGTTTGATAAAATACTGTAGATAACCCAAAACTGTTACAACTTGTAGATGCTAGCAGAGGATGCAGAGGCTGGAGCCGAGGATGAGAAGGAGGTGGAAGAGCTGAAGAAGCAAGGAATAAATCCTCTCCCCAAACCACCTCCTGGAGTTGGCCTTCTTCCCACCCCTCCACGGCCTAGTCCTGTTGATACCAACACAGGGAGTGGAGATTTTGGTGGGTCGCCAATGGATGAATTTGAGTGTTCCTCCGACCAGGTGCCCAATGCCAACAAGGGACCCCCAGGACCAGGTCCTGGTTCTGTTCAGACTCCATGTGCTGGTGCTCCTGTAGTTAGCCCTGATGGGAATCCCTATCAAGTGTGTCCCCCCAATCCCAGCATCCCACCTCCTCACTTGGGCCCCCCACCACCTTGTCCTGCAGGCAGTGGGAGTTCAGGGAAGAAAATCCCTTCATTATTCGAGATTAAAGTTCAACCCACAGGACAACTGGCTCAGAAACTCGCTGTCAGGTAAGAGTTATAAAATAATATGCAAGATATCAGTTAAATTACATGCTGATTTCATGAGAAATTCAAAATTACAACTTAATACTAAATAAAAATGGTTTAAGTAGATGTATACAGATAATGTACTACATTACTACATAATGTTCTACAGTAAATATGTCTCTTATTAATTTGGACACAAGGTATTTTTAAAACACTCAAAATGTTTACTATATCTGGGTTACTCAAGTGCCTATTGAGTTCATAATTTCAAATTTTCAGACTAGGGTTAGAAAACATTTATGGCCCTGATGCTTTTGCCTTTAACTTTAAAATACAAAATACTATTGTGCTTTTTTACTAACAGAAAAGCACATAACTAATAGTACACAGTAGGCAATTTAGCATTGTAGTACTGTGATTTAAGGTTAGCACACACTGACATATGCTTGTTGATGGAAAATGTATCTAAAACCAAACAGTAAAGATTTGTTTCAGTTCTAACTCTGTCAGTAATATTTCTTCTTTCACCTCCTGTATCAGAAGCCAAACTCCTAGTCAGGGCCAGAGTTCAGCACCTGGACCAGAAGGGCCGACTGAAACAACACCACCCCACTTTCCTAACCCTCCAGGCATGGTTTCTCCAGAAATGCAGAACATGGGCCCTAACCTTGGCATGAACCAGGGACCTCCAAATATGGGCCATGGTGGAAGACCCATGATGGAGTGGGATGCATCTGGTGATGGTCCTCCACATGGAGGTCCTGCACCACTAGGTCCTAATCAGGGTGGAGGAAACCAATACAATAATTACTTTAATCAACATGGTGGAATGAACATGGAAGGAGTTGGCCAAGATGGTGAGTGACCTTTAAGTAACTTTATTTTAAGCAATTATAAACAAATATTTAGATTAGATTATAGTATTAGACTTGTGACCTGTCACCGTTTTCTACTAATGATTGAAGCCACTTTCTATTGTTCAGGTAACAACTATGGATTTAATGGGGATGAAAAAGGTGGAGCTGGAAGATTTAGTAATCAATCGGGTGGTCAAGAAACCCCAACCAATGGTGGCTCATCTAACCAGGGGGCAATTTCTGTACCTGATTTCTTGCCTCCTGCACAACGAGTGTTGTTTATGAGGATCCAACAGAAGCAACAGGAGGAGGAAGAACGAGCACGCAGGATGGCTGGGGGAGGAGCAGAGAAGAGCAAAGATGCAGAAGGTAAAAGAAAACCAGCAGTTAACGCTTTGTGTTTAAACAAATAAAATAAAAAGAAATGAAAGATGAGTAAAGTCTGGGCCACATTAATTTTTAACACTATCTACGAAGCATATGAATGAATGATCATAATTAAAATTTGTATGTATTCTATGTCCTCTCAGTTCTTGCATATAGGTTTATAGGTAATGATTTAGTGCTTGACATCTGGTGAATTAGCTCTCAGATGTAATCTTGCAGTTGAACACAATCCAAACATCTCGTGTTCTCTTTCAGGTGATTCAGGGAATTGGTATTCCAGTGAGGATGAAGATGGTGGTGGTAGTGTGACCTCAATATTGAAGACACTCCGTCAGCAGACTCAGGTTCCTCTAAAACCTGATGGGCCCCCAAGTGACCCAAGGCTGCAGAAGGCAACTGTTTCAAACACTTTGGCCCGTCCAGCCGATCCCCGTTTGGCCCGGGACCCACGCTTGTCAAGATCTGCAGAGTCCGTTCAGCCCTCTGAATCAACCCTTTCCATGCCCACCCCATCATCTGGACCACCTGCAGATCCCAGATTAGCCAGACTAAATGCTACGGCTTCAGCTGGGACCACAACCCATTTATCTTCTGCCACTAAACCAGAAACTCCTCTGGTCTACAAACCTCCACCACTTACTACCCCTGCAGCAGAAGAGGAGGAGACGGAGCGGGTTCTGAGAGAGAAGCCCGTACCTATCCCACTGGATCCCCTCATGGGCATGGCTCTGAGGGACCCACGATCTCAGTTGCAGCAGTTCAGTCACATAAAGAAGGACATTGTTCTTCACATGCCAGCTTTTGCGAGAACTGTCACTTGGTCACCTGAAGACCTTCTCCCGCTCCCCATTCCAAAGCAAGACCTCCTCCCTCTTCCTCCTGGCATCCCTCCTGTCTCTTCAATAGACCGAGGTCTGTCTCGTGCTCAGCCACAACTCCACACATCAATCCCACTCTCACAGCCTCCTCGTGTACAGTCTCCCCCTTCCTTGGAGCAACCAGCTCCCTCCTCCTCCAACTCTTCAATCCCAGACTTTGAGCTTCTCTCTCGCATACTTAAAACTGTCAACTCTAGTCCGTCCCAGAGTACCTCCCCTCCTCTCTTACCACCATCTGCTCCTTCTGTGTCATTGCCTCCGACATCTGTGGAAAAACCCACTGACCCTCGTATGGCTCGTAAAGTTCAGACTGACCCTCGTCTCCAGTTACAGAAGTCCGTGCTAAAGCAACCATCTGAACCATCACCACCATCCACCTCCTCATCATCTCCAGCAACAACATCCAGCTCACCTCCTCACACTACTGCCCCCTATGATCCACGATTGCTTTCCTTGGGAGGAGCAGGGCGTGGTGTGGGATCTGGATCACCAGGGGGAGCCAGTGTGTTAAGCAGCATCAGCCTGTATGACCCAAGGACTAACAAACCAGGCAGCCCTAGTTCTGGTGGTTCTAACAGTTCACCCAACTCAACCAGCACAGAATCCAAAACCAGTGAACCTACAACCAGTAAACCCAAGTCCAAGGAACCTTTATTTGTTAGAAAGTCTGCATTGGACCAACCAGAGCCAGAAAAGACCGTGGAACAAGGTACTGATCGATACAACAGCTACAACAGGCCTCGACCCAAACCCGCCCCCTCGCCTAACTCCTTGGCCCAGGGTGGTCCAACTGCAGCAGGTGTAGCTGCAGGAGGAAGTCAGGGTGCTCCTGGAAGTACTGCCGACCAAGGGCCCGCAGGAATTCACAATTTACCAGTGTCAACTCTGTTTGGAGTAGTGAAGCAGGCATCCAAGCCTGGTGGGACCAGCAGCCCTTTTGGAGGAAACAGTCCAGCACAGACTGACCAGGTGTCCTCAGAGCTGGACAATGGGTCTTTAAAGGACGTTTTTAAAGGTTTTGACCCCACAGCCTCACCCTTCTGTCAGTGACCCCTGACCTAGCAACCACAAGAGCCCATCCTGTTGGTGAATGTTGACTTATTTTAACGTTTTTGGATACCAAACAGACATTCTAGAGTATAGAGAATGGTGCACAGAGGCATTTGTTTGCAAGACTGGTGAACATACTTTCTGATCAGACTGATGGTGTACACTGTAACATGTTTGATGCACACAACATGGACATGTCTAACTAAAATGTCTCAGATTCTATAAAAGACTGGGGAAATGGGGAGGTTTTAAAAATTAATATCTAAATTTCTATTTTATACATAATTATTAATGTATAAACAAAATATAATCTCTTCATCTCAATGTTGAATGAAATATATAATGAGAGCAGAAACATTATTTCTTTATAATCTTTACCTTTCATTTTGTCCTCATTGTCTACAAATCTCCTAATCTGTGAACTGTGTCTACAGTGATGGGCATATTTGAAGGTTGATTGAGTGTTTCGCCTTGTGTTTCCTGGATCGTCTTAGATATTAACAACACAATGTTATCCATATTTTTTGTAATTAAAATCCGCACTGAAGATAATTCTGATGCTCAGATACTTCTTGTCACCTAGCTGCCTTTCACTATCATCCTATTAGATTTATAATCTGTTGTTTTGTTAAAAATAATTATTATCTGTCATATTAGCTTTCCTGGAGTTATGAGGAGTTAAACTAAACTTTAGTCTATAGCATGCTTAATTTGTTTTATCGATATTAAATGTTTTTTCTTTTTTTATGGAAAGCTTAAGCTAAGATCATAATGTGTTCTCCTTCAGCTGTCCACTTATCATTTTTCCATGTTAATAATCTAACTGTGAAATTGGAAAGACTTAAGTTCTAATGACCATTTAATTTGTTGCTCAGATTCAAGATACTCCAGTGGCACATTAATATCTGGCCTACAGTTTGTCATTTTTATTTTAAAAACTGATCAGGAAAGGTTAACCCTTTAAATAAAAAACCTTGGTCAGTGAATATTTCAGTTCAGTGTGTTTGGAAATATATATATATTTTGATTTTGAATACAGAAACAGCCTACATTCAATAGAATGGTTAAAAAGTAGCCGTAACATGATCATTTTGGCTGCAGTGGATGGTGACAGTGTGACAATCATCAAGGTGACTTCAATGTGCTTTGACTGTGATCACAGCCGGAGAATCTATAACTCAGTTGACACCTCAACACATGGATTACTTTAAAAATGCTCATTGTTGTTTAAAATATAATCTCCCGAATTTCAATAAGAACTTAATGCCTTACACAATAAACAGTTGAAGTGTGCGATTTTTAGCAGTGTGTGAATAAGATACTGCTTCTTGTTTTTGTCTGATGCACCAGGCTTTTCCGTAAAAAGAAAATTTGTTGGTTTGAACGACAGGTCAAACATTGACAACTGTCCGGTGTATAAATGTTAATTGTTTTAATTTATTTTTTATACTTGGGAAAATATTTACTTCCTTTTTTTGAACTAAATCATTTTATATGCCACAGATGTTGAAAGTACTGTTAACCTCAGTGGGATGCAGGGAGCCTGCAACTGTATGAAGAGAGGAGAGTATTTTTTTAAAGATTTGGTTTTGTGGATACAGACTCTAACAACAAACAAAAAGAATAGCTGTTGGCTCCCTTACTGCCAGGCCTTCAGAAAACCTCCTAACATCTGTTAGATTAAGAAGGTTTAAAAACGATTGTTGATTTGTCCCATTTTATGGCTGTGTTTTGTAAATTTGTTTTTTTGTTTTTTTCTTGCCTTGTAAGTTTGACCCATACCTTATCTCTGGAGGAGTGGAGTTTTCTAACTGTACACTGTAGGTGAGGTTGTATTTAAATAAAGTTGATATATGATCAACCATATATATAACTCTTGTTTTTGTGCTCCTTTATTATAAAATATCCATGGCTTAACTTTTCTGTTGATTTGCAAATTCATACTGGCTGCTTGATACACACACCCACAGTCATTCAGTTCTTGTCCTCAAATCCATCTGAGTGGATCTGTGTAGTATTTCTTCTTTAAAACACTTTTAAATACTCATTGGAGGCTCATTTTAAATAATTTAGAAATGTGTCATGGAGTTGTTTTTAATTATTCCACCTTGTTCGGCTAAATGATCTCTGACCCTGAATCCATCATTTTGACCTGCAGGCCAGTCCCTGCTCTGTCCTCAATCCCTTCTATCTTTAGTTTTCCTGTGATTGATGCTTTGCGGCTCCTGGCTCAGTTTGTGTGCATCTGGATCTGAATCGCCACAACACTCCTGTTTCCTTGTTAGTTTTGATCCTGCAGTGACTCACTTCCTGTTCTCCTCCCATCCTGCAACACTGGCTCCAGGAAGACAAACTATTCATCCAGTACCTCAAAGGTTTCCTATGTCTTTCTCTGTAATACGGACACAAGGGCACACGTGAATATGTCATTATAATGGCCAAATTGTCCAAAGACCCCACAGGTTTATGATAGAGAACCTTTATGATAGAGATTACAGTCAGTGAATATTCTGATGTACATTTGTGAGAACATACAAGCTGAGGTCAGCAGAGGAGCAGACTAAACCTCCTCTGAATCATTTTCTGTCTCACACATAATGTTGACCAAGTGAACCAGGTGGATTCCTGTACTGTGCAACTCAGGAATCATGCATATATGAAGCATTTACTTCATTAAAGCGACACTGTATTGGATTGGTGAGATATGATCATCAGAGCTGCATTTACTTCATTAAAGGGACACTGTATTGGATTGGTGAGATATGAAAATGACAAACTTTCTTATCTTTTCATGCTAAGATTGTTGTTGCTGCTGATATGTTAAACTACATTTCATCTGCCATCTAAAAGGCTATCAGACATAAAACACAAGAATTAACAATAATTAAAAATAAACATGAACAAGAATGAACAAATTTCATTCATCAATTTCATTTTTATTTAGTTTTTGCACCCTTTCCGCACTCGTGTTCTCCACGATTCACCAGGTGTTTGTTCACTGTATCTTTGATCAGTAATCAGCTTAGAGGGGACTCACTGTGGTGAGTGTATATTTAGAAGATCCTATCCTTCTGAGAGAGGACTTTGGAAAGGGATTAAGATACAAAGTAGACGACACATTAGCTGCAGTGCCGTTTCATTACTTAAGGGGGCAGTGTGTTTGTCAATGCCATGTTCATGTTCAGTGCTGGGCAGACATCAATTCACAAGGTTCAGTCTCTCCGCCTGTGTGTGACTTCCAAGATTGTGAGTCACAATTTTATAAACAATAAACTCTGTGATTCACTAAACAGATCACATGACACCAGGGTCAACAAGACAATAAAGAGTTAGACCATCTGTTTTTAAAATTCTAGACACTATAAATGTTAGAAAAAACAGCGAACATGTTTGCACGTATACTTAATATGAAGTTTTTAGGAACTCCTCTAAAAGTAGACCAACAGTCAGTAATGTCCAAGCACATCTGGTTCTCTTTCTGGTTTCTTTAATGCTGATGCTCTGTTTATACAGTGAACCCAGTGAATTTCTTGTGACAGCCAACACCTGGTATTTTTTACTTATCTATTACTTAGAATTGAGACTAGAAGTAGGAAGTCACAGGCTGTGGCAGAATTAAACAATACATATAATATGATGATATATAATATTATTCTAGGCATGACATTTCAATACATTACACTTTATTCTTCCCATAAGAAAACCCATCTGGCTTCATATTAAATGACATTTACATTGATAACGTTGTCGAGCTGCCGTCACAGCAGACACTTCATCACCGGATCAGCCCCGACTCTTCTCCTGAAGACAGGTCCTCTGCATTTAATCACCGAGACAAGACTGGTTTAATATGCAGACAACGCTCTTATCTCAGTGGTGCCATACTGTATATCTGCTGCCAGATGAAACAACCTTCTCAGAGTGAAGGACAATCGTCATGCAGTCTGACACAGTGGCCTTCAGCTGCGGAGTTTCTGATGAATGGGTGAGCAGTCTGAGGTTGGGATGAACAAACTGACATCACTCTGGTGGTATGTGTGTGCTCAACATGTGACAGGGTCCTTTGTGGCAGCCACATGCTGACTGTGAGTGTGTGCAACTGAGTTTTTGTGATTTCACGTGTATGACTGTATGTGTGGGTGTTTTTCATTTACAGTAAATCTGAAACTCAAATTATTCATATCCCATCAAGCAATCACTTTTGTATGTTTTGGCACCAAAATACACGCAATCATGTAAAAAAAAAATCACCCT
>NC_024310.1:7699780-7726074 GCF_000523025.1 Cynoglossus semilaevis | reverse complement strand
ACATGTGTGACTGCCAATGGGTTGTCAAACTCACCGAGAGACAAAACTGATTCTGCTGGAGTTAACTAAGTTACTAACCTGTCAGAAACACTGGTACTTTATCATCCATATTAATATTAGTTGTATTAGTAATAGCTGTGGATACTGGTCACTTCTTTAAACAGCTTTTTGAAATAGATGTGCGTGATTAGCTGTGTGTGTTATTCTGAATATGAAACACCATCAACACTTCTCTTCTGCTTATGAAGAATAATGCAGAACATAGAGAGACACGTAGATAACGAAAACACAATACGGAAGACTCGCAGGAGATGCGTATTGAAGTCGACGAACAAGTAAAGTGAACAAGTGAAGCGGAGTGGGCTGCTCAGGTGCTCGGCGACCTAGCGTCAGTGTCCGTAAGCGTGTTCGTATCTCAAATCTTTACTCATATCTCAAAGCAAAAATGTGCTTGAAGGTTTGCTCGTATCTCGAGGTTCCACTGTGTTTGGAATATTTGAGGAGAAGAAGGAACTTTAACTGGTTCTCTGCATTTAACCCATCCCTGGGGACAAGTTGACACTTTCAGAAGTTCCCAGGGAGGAAGGAAATGTATGGTTCATTCACAAAACCACATCTGTGGTGAAGTTCAAACCTGAGGCCTTTAGAAAACAAACCCAGTCCACTTACCACTCAGTCACATGCTTCCTTTCCTTTCCTTTCCTTTCCTTTCCTTTCCTTTCCTTTCCTTTCCTTTCCTTTCCTTTCCTTTCCTCCCTCCTGTTTCTGTTTATTTGGGGGTTACTCAAGTTCATGTTCTTATGTGTAGCTGGCCACTGTCCTTGCTTAAATCAAAACAAATTCTTTCCATATCTCCTCCTGTTTACCTCCTTGTCCTTGTGCTTCATATTCTTCAGGGCGGGACGGTCTCATTTCTGCCTCTTGATGGATGACTTTATAACAAACAAAACAATGCTGCACTTTCCTGTTCAAGGCAAGTGGAACATTATATTCTTGGTCAAGCTGCAGTGGCGCTGTCCGTCTGTCTCTCCGTGTCTGTCTCTCCATGTCTGTCTCTTTCCTTATCTCTCTTCAAATAAAAGAAACTTCCTCATCGTGTTATATTTTCTGACCTTGGACTGCAGTAAACAATGTATAAACATGTCTTGGACACTCGGTGCTCTCTCTCCTGCTCTGCAGCTCTGGTTTTTTTATTCCGTGATTACATAAGCTGGTTATTGAACATCTGGTAACATCTGTGTTTGTGAGTGTGTGAAGCTTGTTTACATGCATTTTTCAAAGTAAAAGCCAAAGTTAAAGACAGTAACTGTGACATTGTCATTAACTTTGGCAGGTTAAAGTGAGCTAAATTTTTTTTTAGGAATCATACCAATATTCTATCACTCTGGTCAGCGTTATATAATGTTGGACTAAATTTGTTGGCTTGAATTCAGAACATTTTTTAACATTTAATGATGTTTAGGGGTTCAGTTTTAATGACACAAAAGCTTTCTTAAAATGTTATGTTTAACTTTTATTGTAAACAATAAAGTTATCACAAGAAAAAAGGTACCGACTTTACAAATCTAGTGTGAGTTTTTAACTTTTGATAGGAGTTACTTCAGTGCAGTTTTGGTCTTTTTGTCTAATAATCTTCTTTTTGTTTGGAGCACCTCAGCAGTAACTTGGCAGCTGGTGGACTCAAGCCTTCTGGACCCAAGGCCACTTCCTTAGCCACTAAGCCACCACTGCCCCAGATAAAAGATGAACTCCTGTAAATGTGGGATTTATTTATTTTACGTTCAACTAAAGAGGAACAAAATGTGAATCCAAAACATCCCAGCAATGAATGTCTAGGAAAACTAAACTAACAGATTTGTACTATAACTCACCTCTAACACACTCACTGGAATATCCACTGTTATTTAAGGCAAGGGAAAGATTTCTGAATGACGTTGATACAACATGTGGTTGTATGTCTCGCGGCCAGCCCTCGTCATTCTCTGTTCCCAGAAAAGACAACATCCTAACTTCCTGTTGTGAAGCAGGCTGATCCAAACTATGGGACAATTTTTAAAACTATCCATGTCTGGCATTTAGCCAGACTGAAGTAAACAATAGACCTAAGTTATGAACCCGCCCTTCAAGACTTGACGACTGCATTTAAAACTGTGTCACAGGATCAAACCTTACTTTGGTTTAAACTGTCAGAAGTATTTTCAAAATGACACATTTGGTTCACGTAATTGAATGGTTGCTGACAAAAAAAGTTCACACATTTATCACAACGTACACTTTTGTCGTCTTGGAGGCTTCCCAGTCATGAGTTTGATAATTGCTTGTTTAGCCATCAAAGTTCCCACGACTTGTATGTCAATCATACATGCACACACACGCACACATACACACAGATATAAAATCACGTGTTCTTGCACTCTGTAGACCCTCCATAGTCCTTCAAGCCCAGTCCATATAAAAAAACTGAATGAGACACTTGTTAAGGACAGCTGATAAAGTCTAACCTAAAGTATCTTCACCTCCTCTCTTTCTCCACTTTTGTCTGTTTCTGTGTGTGTTCCACACAGTCGGAGACCTTGCAGATGCCCCCCCCCCCCCCCCCCCCCGGGCCAGGACGAAGAGAGGAGGAAGGGAAGAGAAAAGAGAAAAAAAGAACTGAAGGAAGGGAGCGTAAGGAAGACCCTCGGAGTAGAGCACAGGACAGGATGCTGGGAACGGAAAGAGGCCAGAGGAGGATCAGTCCTGGATTTTGGAGGGAGACAGAAGTGAGGGGTGAAACATATGGAAGTTGTGCATTGCTGTGTTTGTTTGTTTGTGTGTGAATATTTGTTTTTGTTCCTTCTTAAAGACCTTTTTTTTGTTCTAAACATTCCCCTCATCAAGACCAGTAATGTTCATGGGGTTGTTGGGAACCATTGAGCGGTTCTAAATGAGGCAGAGAACCTTGGGGAACTGGTCTAAATAAATGGCAGTTATAACCCGTGTTCTAAGAAAGACTAGTTGAAGAATAAGTACATGCGTGCACAAGCGTGTGAGAAAGTCTGAACCTTCACATAATGCATGCAGAACCTAGACATGGATGTATTTATGTAATCCCAGTCTGCATTTCCTCTGTGAAGTGGTTGTGTTAATTGTTCTTTACATTGATGTTAAATTTGACACATTTACGACGTCCTGTGTTATTTTGCCCCCGGCTTCTTACATCATTCATTGTTTTTCTTTCCAATGCCAGGCTCACGCTCTGAAAAACACTGCTGGAAAAAAAAAACGAGGTCTATTTCAGTCTGCGGGGGCAGCCCAGTAACAAAAAACACTCAGAAATTAAAACTCACAATTGCCAGAAATATTCTGTTGCTCCTCATGTTGACAACACACAGTTTTAACTCTGCAGGCAATTCAAACAAAGCAGAATGTTTACCTACAGCAATTCCAAATGACCTGAAGACCAAGATGACCTGCAACTATTGACTTCTGACTTATAACTGACCTAAGTAATTGTTTTTATCACTAAATGTCTCTAGTGAACCAATTAAAGAACCCAAATCAGATAGCTATCAAGATGTGCATATAAGGTGGTCTAAAAACATCAGCTGATCACAAAAGGTGAAGCAGAAATACTAACAAATACCAGCAGGGAGACACTGTCACCCCAGTGCTAGTTTACCTCCACTGAGTAGCTGTCTTTTTATGGTAATCTTTATCTGAACGCTGAGTCCATTATGAAATCCTACCAGACATGACTGATGATGCAGTCACACTCAATAAAGGAATTATTTTTTTGCACCAGGGAAAATAGATCAGGATTTTCTGTTCATCATGAACAACAGCTAGTACCACACAGATTACTGCAGTCTTTGTGGAAATGCCAGACAAATAGAAACTATCATACTGTATGTGTGTGTCCACAACTGAAGTGAGGTCTACCGCCTACTGTGGGAAATCCTTCTGTATTACAGTCATTGAGTGGGTGTCACGATAATGAATCAGCTTTGGATGAGATGTTGAAATTTTCAAATTGTCGTGGGAGTTCAGAGTAGATAAACTGAAGTCAAATGTGCTGCCGTGCTGCTCTTCGTCACCTCTGTCAGGTTTAGATGAATCACTCCCTTTTCACAGCGTTCAAATGACTTGTACAACTGGCACAGCAGGTTGAGAAATACAGGGAGTGGGTCTGAATCTGAGACTCAGTCAACTCACGTAACACTGTTCTTAGTTAGTGTTGGTCACTTCTGAATATTTAATAAAATATTATGTTTCTCACTGCAGTTTTAAACAACTCAGAAATTTCCCAGAATTACAGAATTGTCTTAATTTAATTCTTGAAATGTATGGTTGCCTCTTCTGATGATAAACAACTTTGGGCTTGTTTTTTTGTTTTTTTTTTAAATTAATGTCTACAGAAATATATCACGTGGTGAGTTGCATATTTTGGCTTTTTCTTGAAAGTGTAGTTACTTATGCAATCCTTACTCCTTTTTGTCTCCAACCACTTTGTCTTATTGTAAATTCACTACAGCAGAATGACAAAGACGACATGGCCTGCCCCTGTCTGTCTCTGATGTGTTGTTTGGGTAGTTTCTCTCCAGCAACCCCCGTAAACACAGGCAACACCACCTACCTGATAGGTAAGAGAGAAAAAAATAAAGAGAGGGAGAGAGATCAAATATATCAGCCTTTTGGGGAGTGCGTTTTGATTTCTTGTTTCTCTTCACTGGTGAAATATCTTGTAGTTAGTCCAACACATAATAATGGATAATTGTGCTATTACAAAAACTGATCAAAAATGACAAAATACAAACAAACTTTTTTTTTGTTTTGCCTCCTCCTTTCCCGCTGCATATTCATGTGGTCTTTCCCTCTCACTTCTTTCAGCAGTGGCCCCTCAGGCTCTACAGTTGGCTTCACTAACAGCTAACTAAATGGAAAACACATGGATGGTCATTTACTGGCGGATTCCCAGAATTCCTGGCTGTGAGGTCACATAATGCCTAAGTTGTACAGCATGCATGACTTTCTCTGCTAGCCAATGGAAATATGACCTCATGGTCAAGAGCAACCACTGTGGGCTGGATGACGGTTCATGTAGGTCAGGACTATTGAGGTCAAACAGTTCTATGTGATTATTGACAACAACGACTGCACGGTTTATCCTGAGTGGCTTCAGAGCGCCACTTCAGATAAAGACACAGATAGGATGAGAAAAAATGTCACAAAACTTGACTGAAAATGACTTTAAAATGAGCATTGAGGGAAAACCACAGAGACAGAAACTCATGTTTGACTCATTGGTGAGTTCTTTATTACAAACATATTTTAACAACAGATGAATATAAAATAAGTCCTTAGTCAACTTTAAAGTATTTCATTCTGTTTATTGTGTTTTGGAACAAGCAGAACATATTCACTATAATGAACAACACAACAGTACTGTCTCAGCACCAATAATGTACATTATTCGATGATGTCATGCTCAGTGAAACGTGCCTTTAGAGATAGGAAATTGTACGTTACATAAGGAACAATTTAGGAGCGGAGAGTAAATTTGACACAAGGTTCTAATCAGCGAGTGAATAAACCTTTTTGGGAAGAGGACTGGAAGTGAGTCAACCTCTTGACTCTTTTATTGTGAAATCTGTTCGACTACAAGTGTCATGGGGACAAACTAATTCCACCTGGCTGAGTGAGCCTGTTGCATAACAAAAGAGGACAGACATCCCGTCTGCTGACATCGGTCTGAAGGACAATATTAGGACAGATTTAAAGGCACACGCTGTGAAGTTCAGGTGACTCTTTTGTGTGTCATTTGTACTTAACGTAATTAAATGGAAAATTATTTAGGCAATGACGGTACTGTCAGATTTTGACATTGCTATTAAAAATGTACCAAGAAAAGTTTTTTTTATTATTTTAAGTGGCAGGTTTTCTCTACCACACTTTCCTTTTGGGATCACCATGTTTCTCTTTTGCCGTGGTTGTCATTCTACATTGTTCCACAGAATCTTAACCCCTTCATTTTTATTCACCTGGTTAAGTGTTCTTGGCATAGATTTTTTTTTTGAGTCACTATTGCAGCATGAAACTTCACAGTTTCTTTTCCTAATTTTTCCAGTAGCTCTGACTGACTTCACATTCCATGATTTGGATGCAAATCTTTGCTTTGGGTTAACCTGTAACACAGTGTACACAGTTTAAAAACCTCCAATATGTCTCAGAGCAGCGGCAGGAATGTCAATCTCTGCGGGGTCTCAGCAGGGGGCGGTGACACCTGGGGGTGTGGAGCCTGGGCCACAGAGGCTTGTTGGAGTCTCTCTCTCTCTCTCCCTCCCTCTCTTTGCCCCCTATGTGGATCACCTCATCTACCTCTGATTCCATCTTGATTAAACAAGCTGATGTCATATCTTTCTGAGTGTGTGTGTGTGTGTGTGTGTGAGACAGAGTACTCGTTAGCCGCCACTGTGTGATGTAACCACCTCTCTGGTTGGCTCATTGGTGTAACTCTGTTCTTATCAGTTTACACATTCCTGTGGACTTCATATGCTCACAGAGTAAAGAGTGTTGCAGATAAAAAAGCGGTGTCTTTACGTCTGAAACATATATTTTTATCTTGAGAAAAAAAAAATCCCCTATTTATTATAGTTGACCTGCGGTGACCTGATAAATACCAACAAGATGAATGTCTCAGTGTAAATTTTATTTTACTTTGCTTCTGTATTTTTCTCACAAATATGACTTTTGTCCCGCTCACGTTCAGTCGACTGAGATATTTGCTTCATCAGGGGAGAATTTTTTTTCAGACAGAAATGCAGATTCACAGCCTTCCTGCAGGAGTGTCTGCAGTCTGTCCCACTAAAAGTAAACATCTGCTTTGTACTTTTGTTAAGTCCTGTTTACCTCTCAGTAATTGTCCCCAGACAACACACACAAATGTTTAGAAAATATAAAAACTTCATGCCCAGCCAGACAGCAGTTAAAATGTTTAATTGGGCCACTGAATGCAAATTGTCTTTCCTGTGTGGAGAAAACAAAGAAAATTTTGGTTTTGACCCACGCACTGTGGCAGTGACAACCAGCACACCAATAAAAAACAGTGTTTGCACAGCACTTTTCTGCAGCTCTGTACCACAAATGAATTTTTATACAAAGGCTGAAGCTGTAGATGGCAACGACTGTGTTCCCCGTTCTAAAGGCCGAGTGAGTTGATTTAATGTTTATTGTTTTAGATAAATCTGTTCCTACGTTGTCAGTCAAAAATATTTCCACAACCACTCGTAATAATGTTACGTATCCTGTATCAGGATTGCATCTTATAAGATAATATAAGATAAGTAAGTTAAGGTTTGTATTTACTGGGTTTGCTCAGTAGTGTGGAGCTACAGAGCAGACAGGTGGTCATATGTCTCTGACTAAACACTTTCACTTGCTGTTGTGACACAAACCAAATACCAATAGACCAATAGATAAATCACAGCTCTGACCATGTTTTACATCAACAGTATAAAGTATTAAACTTTAGAAGCCTTTGCTTTTGCTGCACTCAGCTATTATAAATAATTTAAATAAATGTAGACAGTGCTGATGTTATGGTTGTTATGATGATCAGTGATGTTGACTGTCATGGGGCTCCTACTGGATCATTCAGCTGTCAGTAGACCGTCAGTTCTGCAGTTGAGGCCCAAGCACAGACTATATAATAGACAATGCTTTGCTGTTGTGAAGGTGAGGCTGTAGAATTAGGTCAGAACTGCTCCAACTATTTTGTTGTAAATCAATTAAAACTTGTTTACCACTTTAACACTCCCCAAACAATCCGAAAGCCTCTGGTGTTTTTCAGACGTTAGGTAATTGTCACTTTTAATATTACAAATTAAACAACCATTTTATTAGCTTTGCCTTTTTATTTAGTGGCAACCACATTATTTCACATACATTTAACTCGCCATAGACAATGCTTAATTACAACTAATTACAAAATGTACACGATGGTAAAGCTATTAGTTAATTTTGTATAGTAACTTGAAGGCGTAGTAGTAGTTTATTTTGAAAATCTCCGGAAGCCACGCGTCACTGTGGAGTTGACGCCTCCCCACGGTTGGAAGCAGCAGCGGCAGCTGACGATATGCTACTCTAATTTTGAGACTCTATGGTCACGGACGGTAATAGCCCGCGCTAAGAGGTTTACTGACCCACTGCTGAGCACTGTGTCTGCCGCCGGATTTTAACACAGCACCGAGGTTATTATTTATCACCGCCAGTCACTGGTGACAGCCCTTCGTACTGCAGGTAAAGTTTTTTCAAGTCTTATCTCTTTAAGCCTTTACTTTACATCGAAGCGGATTTAACTGTGGTCGGTCAGTGGTCAGTGGTCAGTCAGTACTCAGCCCTGTGTCAACCGGTTGAATAGAAACGGTTTTCCATGGTGGCAACAACAAAAGGCCATGTTATTGACCTGTGTTACATGTTGTGAAGAAGTCAACGTGCAGTGTTTTCATGTAGGAAACAAATGGTGTCACATGTATACAAGAAGTCAACGTGCATTGTTTTCATGTAGGAAACAAATGGTGTCACAACCTTTTTAAAGGGATTTTGTGGCGGAAAAAACCCACAGGTACAACTGCTACACCTGTAATATTGAGACGATAATTTCCAACAATCATGCTGTATTATTTATTTTATTTTATTTATTTAGAAATGTCATGAGGTCTTATAGTCAAATAGTAATGCAGCTAAAAAAAAGATCAAGTTAAATTGTATAAAATACAACAAAAATAGGGAATGTTTACCTAAAACACAAGTTTTTGGATAATTAGCATTAGCCAAAAAACACATACTGTAGTTAAAATAACTAAAGTTTGTCTACATGTTTTTTTTCAATACACTATTTTTCCTTCACAATCTTTTCTTTTTGACATATGTGACCCTACTTATCCAACATGATTTCTCTTTAATATGAGAAAATTCAAGCTTATGTTTCACTTACTTTTTCTACATTTAGTTTAGTGACTCATATATACACTGTCAGTGCTGTCTAACCCACTGAGCCATCAATTAGCTTCTCTCTGTTGCCAAAGACAGGAGGTCACCACCCTCAGTGGGGATCTGGTGGCCTGCTGCTTTCACTGACGTTTAATAAGAAATGCCTTTAGCTGCACAGTATGAATGTGTTCTAGGAAAGTTTCAATTTAGGCACAACATTTATGGAACTTAATATTTTAAAGTAGAAGTAGGCCCACTGTTCCCTTAATGTTTACATACATAAACCCCTTCAACTCTGCAAAAAATACTATAAGTAACATAGTATAAGTATAGTGTGGAAACCAACTATTTGTCCCTGAAGATGATAAATGCACTGGGTGACTGATTTCCCAAATCCAATCAGTTTCAATCCTTCAGTCATATCTGACACACTATCTGGTCTTTGGTGTCATCTAAGCTTCAGAAGAAGCTGCTCCTGACATGTTTTGTTTATGCACAGCTCACGTGGACATTTAAATAGATTAACACAGAGATTAATTTTTTATTCAATATCAACTGTAGATTAACCCAGAGATTAATTTTTTATTCAATATCAAATGTTTTAAATTGAGACTAAAATTTATTTCAATTTTTTTTTCTTGTGACAGACCTGTCTGAGTCAAGGGTCTATTATTATGGCCAGCTATACTCACAAGGTGGCTGTCATGCTGCAGTCATGCTCAGCTGTTCATTGAGCAAAAAAATTAAATTTCAGCCTATGTGGACACCCAAAAACCCAACAACAATGTCATTGCCTCACAAATTATTTAAAAGTGGGTAATTAGTAGGTTTTTATTCATTTAAAAAAAGTCAGTAACTTAATCTAGCTAACAGTGTTACCTCCCACCTCCTTTATTATTCTTAATGTTTTAACAGTATCCTCTTAGTTACATTGTTGCCTCCTACTGGCTCTTTTTGCTACTGGTCAATGTGTCCAAACTACTGTTCTGTATGTCAATAATTTAATCACACAATACAATCATTTTCTACAGTCCTTCAAATTACTGCATGCACTACTTTAAAGGGGTAGGTGGGAATTTACTTTCCCAATAATGAAAAGTAATCTAATGTAAAAAAAAAAAGCACACAATAAATATGACATTTTCTTTATTAATGATTGTTCTTCTACAGCTGTAGTTACATAACAGAGGAGGAGGGGGGCATTACTCTTGTAGTTTTGAGTTTCCTTATCACTGAGCTTTAGCAGCAGGCCTTGATCACTTTTTGTTTTCAGATTTTCGGTCACATTCTCCTGCTGTTCTTAATTTTATTGAGTGAAGAACTCCATGACAGATGACTCACCACTGCAGCTGCAAATCACCTCACCACATAGAAATGTGCACTTTTACTCTTAGCTGACAATGTTTAGTCTGAGATAATATGAAATGAACATAATCTGGAAATACTGTGTCCAACATGGTATGGCGAACTTTTAGCATGTTAACATTTTTTTACAGTATTTGTTTTCCACTCCCTCGAGAATCTGAGATTGAGACAATCAGCCATTAAAAGTAGTATGTATTTGTATGTTGAATTTATATCTTTGTATTGGTATATTAACTTTTATAAACATCACATTTATTTTCTGAAAGTGTCTGAGCCACAGGACAGATGGAAAAAGAGTGAAACAACTCTATTTTATAGTTTAAATAAATGGATTACAGCAGAAACCACCAAAAGTTGGTTTTCCATCCATTAACGTGTCTGCTCTGCGCTTTTACTCACAAACCAGGAGAATGCAATGGTAATGGGGAAAATACTTGTGTTGAGGTGTGATGGTGTTTGTCACAGAAGAAGAGTCAGTGATGGCTCACTGCTCCACCTTAGTGGAAACAGTCACCAAATGGAGCCTGAGAGCAGAAACAGATGTCAGATCAACCTCAGTTCTGACTGATTGCATCATGAGCAGTGTCCCAAATCTTAGCTTTGGAACACAGCGGAAAGCTGTATATACCAAAAAACAAAAAACAAAAAACACTGATTCAAGAGTGAAGTTACGTAGGCTGTCAACTACTCACTTTGAATGGTGTTCACTGATTCAAGAGTGAAGTTACGTAGGTCATTTTGACAGTGTCAGACATGTGTAAAAACCCCATATGCTTTTATTTTTTCTCTGCATATGATTCAAATTAGAAAAAGATAATCATGTGATAGCCATTTTGTGGTTTTCACTTATATAAGATCTATATCTGCATCAGTCTGCCATAAAATGGATCACTTCCTGTCTGTAGTGTGGGAGTGTCAGACATGTCAAAACAAAGCTATCAGAGGGAACACAGAGCACTGCAGCAGATAAGAGAATAAATAAACTAAAAACAAATTTTTATCATTCTTTTATGTTGAAAAAGTTTATACTTTTTTTTTAAACCAGTATCTCCATGAAACCTCCCCAGGGTTCAAGATTATGTCTAAAACATTATAAGACATCATCTTAGGATTCAAAGGGACTTTGAATTAACCTGGTAAAGTTAATTAACCCACCTGTACGTTACATATTCATTTAGATAAATGTGAGGTAAATTATACACCAATGATTGTAGTTTTTTAAATATAGCTGTTTGTGAAGGTGGTGGTTGACAGGGAGACCTTGACAGGCACAGATTTATAGTCCAGTGTATCTGTTTTGGAAAAAACTGCTTTTTCAGAAGAGCAGCTGACAGGCAAGTCTTCACTTCGCCCACTCTTTTGCTCTCAGTCAAAGACAGTAAGTCATTACTGAGAAATGAGTCTTTAAAGTGTCAGGCCGCCGGCTCCTCCCTCATGAACCAGTTCCGACTGACTGTTCCAGTTGTGTGTTGTAACTCGCTTTGATGACTTCTGCAAAACACGACTTTGTTCAGAATAAATAGATAATTTCCTTTTAAAATGAATATATTAGCAAGACTGCATAAACAAGGACGAGGTAACATAATTATTATTAACAATATTTATTCTACTAGAAGGGTTTCTTACCCGTAAGAAGTAACTACATTTTTCCATAGTTTAATTAAGAAATCTAACAAACGACACCTTTGAGCAGAAATGCGTCTGTGGACCAACTCATCATTAACACTCCTGTAGCGGCTGCATGTGATATGCTGACTGGACCTCAGTTTTCTATTATCTGTTAGTTGATAGCCACATTTTTACCGAGTTAATGTTAGTTTTGAGGGACTGCACTAAACCTTGCCATCCTCTGAACTTCAGCTCTGTTGTGAAGTCATAAATATTTTCAAAATGTAATTTTGCCTGAGGAGCTCATAATGGACTCCTGCAGAAAATGGACCGGTGTTGGCTCTTTTATCCCAGGTCAGGTTGAACCCCTGGGCCTTGAGTTTGACATGTATGCACTAATGAGTCTTAGCTGCTTGACAGTATTGTATTTCAGTGAAGATGTTACACCAAAATTAGAAACAAGTTAGTAACAACAACAAGGCTTTTACTATCTCAGATGTCCTGGATTTAGAAAATTTTCATTAAAATACTCCAAAATCCTCAGTCCAATCATTGACATTTAAACTGATGTTTCATAACAACAAATGAAAAATAAAATGTCTTTATTATGGTAACAGACTGTGACTATTTAATTAAATGTAGACTTCTGACTTTATTTATTTTCTGTTAAATTATTTTCAAATCAAACAAATTGCTCCTTAGTTCAAATGTTTACTTTTTTTCACCCAGTTTTTTTTCTCTTAAACTTTTCAAATTTGATGAGAACATTTTGCGCATCATCGTGATTTACATTAACTAAATCTTCTGTGTTAGCCTCAGAATAGTAGATAATAAATACTTTTCTTCCCTCTGCTTCACTCGGTCATCTCAGTGACGCCTCATCAAATATGAACCCTGTGTGAACCTTCACAGTTTGGGTCCAGATGCCGTCTTGTTGGTGCTGTGACAGAAAAGAGTCCATTCTGGCTTTGGCTATTTCTGCTGATGTCATTGTCATTAGTCAGGTCAGGAATGTCTGTGATACACACTGTACGGAATATTAACTGATGCTGAAAAGCTCCACTCAAGACAAGTTTTGCTGCAGACACAGTGTCAGTCAAGTACAAACTCAGGATGCCATTTTTGGTGAGTGTCTCATCTGTTTGACGTCAGCCTGTGAGGTCATCTTAAGTTTTTTTTTTTAAAAGGGGCTGATTCGTTACATAGACTTACATAATGGAGAAAATGGAGTGTGTTAAACAAATAGGCATACAGTACAGCGTTACACCAAATGTACTTGATTTGCCAAACTTCAAGCCCTAGTACTAATCTGAGCATCATTCACTTACATTTAGGCATTTAACAGCAACTTACAGGAGGAGGATTCACAGTCAAGCATGGGTTTCCTCTGGGGATTGAACCGAGGACTTTCTGTCCTGTTGATTTCAAAGGCTGCAAATGTTATTGATGTTATATTGAAATGTTTTATTGATGAAGTTTAAACTTTGTAAAAATATCTGTCGGTTTTGGTCTGTTCTAACTGGTTGTCACCTTCAAAGACAGGAATTTCTTTTGTCATTAATATTGGTCAAAAACCACATTTTGTAACAGAAGCTCGGACCCTGGAGATAAAAGGGTGGTCCCCTCACATGTCTAAAGCAAAAATTCCAAAGGCAGATTTTTAGTGATGTGATCACAAGATTCCAGAGGCCTTAGGCGTGGTGTGGCCTCTGTCTTATCCCATAATTCACAGTGTTTGACTTGTAAAAGAGTCTTCAGAGATTGTTTCAGTGATAACAGGCTGACACAAAGCTGCGAGGACCAAAAACCTTTCTGAACCCACAATTTCTGTGCAGTAATTTGTGTCTCCACCAACTATGCAGTGTGCTCTTTGGGAATGCGAGGCCAATATTTCTGGACTGAATCAGTTACTGAGTCAGTTTAAGAGCTGCCTCTTCAGCCACAGGTCACTTTTTCACACAGTTGTGGCTTCAGTCAGACCCCTCCAAGCAAACACTCAAAATTCTTGGTGGCTTTCCAACTTGTAAGTTTTGGCTCACTGAAATGAAGGTTGTAAATCTCATCCTGCCTTTACTCCGCTCTCACGGAGCTTCTTCCTCCTCCCTTCACCTTTGCCCCTTTCATCCCCATGCTTTTCCTTCCTTTCTTTAACATCTATTGATTGTCTTTGTATTTTTCTTCCAGAGTTTTGACATCACTTTCTTGAGAATTCTGGTGAAATCAGACTGAAGGATCAAACTCGTCATCCTTTCATCAGCCCAGTTGCAGACTCCGAGGAGGCCCCATGTTTGCTTGGATATGGCTGTTCTGTGTATGAGAAAAAGACACAGGGAGCTGATCTGAGGTCAAAGTTTTTCTCTCTACCCCCAACCCGAGTCACATGTACATGTGAGGTACCACCCCTGACTCTAATATTCATCTAAGGAAATAAAACAGACCATTCAGTTTGAAGGGGGGAGAGTACAGATATTGTCCCTCTAGGTTGAGCTTTTTAACTGATTTTCCTTTTAGTGAAATTTCAAGTCAGTTTGTCCTACTGGAATTAAAATGCCAGCAAAAACTCCAATTTACCTTAAACCTACAAATCCCAAGAAAGGAAAGAAGTTAAGGCTCCGTGACATTCTGTCAGGCGACATGATCAGCCCCCCGCTGGGCGAGGTCCGTCACAGTGCCCATGTGGGACCTGAGGGGGAAGGAGACATGTTTGGAGATGTGGATTTTCTTCAGGGGAAGATGGACATGTTGCCGTCCTCGGGCCAGACACAAAACAGCCATTCACGCTCACACAGTGTGGTGACGTGTCAGAACAACGAGGGCAACCCTGCAAAACAAGACCCACACAATTACTCCTACAATGGTTACCATTATGAGCAGCCCTCCACAGGCCTGCTTAAGAACACCATCTCCATGCCCGTGTTCATTGCCCATGAACAGGCACCACCCAAACCCCCACGTCTCCACCTGGATGATCCGTCTGCGCCCTGTTTGCCTCCTCAGCAAAACCACCATCAGCGTCACCAGCGGGCTGCAGAGAGGAGATCAAAACAGGCTGATTGCCACAGTCACAAAGAAAAAAATCAGAACCAACAGCTATCTGCTCTGTTGCTTAGTGAAAACGGTTTGTCGGGCCATTTGGGATCAGAGTCCTACGGTGACATCTCAATCTCCCCTGGTCTTCACAGGCTCGTCCCATCCAACGGTTCATTCTCAGAGGTTTCCTCTGAGGACTCCATGTCCGAAACCTGCGGGCCCCTGGAGGTGCCCCGAGGCCTGAGTTTGGACTCTGACATTGGCCTGAGCAACGAGGACCTGCGGAGTGACCGCAGTGATTCTCCCTACGCTACCTTTCATTCTGCTGATCTCACCACACCGTCCAGTGTGTCACGCTCAGAATCTATGATGGGACTTAACCTGGATCTGGGTCCATCCATCCTAGAGGATGTGCTTGGTATCATGGAACGGTACAAGCTGTGAATGAGAATGTTGATGTGATACACAGATATTTTTATACTTGGCTTAATATATGATGAGAAACATCGTGTAGATGTGGTGGAGTGACAAGCGATGGAACATGTAGGGTGGAGAAAAAAGGTCTTCAGAAAAAAAAAGCACAATGGCAGAGTTCAAAGGTAATGAGAGACTCAGAGCTGAGAGGAATGTGGATAATATTGTGGAAGTGCTGGTACGTTTACTGGCAGACATGACAACAGCCCAGGCAGCAGCCTGGGGTCTGAGAGCATATATTATAATATAAAATGACTGAACGGCAGGAAAACAACAAACAAGAAATTCAGGCTTCTTCACGTGCACACTCTCCACTTCTCTCTGTGCACGACGTCAGCTTCTGTCTGTGCACACACTGTCTTGCTCTTTAACTGAAAGGTCAGATCCAAAGGCCTCTGTGGTGGAGAAGTCTTCGAAACAGCAGTGAATATTCAGCAAAAGCAGGACTTGCTTGTTTATGATGGAAACTATTGTTTGCATTTTTGCATCAGAATACACTATATGTTTGTTATTCTAAGGTGAATAAACTGATTGTGCTGTAAGTCAGGCTGCTATACATTTCACTCTTTGAACAAAAGTTTCAATGATAAAAATGAATTGTTGTCTTTCAAAGCAGGATAATGTTGAATGTGAAGAAAATAGTTTTTCTTTTAATATCCTTCTATTTTAAACCTTCAGGTATAAGCTCTTACAGTTTTGGGAACAGCAGCCGAGGACAACAATATTTCCAAAGCCAACAAATGAATGATTAAATTGCAGAGCAAGCGCTACTGTGTTCATCATTTTAAGATGTTAGTCCATTGATAACATTCTTCACTGATGTTTCTTTTTGCCTGTTAAACATTCACTGTCTGCATTATCACAGTAGCCTACTAATCACATTTCATGTATGCTCTAATGTATGTATTTATCAAAAATAAATATTTCTTAAATAAATGCAATAAAAGTAAATGTATTCATTTGTAGTTATTCACTTGTAAAATTGTAAAGAGGCATTGTAATTTAAATTAGTCCAAGTTTCTTTTTTTAAATTATTGCACAGTTGGTTCAGTAGCTACTTTAAATTAAGTTTTAACAGCAATTTTATTTTGATATGATTAGAATGTAGCAGCATTTTGAACAATGATAGACACTATCCAATAATTCCAACGTTCATTTAAATCTTTGGTACAACCTGTGTATGTCCACAGATCTATAATTATATATATATCATAGTACCTACATCAAAGTCAATACAAATGTTTAGCTTAAGCGACCATCTGTGGAACATCTGTCTGGAACATCTGTCTACCTTTTCTACCGGGTTTTGAAAATTTAGTTTCATTAATCCACAGCTACCCTGTGTTCTTAGGAGAAAATTGCTTATAGAATTTTTATTGATTTGTTTTTGCAAGCAGCTGAAAGTGAGACACTTTGGATAAAAACGTTTTAGTGATGATGGACAGGACACTAATACAGTTCCACATTGCCAACATGGCCCCAATAGTAATGCTATACACAAGTAATAAAATTGTGGTTTTGGACACAAATTATTGAAAAAAAAAAGTAGCTAAATACCAAATGACGTTCTACAGTAAATACCAAAGCACACTGAATTAATTGTCATTCCTGACATGGCTCTGTGAGCAACACTAAGGCCTCACAAAGATGCACATATCCATTCCCACCCTGGACTGATGGGCTGAAATCAGGGAAAACAGCGGGGATTTCCGGAAAACACCTACAGCTCTAACTCTGTTCTGTCCACCTATAGATGGTGTCAAACGTCCTGAGTGAGTTCTCATGAGTATACGTTTACATTCATGCACTACGTGAACTCTGGTTCAACCATTGTGAGAACATTTAAAGTTAAAGTATGCTAAAGATGCGAAAGACGTAGACGTAAATCATTTAATCATTTAACCATCATCGTTATCATTATTTAATTATCATAGAGCTTATGTTTATATCAGATAAAATAGTGGCGTGCCAACGGGTTTTAAAGGTTATTTATGTTTTTAGGAAAGTTTTAGGTTTTGATTTTCTTAGATCCTGTCCGCATGAATGTCAGCGCTCTTACACATCCATACAGAGTCGTGTTACTGCCCACTTGTGGCCATACCATAGAACAGCCACAATAACGATAACATAAGAGCGAGCGAGGTATAATAATAATAATAATAATAATAATAATAATAATAATAATAATAATAATAATAATAATAAACGGTAGTATTGTTGATTCATAAGAAATACGATTGACATCCGGATGTGGTAATATGTTTTGGTTTACATTTCTGCCTTTGGCGGCGTCGACTAACGTTGTTCATTGCACTCCATACCAATTGGTGGCAGTGGTGCACCAAAGTATTAGGCTCAACATATTTACGATGACGAAGAAGAAGTAGAGCCATCGAAGAAGAAGTAGAGCCGTCGAAGAAGAAGTAGAGCCATCGAAGAAGAACGAGTTGCAGTGTATTCCATGTTTTCTCTGTTGTGTTTTGTTTGAACATTAAACAAAGTTTTTGACGAGTTTATATAATGTACTGAGACTGTTAAAGAGGAGGAACTGCTGCCACACAGTTATTCAAAATGAAGTGAGTGTTTACATGGACACAGTTTATGGCTTTGTCTATCTTTGTCTATAACCATCTATCGACTTTTAAAGACATTTAAATGAGCATTACATCTGGGTTTTACACCTACACCTGGTAGAGCTGTTTAATTTAAAGTAGCTGTCATAAAATGTACTCGTTTGAGTTTGGACGTTTTGTGTATTGTCACATGGAGCTGTACTAGCATCTACGTTAGCTTAGCTTCTTATACTAGCGTAGCTTCTTACACAGCTGCAGTAAAAAAGCGATAGCTTTTCATCGCTGAAGTAACGCGAAACAAATCGATATGTGCAGGATAAATGTCAGTAATCCAATTTCATACTGAGTAAGATTTGCGGAGGTGTAATCCATACACACGACGAATAGTTTTTATTTTGCTCTGTGCAAGGGTTTCTGGTTTATACGAAGGAAATAATGAACACTATTAAATTTTAATCCAAAGTCCTCCTGTCTGCTTTTACTTTTTCTACGCTCCATTTTTTAATCTACATCATTCGTTGGAAAATCAAAACAAGTGTTGGACAGCCTGTCTTTTAGTCTAATACATAGTCATCATCTGTATGTGGGCAACTATCAGGGTTGTGGGGTATGTCTTTAATGGAAATAAAAGAATACTGAAGGTAAAGTTTAGGGCATTCTGTGATGACTGTTAAAAGATTACTTTTTATTCCAGGCTCAACATTGAAGGTCTGTTGGTGTATTTTCCGTACGACTACATCTATCCTGAGCAGTATTCCTATATGCTGGAGTTGAAGAGGACATTGGATGCAAAGGTAAAACATTTCAGTACATCTGCATAAAGCCATTGATATTTGGGAGATCCTGGGATCCATCAAGTTGCACCAAGGAACCATTTTATTCTGAGCAGCTGTACACACCATTTCTAACTAAATAGACAGACCTAATAAACAATACTGACCGACTTTCACCCAGCAGCTGTTGATGTGGTCAAATGATGCACACTCTGAGTAAAGAACAGGTTAGGGATTCAGTGATTTTTGTTAAACATGTCATGACATGCTTTTTCTCCAGGGTCATGGAGTCTTGGAGATGCCATCAGGAACAGGAAAGACCATTTCTTTGCTCTCTCTCATTGTTGCCTACCAAAGTGTGAGTTAATCTTCATGTCCATCCGTCTATGATTTTTTTTGGTGCTGCTTTGTTGTCTACATCTCTGATTTTCTGCCAGCAAGTGATGCATAAAAAGCCTTATTTGTAAAGTTCTCTCATTTTCAGGCCTTTCCTTTGGAAGTGACCAAATTAATATATTGCTCAAGAACAGTCCCTGAAATTGAGAAAGTGAGTCCGTGGTAATCTCTAACAGCAATCGATGTAGGTAAAACAACCATTTGACTTACTTGAGATATTATCTGATTCCTATAATTAGGTTGTGGAGGAGCTGAGGAAGCTGATGGAATATTATGCTAAGGAAACTGGGGAACGTAACAACTTCTTGGCTCTGGCTCTTTCCTCTCGAAAAAATCTTTGTATTCACCCTGAGGTACAAAAAGTCTATTAGCAGTTTAAATACACTGTTGATGTAATTAACTTCTAAAGCTTGTCTTGTTTTTGTTGTATAGTCATGATTGTTTGGCTTTTCCCTGTTCTCATCAAATACTTTTCCTGACCTGTTTGTACCTTTAACCTCATTCTTATATCCAGGTGAGCGCTCTGCGCTTTGGAAAAGAAGTCGATGGGAAGTGCCACAGTCTGACAGCATCGTACATTCGTTCACAGCGCCACACAGACCCCAACTTACCTCTCTGTTCTTTCTATGAGGTAAGAAGTGACATGTGAATTCTGTTCTCGCAAAGTTGCTCATATTTTTTGTCCACAACTTTTCCTCTGTTGTAATAGGATTAAGGTCTCTCATTGCTATTAAAAACCTGTAACTCATCAGACTCCCATCTGAAGATAAACTTTTTCCCCCCCTGTTGTTTCTTTCTTCTTTTTTTAGGAATTTGATGCAGTCGGACGACAGGTGCCTCTGCCTGCTGGTATCTACAACCTTGACGACCTCAAGGACTTTGGCAAAAGGAAAGGCTGGTGTCCTTACTACCTGGCTCGCTACTCAGTATGTTATACCACTGGAAGGATTCATGTTTGGCAAGGCTGAAAACATGCAATTATTGTCTGTTTTAACTTCAAAACACACTGTTATATTTATCTTTTTTAGATTCTTCATGCTAACATAGTGGTGTACAGCTATCACTATCTGCTGGACCCAAAGATTGCTGACCTTGTGTCCAAAGAGCTTGCTAAGAACTCTGTAGTGGTCTTTGATGAAGCCCATAATATTGGTAAGAAACCGTACTGAGTGAATGAGCCAAGAAAATACAATTATCTGATCTCTGGTATCATGGGAAAAACGCTTTTGATGAGGAATTTTGTAGTTATTTTAACTTCTCTTTTTAGACAATGTATGTATTGACTCCATGAGTGTGAATATCACTAGACGGACACTGGACAGATGCCAGAACAATGTAGACACACTCCAAAACACCATACACAAGTAAGAGACTCTCAGAAATCTGCACAACTGAGACTGTTGACCAGAGTACAATATTTCTTTAAAATAAAATATTTTATCGCTGATTATATATAAACTCGTATGTAATTTTATCTGTATTTTTTTCTCTTGATAGCATTAAAGAGTCGGATGCTGCTAAGCTCAAAGAGGAGTACAGACGACTGGTGGAGGGGCTGAAGGAGGCCAATGTAGCCAGGGAGACAGATGTCTACCTGGCAAACCCGGTCTTACCAGATGAAATTCTTCGAGGTGCAGCCATCCCCAGCATCAGGCATCAAAAACTGATGTTTTTGTACAAATTTCTGTTACATTCATTACTCTGATTCTGCGTTCTTTAGAGGCAGTTCCTGGTTCCATTCGAACAGCTGAACACTTTGTTGGCTTCTTGAAGCGTTTCCTGGAATATCTAAAATCCCGCCTCAGGGTCCAACATGTGGTTCAGGAGAGCGCCCCGCAGTTCCTTAAAGACATCTTTGAAAAAGTCTGCATTGATCGCAAGCCTCTGAGGTTAGTGTTGATTGCGGTGAATGTTTGGTTTAATCAGTCCAACAGAAGTCAACAGTGGAGCTCAGGACTGTGTTTAACTTTCAATTTAGGAGAAATTCTCTGTTCTCTGTAGGTTTTGTGCAGAACGGTTACAGTCATTGCTGCGAACTCTGGAGATTGCTGACATAGCAGACTTCTCAGCTGTTACTCTCATCTCTAACTTTGCTACTCTGGTCAGCACTTACAGCCAAGGTACAGACAATGTTTTCTTATTTCTAATCTATATGATGATAATCATCAGCAGCTCTTCACCAAAAAGTCTTGTGTTTCTAATGATTAAACTGCTGTTATTTTTTTTGGTTATTGAGTTTTGGGTCTTTTCTTTTCATACATAAAAAGTCAAATTGACATCTGTGTTTTTTTTCTTTGTGTCTTAAGGTTTTACTATAATTATTGAACCTTTTGAGGACAGAACTCCAACTATAGCAAACCCTGTGCTACATTTCAGGTCAGATGGAATCTCATTATTACATTGACAATTTTCACAGTGATAATGTTGGTTGTCAGAATGTTAGGCACTAGAGAAACTCAAGATCTGACATGACATGTATTGCATCATTGAAAGTTCATGCCTGAAGAATCCTTATGTAATATTTATAGATTTTATAGATTTTTATTAATGGTGATCAGAATAAACTGTGATTTTTATCTGTGCTTACAGTTTCTCCTCATCTTTTCTCTTCTCAGTTGCATGGATCCTTCTATTGCCATCAAGCCTGTGTTTCAGAGGTTTCAGTCAGTCGTCATCACTTCAGGTGTAAGTTAAACAACACACTCTACTTTTACCTTTGTGCTTATTCATCACATTTTAGTCTTGTCCTCAGTTAGGCTCGGAAAAAAAACATTTTTCCTTCATGCAGTTACCAGGTAACTTTTTGTTTTTTACCAGTATGACTGTGACCAAACCTTATGATTACAAATCTCCTTCTTCTTCCCTGACACATAACAATGGAATTGATTTGGAAGTCAAATATGTCATATTTTTTGTTTGTCCTCAGACTCTCTCACCTCTGGACATTTACCCCAGAATCCTGGACTTTCGCCCAGTTACCATGGCGTCCTTCACCATGACCCTGGCCCGAACCTGCCTCTGCCCTCTGGTGTGTAACAAGTTAAAAAAAAGAGAGCCGCCTATAGTGAATTGTTATTGAAATTGAACAAAATCGGTCTTACTCCTGGCTCTTTCATTGTTTGTCTTCTGTAGATTGTTGGCAGAGGAAACGACCAGGTCACTCTAAGCTCAAAGTTTGAGACCAGAGAAGACATTGGTATGTAATAAAATTCACACCATTGATTTACATTTAAATTTGACAAAAAAAGGTCACTTTTATCCCTTTCTGGTTTAGCTGTAATTCGGAACTATGGAAATCTACTGCTTGAGATGTCTGCCATCGTCCCTGATGGGATTGTGGCATTTTTCACAAGCTACATTTATATGGAGAACATCGTGGCATCATGGTACGAACAGGTCAGTGTTTGAACTCGTACAACCCTCACACTATGTTGTCTCCTTTTGTTGGCTCTCTCGTAAAGATAATAATAAATATTGACTAGTAGAAACACCATTATTTCCAGGGCATTCTTGAGAATATCCAGAGAAACAAGCTGATCTTCATTGAGACTCCGGATGCTGCAGAGACAAGCATGGCGCTGGAGAAATACCAGCAGGTAATTTTTGACTTTTTAAAATACACAAAAAATATCACGTACAGTAAATACACAGTCACCAACATTCCTAGATCTACAACAGTTCTGTCTAGTTTCTCAGTCATTGTAGTTTCACCTCTACTCCAAACGATGTCTTCAGTCCATTTTCCTATTTCTCAACTGCCTCTGGGAAATTTAGAGGAACTTCTGTGTTAAGGAACAGTTCCCTGCCTTAACATTTAAAATTATTGATCTGCAGGCTTGTGAAAATGGAAGAGGGGCAATCCTCCTGTCTGTTGCCAGAGGAAAAGTGTCTGAAGGAATAGATTTTGGTGAGTGATCAGGATGCTGATGCTCTTATGGCATTACACAAACTTTAAAGGAAACTAAAACATTTAACATTCTATTAAACACATTTAAGTCTAATTTTTTTAAGTTTTATAAAATATTAACCACATTTTGTCTTTTTTCTATTCAGTGCATCATTTTGGTCGGGCGGTCATCATGTTCGGAGTCCCTTATGTTTACACACAAAGCCGCATCCTGAAGGTCAGGAACGGCACTGTATCTGAAAATGAATTTGTATTTGTTACTACATTATATGGAATTGGCTGCCATGAAGCTAAAGGAAGCTAAAGGAATCAAACATTCCTCATTCCTCCAACTTACTTTTATGTCACCCTGACCTAATCAGCCCTTTACAAATCATATGTTGGTCATGTGTTTTACAATGTCGTCAGAGCAACTCACTCCAGAGTATCCCTTTTTACATAGCAATTTATATAGGATTATCATGGCAGAATACAGTGTCTGTGATCAGGAACATTACTTAATGGATCTTGGTTCTCCTTTATCTGTGTTGATAATATTCGTAATTCTTGCTAAGGCTCGTCTGGAGTATCTCCGGGACCAGTTTCAGATCAGAGAAAACGACTTCCTCACCTTTGATGCCATGCGTCACGCAGCTCAGTGTGTTGGTCGAGCTCTCAGAGGGAAGACGGACTACGGACTCATGGTTTTTGCTGACAAGGTGTGTGAGCTTCTCTGGTCGGGATGCATTGGCGCATATACAGTATGTGCATGGCAGTGTAGTTGGAGCTAATGATTCATTTCCCTCAGTTTAAAAATCGCTGAATCTCCAACCTTTGTTCTCCTCAGCGTTACGCTCGGGCTGACAAGCGTGGGAAGCTTCCTCGCTGGATTCAGGAACACATCAGCGACGGCAGCCTGAACCTCACCATAGACGAGACTGTGCAGCTCTCCAAACACTTCCTGCGTCAAATGGCTCAGCCTTTCAGACAGGTATCAGTATCAACACTAATTGTTCAGTTTACTCATCTGTGGTCTTTTTATAATTTGTATTACAATCTTTGAAATATATTCATACATCTTGTTAATTGTAAAATCTAAATTAGCCTGCTGCTAATTCATAATATTTAGAAGATGATTTAAAGTATCTTCAGATGTTTATGTACACAGTCATTTTTATTTTGAAAGACATTTAGAGGAAAGACTGGAAATACAACTTTCACACGCCTGTACTAGTGGCATCTTCCATTTTCTGTGTCCAAGTTCCTCGTATTTAACTGTCACTTTCACAGCTCTGACAGCTCCTCTCTGTTTGTCTCTGTCTTCAGGAGGACCAGCTGGGTCTGTCTCTGTTGACTCTGGAGCAGCTGGAGTCGGAGGAAATGCTGAAGAAAATCACTCAGATCGCTCACCAGACTTGACTGTCTGCAGCATCACATCATCACTTAAGTACCAGTCGCTTTAATTACATCAGAAGTGGAATTACATTTGAACATCATGTTTTTGCCAAGAGTGCAGACTTTTAAACTTTCCTGCTTGTTGTTCTCATACTGAACCAGCTTGTTTCTCGGTAGTCTCTCCTTTGACGGTTACACGCCATGTCTGCTCAAAGGCATTTCAGCATCTTGTAGAGTGATTCCTGCAGTGTCACTCTATTACTGTCATCGAGGTATAACACCATAACTGTTTGTTATGGTCAGATCAGATTGAAGAAAAAAGTACAGCATATTAGACTCAAACATTGTGTACTGTCAGTGTACTTCATCAAGTCAATCTCTTCAGAAGAACTTGGCAGCATGTTTTACGACATATTCTGTGTTAAAATGTTACAGTCCAGTACAGCATGTTATAAATATTTTTCCCTCCTTGGGGTAAAACATTCCTAAGTGTCTGTCATACAGACATGACTGCTGTGAGTTTACCACTGCATCTGTACAAAGACATGTTTTATATTGAACATTAATATTTGTATTTTGCCCTTACACAGGCTTTGAAATACATGTTTTTACTTAATGAAGATTTGTGTTTTTCTTCTATTTTAATTTCCATCAATATAATAACAAGGCTGAAAAATACAAGGGAAACAATAGACTATTCCAGTAATTTAATTGACTCAGAACATGACTTCAAGTCTAATTGGTTTGGATATGTAGTTAATTTTCACCCTCTCACCAAAATTACATGCTAAGTTAGAGCAAAAAAAAAATCCCCCAAAAATGTTCTCTAAATGCCCTAATTTTATGAGAAACATGCAGGAAATTATACAATTTTGAAAAATTATTTTACAAAGATATTCATCATTTTTTTAGTTTTTGACAAATAAGACACGAAAAGTCCATATTTTGACAAAAGATTTAATACAAACAGAGAGAAAAACATTTTATAAAAATAAATTTCTAAAAATGTTCTCTATATGCCCTAATTTTATGAGAAACATGCAGGAAAAGATGACATTTTGAAAAATAATTTTACAAAAATGTTCATCAAACTTTTTTCGTTTTTGACCGAAATTAAACAAAAAGCTCACATTTTGACAGAAAATTTTATTAAAACAAATTTTAAAAAATGTTCTCTAAATGCCTTAATTTAATAAGAAACTTGCAGGAAAAGACAACATTTTGAAAAATTATTTTACCAACATTTTCTTCAAATCTTTTTAGTCTTTGTCCAAAAATGACATGAGAAGTTAACATTTTGACAGAACACATATAAAATAAATTTTCTAAAAATGGTCTCTAAGTGCCCTAATGTTGTGAGAAACATGGAGGAAAAGATACAATTTTGAGAAATAATTTTACAAACATTTCTATAATTGTTTTTTAGTTTTTGACCAAAAATGACATAAAAAGTTAACCTTTTGACAAAAAAATTTATGAAAGAAAATTTCTTAAAATGTTTTCTAAATGCCATAATTTTAAAAGATAAAATGCCCAAATTTTGTGAGAAACATGCAGAAAGAGTTAGAATTTTGAGAAATTATTTTACAAAATTGTTTGTCAATCTTTTTAGTTTATCACAAAAAATGACATGAAAAGTTGACATTTTGACAGAAAATTTTATTAAATTTTTTTCTTTCTAAAAACCTTATCTAAATGCCCTAATTTTATGAGAAACATGCACGAAAAGATAAAATAAAAAAAAAGAATTTTTCAAAATGTTTTGTCAAAATGTTTTTGACCAAAAATGATGCGAAAAAAGTTTTATAAAAATAAATTTCTAAA
>NC_024310.1:7685348-7699680 GCF_000523025.1 Cynoglossus semilaevis | reverse complement strand
GCTTGGTCTTCACTCTGAGGTCACTTACAGGTGAAAAATTACAGGAAAAAAATTTTCAAAACATTTTCTGAAAACTTTTTTTAGAAAACAAATGTGACGATGAAATGTGCAAGAGACCAAGACCCAAGACCCAAGACCCAAGACCCAAGACCCAAGACCAAAGACCAAAACCAAAGACCAAGACCAAGAAAAAAAGAAATTATAAAAATTTTCTGAAAGTTTTTTTTTAGATTTCCTAAACATTTTCTGAAAAAAAATTTTTTTTTAATATTTTTCAAAACAATTTTTTTTAGAAAAAAAAAATTCAGAACATATTTAGAAAAAAGATGTTTCTAAAAAAAAATTTTCTAAAAAATTTTCTGAAACATTTTTTTTTGAAAAATGTGACGATTGTGCAAGAGACCAAGACCAAGACCAAAGGCCAAAGGCCAGAGACCAAGACCAAGAAAAAAAAATTCTAAAAATTTTCTGAAAAAAAAGAAATTCCTAAACATTTTCTGAAAAAAAAAATTTAAATATTTTTCAAAACAATTTTTTTTAGAAATGTTTTTTTCAGAACATGTTGTCTAAAAAACAATTTCTAAAAAATTTTCTGAAACTTTTTTTTTTTGAAAAATGTTAAAGAATAAAAAAAAATTTTTCAGAAAATTTTTAGAAAAATTTTTTTTTCTTTGGCGCTTTGTCCCAGAGCCAGTGTCTCTGTCATTGGTGTGGAACCCCAGGGTTTACCTCCTGGGCAAGTTCAAATCTCGGTTAGGGCGGTTGGTACCTTCCAGTAGACTATGAACATTTCAAATATCACCAAAAACATGCCCTACTATAGCATTACCATCGTGAAAAAATCCATAAAAATAAAAATGCCTTAAAATGCAAGATTATGTCCTAGAACATGCTGCCAAGTGAATATTTTGTGTTTAAAAATAATTTATATGAATATTAAAAAAATTACCACAAACATGCCTTATTATATAGCCTTACCATCATGAAAAAAATCCATAAAAATAAAAAGTCCCCGAAATGCCTTAAAATGCAAGATTAGGTCCTAAAACATGCTGCCAAGTGAATATTGTGTTTAAAAGTCCAAAAAGTATTTTATATGAATATTTCAAAAATCACCCAGAACATGTCTTACTATAGCCTTACCATCGTGAAAAATTCCAAAAAATGTTGCAAAAATTACAAAAGAAATCTTCAAAATCTTTGTTTTTGAACAAAAATGAGAGGAAAAGTTCAACTTTTGACAGATTTTATAGAAAAAAAATTCTAAACATATTCTCTAAATGCCCTAATTTTATGAGAAACATGCACTAAAAGATAAAATTAAAAAAAATAATTTTACAAAAATGTGCCTTAAAATGTTTGTTTTTGACCAAAAATGACACAAAAAGTTTACATTTTGACAAGAGAATTTTATAAAAATACATTTCTGGAAATGTAAAAATAATTTTACAAAACGTTTTGTCAAAATTTATTAGAATCTCCGAACTTTCTCAAAAATGACTAAAAATACACTAATTTGCCTTAAAATACTTAGCTATGTCCATTTTTGTGGTTGAAATTCAGGAAAACATACTTTTTTGGTACACTATCTTTTGATTACAGTAAAATACTATACTAATAAGTTCCTGAACAAATCTCTGAACAAAAAGTTTCTGAAAAATGACTAAAAATACACTCATCTGTCTTAAAATACTTAGCTATGTCCATTTTTGTGGTTAAAAAAGAAAGAAAAAATATACTTTTTTGGTACGCTAACTTTTGACAACAGTAAAATACTATTCCAATAAGTTCCTGAACAAATTTCCAAAAATAAAAGTTAACCATACAAACACATAAAAATGACAGGACGTGACAAAGTGACAAAATATTCTTTCTTTTTTTAAACATTCTAAAAAAAAAATTCAAGAAATTCTCATAATGCTCTAATGTGGTGGGAAATATGCATTTCTAAAAAATTTGATTAATTTTTAAAAATCTCAAAGTCTTAAAATGACATGCTGAATCAAGAGCTTGCCAAAAAATAATAAAAAAAAAATCCAAAGAATTTCTCAAAATGCTCTAATTTGATGGGAACCATACACATGATAAAATTTTGATTCCTTTTTACCATCTGACCAAAAATTACAAGCTATATTAGGAATTTTCTGAAAAAATTCCATTTCTTTCCCAAAACAGAGAGAGAAATGCAGAAAAGATATTTTTTTCCAAATATTTTCATCAATTTTTTACCATCTGAAAAAAAAGATTTTGCATAAGAAATCCCCAAATGTGTATATTCTTCTATTTTTCACCATGTGGCCCAATATTATACACTAATTATACACTAATTTCCAAATATCATAATCTTTCAAAATCTTAAAGATTATGATAATACTGGGATGACCCCTGCAGAGAAGGTATAAATTAATCCATAGTCTTCAGAAGAAAGAAAGCCATTTAGATTTATGATACATGGAAGAAACAAATGTGGTAAAATGGTAAAATGTGTCTTTATTTCTGCAGTTGTTTGCAAATACAAAACACACATCTCCATTAAACACTTTACAGCAGTGTTTCCCAACTTTATTTCAGCCAAGGCTCAAATTTTGTAATGATATTTAATGATCTTCTAGTCAATGTTTATTTGTAGTAAATAAACATGTTCTCAGACCAATTCTGTGAAACTGGATGATTTTTTACGGCCTACTATTGTGCCAAGCACAGTGGTTGGGAATCACTGGACTACAGATATCAAAAGATTAGATTGTTTATATTTTCATTGAATGTTACAGTCAAAATGTGTTTCATTGTAACAGATTTCTTGCTACATTAAGACAGAATTCAATCCAAATAACAACAGTCTTTTCTGCCACAGGGAATACACTGTAGTGTAATTTATAACATTGAAGTAAGAAGAATCAAGAATGGAAAAGAGTTGATTTTAAACATGGAATGTGAGTTTTCTGAACACGTATTCAACCACCTATATTAACAAATGTTCCTGAGAGGCGAATCAAATAATTACTGAAATTATTAAATAATCTGTCCAACAGATGCTGCTTTATTAAATATTTATGATTTGTATGATTTGTGTATTTTTTAAGCACTTCTCTACTCCTCTGTAGACTTTAAACAAACTATGGAATTTAACCCACGACCATGAACAAATACACCGGTTATCCAGTAATAGTAAAGAATACTGACTTAAAATGCTTTAATTACTACAATTAGTTTAATCTATAATTGAATTACATTTTTTAAATGTAAAGAAAAGTGTTTCAAATGTCTCAGTAGTACATGGTGATACTGTGTACTGTAACTGTTCCAAATAACAAGCAAAGCTTGAGCACTGAGGTATGCTCAGCAGCATACGCAAGAGAATGGCTGCCGTTTTCTACTAGTTGCTTAGCTTAACAGCTGGAGATAGTACCAAAAGGCCTGCCTGACAAACAAATAACCTTATTTTATCATAATTATTCATATACATTTTATCGTCAAAGATACAGAAATGAAATACAATTACTTTGTTGGACCCGAGTGACCACACAAAGGGGTGGTTAGGAGTTTAGGAGGATAACTGGAGAAATGATTTGTTTGTACCATATTGGTGGATGATTATTCAATTTCTGGTTACCACCAACAGGGGTCACCAAAGCTGATAATGTACATCCATTTAATCACCTGGCTACTTCCAAATACACACATCCCCACACCTACCAGTCATGATGTCTTGAAGTCTTCTACCACCACCACCACCATCACTTACTTCTCTGCCACCCCGCTCTTCATACAGTACCACAGTTCCTCTATTATGAACTGAAAGATTCCTGATAGTTTTATATAAGCATCTCCCACCTGGTGTAAATAAGCTTTGAACACATAAATCTTAATAAGATTAATGTAGACAGAATTAAACAATGGCTCTTAATGAAGGCTGTTCTCTCTGCTGCTGTTTCTACAGGCAAACAATTTGGTTTTAACAACCAATGTTTGTAAACATCCTGACATTCTTCAAGTCTTTACTGGTTAACAATCATAAAAAGTATCAATTCCGACACGCCACAGAAAGTGTTGTAAGTCACAAGAGATCAAAACTCACATTTTACATTAACTTGGGTCAAGTTTTGAAAGTAAATATTTACATGAACTGGATTGCGGTGACAAGCTAAGGTAAGCATTTTTATTATTATTATTATTATTAACTGTACATATTTGACAACTAACCTTCATATTTAAAGGTAATCGCAAAAAAACCTCAAACTTGATAGCTTATTTTTGCTGTTTAAAATATTTACATTTTTAGAATAATATTTACAATGCCATGCTCGTTTCTGTTCTGCAAATACACCGGCTTTTCTGTTCTCCATATTTTTTTAAAACGTTATTCAATGTGTCTTTACTTTTTAGAGACAATTAAAACGACGTTTTTAAGGCCTGGTTACTAGTTATTCAACGTTAAATACGTCTCTGTTTATGTTGGTCCTTCGTGTTGATTATAATCACTTTCCCCAGCTCAAAAATCTAAACAGATTTATACGAGCATTTTATCATCACTTGACCTTGCGACCTAAGCTTTGTTTCATCAGCCTATGTTTTCAGTTTTCACAGAATATGATCCTAGTCGTCCAAACAGGAATGTGGTGAATTTCGACTGACCGTTAGGAAACTACTGTACATTTCTGGAAGTTTTGTCTCTAAGTAGACATTTTGACATTTTAGACAGCGTCATTTAGGCAGCATTAAACCAGTGTAATTTTCTATAAAGACGTGTGGTAGAAGGTGAGAGACCTCAGAGATCTTAGAGAACTAATCTAAGTCGTCATCACACCTTCACACCAAGACGGCTGTTTGACAGCTAAGACTTTAAGCCTTGTGTTATGGTTAGAGTATGTGTGTATGTGTGTATGTGTGTGTGTGTCTTAGCTGGTCCCACCCAGTGAACCTCGTCTTGCCAGGTTCTGTGTGCTGGAGCTCAGATTCCACGTCTCTCTCAAACTTCTCGTCTGAGGAACATAACAAAGAAAATAACACAAATTAGTGTTAACAGATTTACATCCTTCCAAACAGAAATACAAAAAGATCTCACACCAAAGTCTGGTAATCGTATGATAGGAATAAGGCAAGTGAACATTATTGTAGCCCATTAGAATTATTTGAAGAAAATCTTCCAAAATATGTCATATCTTGTTAACCGGTTTATTACTCTACTGAGTAACTAATAACTTTTATCGAAACAATGGTGTTGAATTGACACCTTAATGTCAATTAAATTTGTTGAACAGCCTGAGGATTAAATAAGTAAATTTGGGGCATCCACACAAATACATTTTTCTGTCCTGACGTTTAAAAGATCTGGCAATCCCTATATTTGAAAATTTGCCAGTTTTTTTTTTTACATTTCCATGTATGTTTAGTCTGTAGAAAAAGTTCATTTTCGAAGAAAATAAACAAATGAAAGCAAGAAAAAGATCAGACATATTCTAATGCAGGATATAAACTGTACTGTTTTTGTCTATCAGTCTTTTGTTGTCTGTTAATCTCACCTTGGCGCCACCTTCATTGTCTCCAACTCCAACATTCAGCATATTCAGAGATTTTGCTCTTTTCAGTCTGAGAAGAGAACAAAATTTTACATACAGAAAACAGCTTTAAGTTCAAAACATTAAAAAAACAAAACAAACAAAAAAAAACATTCTTAATCTTTCATTCACTTAAGTTTCACTTTACTCAGGCCGTGTTTGTTTGTCACAATTTTACCCAGCATTCCTAGGGTGGCTATCGTTCGCTCCAACTCCTTTCAGTTTACGGACGAGCTTCTCGCTGCTTCTGCGAATGGAATCTCTCAGTTTGGTGAAGGAACTGCTGCGCCTGAGGTTGTTGAATCCATCTGGTCTACAACTGCCATCATCCCCTCCAGACCAAGACCAGCTGGGACAACCATCACCTGCAGGACACAGGCACACCTGGATTTAGTTCTTCTGTGTTCAATAATCACATTATCTATCACATCAACTAATTTAACTGTTGAAGCTGGAAAGGCATGGCCCAGCAACAAGATATAGATCCCATGTATGTATCTATGTACTGTACCTTGCACAGATCCAAACTCCTTCTCATGAGCTCTAGTCAGGATTTCCTGGTAAAGAGCCTCAGCCTGTCGGTATTTCCCCTGTTTCAGATAACATGAGGCCTGACAGGAGAGAGAGAGAGAGAGAAGAAGAAGGTTTTAAGTTGTCAAAATGACTACATTTCTATATTACTGCAATGAAAAGAATGGGTAAGCATACAAAAAAGCAAATTTGTAAATAATCACATTTCCTCATCTCTACTTATATAAAAACCGAACTTGTGCAAATATTCATAAAAAAAAACAACAAGCAAAAAAACTTGTCTATAAGGTGTCTGACCAGATTGTTCTTGGTTTTGGCCACATTGGCGTCATCAGGTCCCAGTTTGCTCTGGTAGATGTGCAGAGCCCGTTCATAATGTTGCTCCACTTCCTGGTACTTGCCCTGGTTCTGACACAGCAGTGCCAGGTTGTTGAGCTGTTTGGCAACGTCCGGGTGGTCTACGCCGAAAACCTGAGGGTCAACAAATATCAATGTGAATGAAAAGTACACAAAACCTAGTTTCCTGAGAGGAGGGTCTCAAATATTTTTGATTAGTTTGTGTTGTGTAAACATGTACCAGTGTGTATTTGTGATAAGTGACAAGAGTATTTTTTCACCTTCTCTCTGATCTCTAAAGCTCTTTTACACAGTGGCTCTGCTTCCTTGTATTTTCCTCTTTTCCCATAAAGCACTGACAGGTTGTTGAGCGTTGCTGCAACCTGATGCAGACAAAAACATACACACAGAATGTCCATTACAGAATTATCCTGAACATAAATTCATGAACAGTTGACAGTTGAATCTACAGGAAAACCAACAAAACATCTTTTTTTTGGTTTTTTAAATGAACATATTTCTGTGCCTGCAGCTGCATCACAAAAAGAAATTTAACTCACAGCTGGATGATCCAAACCAAGAGTTTTCTCCCTTATCGCTAAGGCATCATTCAACAGACTGGCTGCTTCTTTGTATTTATTTTGGTCTCTGAGTTAAAACAAAAAGAAAACACATGACATTATCACATCAGACCAACCTAGAGCGAATGACACCTCCTTAAACCATGACTCTGTCTTCACGTTCTCACCTATACAACAGGGCCAGTATATTTAACATAGTGGCAACATCAGGATGTGTGTGGCCTGAGGCCTTTTTCAGGTCTTCCAAAGTCTGTTGACACAAGAAGAAGACCTTAATGTGGTGTCAATTAACAGAATGGCTGTGAAAAAAACCTATGTATCAATATCAATACATTTAGAACTATAGTCACCACTCGTACCTGTTTGCAGAGCGGAACAGCGACTTCGTATCGTCCCTGTGAAGCGTACTGAATGACCAGGTTGTGGAGAGTTCGTAGACGGGCAGGGATCTCGTAGCCGCCCTGTTGGGCTGCTACTGCTGCAGCACTGCTGTGAGACTGGGGCACTGTGAAACAATAAACAAAACAAAAAAAAACAAAAAAAACCTTGATGTCACTTTTACTAACATGAGACAGATGACAAACACTACAAGAGCTGAACTCAACTGAGTTTGACTGCAGATGGTAAATATTAACGGTATTTATGACAATGACTATTTTAACTCTCTGCTGATGACAGTCCCCCTCAGTGCTAAGAATGTGAAATGTGTAAAAAAAAAAAATTTGCTAGTAGATTATTTAACAGCAGTATTTTATAACAGTGACTTCAACTAGAAGATCCTCACAGTGTGTCTGCTGCTCTTCCTCAGTAGAAAAGAGGTCATCCAGGGAGTTCTTGTTCGGAGAAGTTTCATCGTCATCCTGCAGGGAAACAAAAACACAACAGCTGCACACTGACTCTGAGAATATATGACCTTGGAGTACGATTTAAATAGTTTTAAAGGACCTACGCCTGGTGGGAAACAATGCTATATTATAAAGACATCAAAAACTGGTAGCTAAACAGTTGAACATTTGGGTTTTTTAAGATTTACAAGACAAGTTTGCCTCAGTAACTGCAGACAATTTAAATCTAATTAGAAATCTGAACTCCACACCACTTTTGAATACTTTACTAGATTACTCACAGAGTAACTAAACTATTAAAGTAAAAAAGTCATCTGTTTGAATGTGTTTTTCTCACCAGCTGCGTTTCGTCCTGGTCATATTTTCGAATGGAGAACATGAACTGCTGATGTCGATTCTGCTCCTCCAAGGCCACCACCTCCTGCTCCTTGGCCTGTAGTCGCTGTTGGGATTCGGCCAGCTCGTCCCTCAACCACTGGTTCTCTTGACAGAGACGCCGTACCTATGGAGGGAAAGGACAGGACAGAGCAGAGTAAAAAAGGCTAGTATGTCAGCGCACCATTTTTTCTGCTAAAATGTTTACCTGGGTTCTTAACTTCTGTTTCTCTGCCTCAAGAGATTCTAGGTGAGCTGATAATGCTGTCATCATCTGAGGAGATAAAATATAGGATAAACAAAATGTTTCATGGTAAAACACACAAAAAAAAATTGATTAAAAATTACAAAGTGAAGAAGTTGAGGTCTGTGATCGTTTCAATATGTTTGTCTGTACCTGAGCCTCACTCAGCCCCAGTCCTATCCTCTCTAGCCATTCGTGGATGATGTCACACTTTTCTTGCTCCACACTGCCACTCTGTGGTGACACCCAGCTGCTCATCACCTGCTGCAGACTCTCCATGAGACTGTGACTCTCATCTTTCAGCGCTTCCAGCCCTGAGATCACCTGCTGTGTGCTGCTCAGTATCTCATCTGACGACAACATGGCTCCGTGCTCCTTTTCACATTAGCCAACCATGAAACAGAAAATAACATCACATTAGCAGTACTGTGTTTTGTTGTGAAAACAAAGTTTCTTCCAGTAACATAAGGATAGAAAGTGGAAATACTTTCTGATGCCATTGGTAAGTGGATTATTAATGGTTGCAAATGTGATGCAAATATTGAGAATACCAGACGTACTGGCCGCACTATGGACGTTGTTGGATGTGGATGTCTGTTGCTGTATGACCAACAGACATCCACACTGTCTGTCCGTGTAGCCTAAAGGAAAACTAACCAGACAAAACTAGCAGAAATCAGCATGTGTTGGGGTGTGGTGCTGTAACAGGATTCTACAGGACCTAGATGAGCGTTTGTAAAACTTCTTTCAACCTCAATGTTTCTGGATCAGATTTAAAGAGTACGGTTTCAACGTGGAAGCATTTTAAACCACAGAAATCGGGCCACTCGGTGACAGAGTATGTCAAATTATAGAGCAGGGTAGGCTAAGTGCTTAAGGACAGAGTGTGTGAACCTCTGATACCCACACTGACTCAGCTGCAGAATTCGAAAGCTCTTCTGGCGTATCATTCACTAAAGTCCTCAGTGTCTTTAGCTTAACAGCTTGGAGTAAGTCTAACAACAACAAGATCAATGCCAGACTGAAAACACAGTTCACCTCTGGTGTACCAAAAAAAATTTAAAAAAATAAAACAGTAAAAAAGTAGTTTGTTGTGCAATGGATGATGTTTTCTTTCTAGACGTTCCACTAAGGTTTTGGTCCAAGAGTTCAAGTCGAATTCAACACGGCTGCATTCATCCCTGGGTTGGTCTTGTTGGTTCTGTTGTGACTTGGGGGTTTTCAGGCCTGAAGTATGAGATAATGAACAGAGAGGATCTGACCCCTCCCCCCCCAATCCTAATTCTCTACAAAACCTACCAACGCACATTGAAAGAACAGCTGCAGCTTTGAAGATAAAGTTATTAATGTACTTTGAGCTTTGGGTAATTTTTACATTTGATTTTGACAACTTTGTGTCACAGCTACCAGTTGCTGAGAACAGACAGACAGACTTTACAGACTTAATGCTTTCGTTGACATTACCATAGTCTTAACCATTACAAATGTCTAATCGTAATCCTAAACCCCAAACTCCAGCCCCACCCTAATTCTAATCCTAACGCCACTAAATCTGAAACCTCAAAATACCCTCTTCACTTGAGAAAATGTCTACACGAGGACAAAGAATTTACAAAAACAATGATCCCACTAGGACGTGCACGTGTACGCGCACACAGTTTGTTAGCAACGGAAAAGGCCTCCGGCCACTTTTATGTTATAGGTAATGTTATTCATTTCTTTTGCACCAAGGAACGACAGTTAAAATAACTGGAGCATGTTTGCAGCGTGGCACGTTTTAGTCTTAACTGCTTTGAAAGAGCTAACACACACACACACATGGCGAAAGCGACTAAACGACTGAGCGAAAAAGAGAGGGAGAGACAAAGACAAACAGTTATTTATAGTCTACCTGCTAAATCCAGGCTCGAGCCTCCTTGCGTCTTTTGCTCCACTCTGCCCGGATGTTTTTCTTTACAAAGTCCGAAGTAGAAATTTCCACAAACAGCGGGACTGTAAGGCCCGGCGTTTCTCCACTCCGTTTTACTAACAGTTGAACAGGTGAGACGGTGGGAAACTAGAGGAAAACTATTCACCTGTCGCTTGTTGTGACTTCAGCCGCTCCGTCATCACAGAGCCAACAACCTGGATTTCCGGTTTCCGCTTTCAACATAAAAGCCCGGAAAACACATGAAAGGCAAAGCTACTAGAGCAAAAATAGTTTTAAAAAAAAGTACTCCCTTCTCTTGCTGTTAGTAAAAGTCTATAGAGTATGCATGAACATGTATTAAAAACGCAATCAGAACAAATAGTCCTAGTACTCATTTTAAAATGTTTTGCTTCTCTTGCTTGTCTAGTATGTCTAGTATGTGAGTACCACACACACATAGATTAAAACCATAATACCAGACACTCACAATGCAAATGGCAAAATACAGCAAAAGAGATAGATAAGGAAATGCAGAACTTAAATGGGCACTTTTTCACTTTTCAGTGTATAATACTATTTATGTACTCTCCTACTCATTAATTTATGTGGAAATACTTCTCTAAATTTAAAATGTTATATATTTTATGTTTTGCAAACAGTATAAATTCTTTGTATTTCATTAAAAAAACCTAAAACACGACTTTATGAAAGACTACACTTTATTCTGAAGTCTCGTAATTTCCTGTATTTGTCCAGTGACATCTGTTTGGCTTGATTGAGCCGAGGACTTTACCTGCGTTCCCCAGGATACACTGCACAACAGAGGGTTTGTTGTGACAGACTGCGGCCTACAGGAAACAGTGTGTGAGGAGACAGCGTCAGATCAACAATGGCTAACTTTCAATTAGTTTGACAATAGTTTAAAAAGACCAAAAAAATCCTAATTGAATAAAAAACACGTAACATGTCAATTAGTTTTTACAAGTATTTCTATAAAATAGAAATATATAAAATTGATTGATCTCTTGGGTGTTTGTGAATCAGCATTAATCTTATTCATCTCACACAGTGACTAAGCTGGTGGAAGAGGAGGCTTTAAGGAATCGACTCGAGTTACATTGAGGAGTAATTAGAGAAGCTGCAGAGCAGCGGTGCTACAGCTACGCCTGAAGTCATAAAAAACTAGAAATGCGTGTCTATGCACGTGCTGTGTAAGTTTGTGGACTTAAAAAAAAAAAAGAACTTAAACCTGCAGTTTGGTAATTGCTTAAGGGCCTTTGTTTTGAAAATAAAAATATATGAATTGTTTTATTGCTAATTGGCCAATTTTTATAATTTAATTTAATAAACCTACACAAATTTACAGATCGATGCACACACAAAAATGGTAAACAAATGAAACAGTTTATACAGAGACTAGAATTTCTTGCTTCTCTGGCCTTTTTGTAATTACTTGAAGTGTCAAGTGATTAAATAACTTATCAGACTGTTAATAGAGTTTACCTAAGAAAATGTGCAGTGCCTTTAGTTATACCTTATCAATGTAGTAATTTAAAAACACCTAAAGCAGTGACAGAGTCTGACAAACAGGAACTCAATGTGAGTGTGTGTGTTGGTCTGCATGTGTCTATGTGTGACACTTAAAACAGTGGGTTTGATGGACAGCTCAGCTGTCAGGTAGGCAGAAAAGCTGCAGCAATGAGCTGTGGTGAGCAGGCAGGCCGGGACCAGCCATAAAAGGCCACTGGTCCCCAGGGAAACTCCTCCCAGTGTGCCTGCACACTACAAAAAACCCTGCTGTGTTGGCGTCCACCTACAAGGGTCAGGGCTGCAGTTCAAACAGTCTGTTTTAGTGGAGGGCCACAAGGTGGCAAATGTTGTTAGGACGCTTGCCTTCTCTGCAAAGAATCACTGGTTTGACTCTTGGTTGATTCTCTCTGTTTTAACATGCTAAGTAGGTGAATGTTTCTGTTCTCTATACAGTATGTGACCTTGCCACAACAACCACAACAACCCTGCAAAAAAGTAACAGAGTGGCAGTGAGTAAACATATAAATGGCAAAACAATAGGGTTTTTAAAACCACTACTGTGGCTAAAACACTATAATAATACACAGGTCTTTTTCTGTCCTTTTTGTTTGATCTTAATTTATCCAACTTATCATTTCTTCTAGAATGTCACATGTTTCTGTGTCCTTCATTTCTCTCTTGGCCACACCCAAAACAACTTCTTCCTCGCCAATTTTAACTCCATGCTGTTACAGCTGTCTGCATTTGCCTCATCTCTACACCATAATAGAACACATAGTCCATACAGAGTCAGCCTCCATCAAGACAGAGTTTTCTGGGTGATATGGCCAATAGGGGACAGTGATATGGCCCGTAGAGGGCAGTGATGCAACTCAAAAGGATACAAAATGGCTGTTATTACCAGAGCAAAAGAGCCAAGACAAGCGTTAGCAAAATTAGCTTAGCCTGGCTGGGCCTTCTGAGGAGACTCACAATTAAGTAGTATTTCGTCCTCAAAGAAAGCTGCTTTTATGTTATCTGAAGAGTGTGTGAAGTGTTTTAAACTGAGCATGTTGTCCACAGTGTGCCAAGTATAATTTGAATATCAGCAGGCTGTTGTAGGAAGTGTTAGCTTGACAAAATATTCTAAAGCAGCAGAGCTTTATTGACTGCTGGCTCTTGTATGTGTAAGAGTGCTTGTTTATATAAATCAAACTCTGTCCTATGTTTTATTTATATTTGTAGAAAAAAAGTAATTTACTGATTTACAAACTACACAATATTCTCATGTACCTTCTGTTCCAAAGAATATCAAAACAACCAAGAGTTTTTGACATCAAAGGATCAAAATGTATGACATCATGAATTTGTTTTATCTAATATGAAAGTAGTGTTGGCTGCTCAAATGGTAGTGGTGTTAAAGACCTGGACAGAGCAGTTGCACACAGTGAATGTCCACTAACCCACTAACCAAGAAAAAAGGAGACATTTGTGAACTGATTATTACAGGGGTCCACGGCGCAAAAAACAACACTCCAAAGAAACAGCTTCAGCCCCAACAAACAACCAGCCTAAAACAATTCATTTAGGTTATTTTGTTGTACAACAAACACCAAACAACACCAAGATGGACGGAAGCACCTCTACAGAGTTTAGCAGTAATTCTGCTAGGTCAGAAAACATGTTTACCTACATAAAAGATATCGTTTATGCCTTCAGAGATATCGATGGCGATGGATCAAAAGGCTTGAATTTTCCACAATTTTGTGAGGTGATAAGGCATCTCGACAGTGCTGTGAGCGAAGAGGACCTAAAACAACTATTTACACACCTTGTGAATGACTTGAAAAACAATGTGCACCTTGATGAGTTTCTTAACTTTCTTGCATGTCGGAAAATGGCCCTCGACTCTAAGGAAACTATAAAGCCCTTTCCAGAACCTTTTACTGTTATACCCGTGGACAACTACAGGGACATTGTCAGTCTCATATTTGATCCCTTTCAGGCGGACCACGAAAGTGAGTGTGACATAGAGACTTCAAAAAAACCTAGGGTATATAAGCAAGGGCGATACATCTCCAGTAGCTCAGACGGGACACTCAACTTCTGGACTGACAGCTTTGAGTTAGTGGAGACAATTGTACTACGCAGCCAGATTGAGACACTTCCTTATTCACATGAGAGGAAGGTGTGCGTCAAGGACATGGTTTATCTCAAACAACTGAAGCAAATGGCAATTTCCATTGATAGAGAAGTGCTATTCTGTAAGTGCACTGAAAACCCTGATGACTTTGCACCCATTTACTCTTTGGCGGTGGAGGACAACAAAGTGACCAACATGGGTTTCTGGTCCAATGGAACTAAAGCAGTTTTTTCCTTTGGTGATGTAGGAGGATTTCTATTTGTCTTCGTCTCCTACATCATACAGGTAAATGGTCTGTTTC